>NC_082640.1:99162216-99473369 GCF_028023285.1 Balaenoptera ricei | reverse complement strand
CTTTCAAGAAGAGAATTTCAAGAGGCATACTTTACACACATTTTGTCTTCTCTTTCTTTTCTTTTTTTTCCTTTAACCAAAAAAAGGGCATGGAAAAATGCTGAACATCAGAAATTAATAAAGTCATGCAAATCCAATCTATCCAAACGTTCACCTCACAACAGTCAGAATGATCATCAGCAAAACAGTCCACAAACAATACATGCTGAAGGGGTTTTAGAGGACTGTGGACCCTCTAGCTGCTGGTGGGATGTAAACTGGTAACAGCCAGTAGTTAGAACAGAATGAACGTGCGTTTCAAGGTATAACTTGAGCTACCATATGAACTGGTAAGCCCACTACTGGGCCTAGCACCTGAGAAGACCAGAATCCAAAAGTCACCGGCTGGCAATCCTACACTGCAGTAATATTTACCACAGCCAACACTTGGAAGCAACCAAAATAGCCATCAATAGATGAACACACCAGAAGTACTGCTCCATGTACACAATGGAATAGTAGACATGGAAAAGCCTGAAACAGTGCTGTTTGTACGACCATAGAAGGACCGAGATATAATCACACCACTGGAAGTAAGAAAGAAACAAAAAGAAAGCTATCCTATGATATCACTTACAGGTGTGACCTAAAAAATGATACCCATGAACTTATTTCCAAGAAAAGGACACTCATGGATTAAGAAATCAAAATTATGTTTAACCAAATGGAAAGGTGGGAGGAATGGATACATTAGGGTATGGGGGTGACAGACCTAAACTAATATATATGAAACATATAATCACCAAAGGCCTATGGAATACCAGGAGAGGTCCACTCAACACTCTGTAATAACGTCCATGGGAAAGGACCCAAAGATGAATACATAGATACATAGACATAATGAACCAGATTCTGTACACCCAGAACATACACAACATTATTATCAAATTGGCTCTGATAAAAAATAAACATAAAATTTAAAAAACAAACAAGAAGTAAGGAGATATAAGCGGTTGGGGGTTTGCCTTGGCACATTCCCCTCTAATTTACAGCCTACTAAAACGATTTCCAGGAAGGCTCTGTTGCCCAACTACCCTGAGATTTAAATGCAGAAGTTTTACCGCCTTGTGGCCCTTTCCCACAAGAGCGGCTTTAAACCACAGCTAACGGTCACTTAATATTCACAAGGACTCAGGGCTATGAAGGACCCCTGCCCTCAAAAAAATGTTCCGAGGTAGGGAATGGCCAAAAAAATGCAAAAGAGAGGAAAGTTTTCAAGGAGATCGTATGAGAGGCAAGTTTTACACACACTTTTTTTTTTTAAAAAAAGAAAATGGATAAACGGTCAACACCAGGAATTATTACACTCATGCGAATCTAATCTACGAAAAGCTTTCGACACCCACCAGTAGAATGACCATCAGCAAAATGTCTACAAACAATAAATGCTGAAGAGGTTTTAGAGAACTGTGGACCCTCTAGCTGCTGGTGGGATGTAAAGTGGTAAGGGCCAATAATGAGAACAGAAAGGAACTGCGTTTCAAAGTAAAGACTGAGGTACCATTCAATCCAGAAGGCCCACCGCTGGGCCTTTCACCTGAAAAGACCAGAGTCGAGAAGACACAGGCTGGCAAAGGTGCACTGACGCAGTATTCACAAAAGCCAAGACGTGGAAGCAACCAAAATGTCCATCAACAGAACAACGGACAAGGAAGAAGTGGTCCATGTACACAGTGGAGTATTAGCCATGGAAAACAATGACACATTGCTCTTTGCAGCACCATAGATGATCCTGGAGATAATCACGGAACATGAGGTCAGTCGGAACGCAAAAGACAAATATCTTATGATATCATTTGTAGGTGTTATCTAACAACTGACACAAACGAACTTATTTCCACAGAGAAAGACACTCACAGACTTAGAAGACAACTATGGTTATCTAAAAGGAAAGGTGGGAGCAATGGACAAATGAAGATTAGGGTTGCCATACGTATACCAATACATATTAAATACATATATCAAAAAGACCGACCATATACCAAGGGAGGTCTACTGAACACTGTGTATTAATTTACATGGGAAGACGATCTGTACATGAATAGAGATAGAGGATGTACAAATGAACCAGTTTGTGTACATCTAGAACAAATAATATTCTAATCATTAACCTGATTAAGAAAATTAAATTATAACAATGAAGACGATGTACTGAGACATAAACTTAGGGGTTTTTTTCCTGGCACATTCCATTCTAATTGACAGCCTAGGAACACGACTTCCAGGAAAGCTCTGCTGCCCCAGTGACCAGATTTAGGAATGGAGAGACGCTGCCGCCGTATGGCCGATTCCCACAACAGCAGCTTTCAACCCAGCGCTAATGGTCACTAAATATTAACAACACTTGCAAGCCTGAAAGTGACACACGCCCTCAAAAAAAATCCTGGGGTCGAAAATCGACCGAAAAATACAAAAGAGGGCAAGGTTTCAAGAAGACAATTTCAAGAGGTATATTTTACAAGCACTTTATTTTTCTTTGTAACAACAACAACAGCAAAAAGGCGTGGAAAAATGCTCATCATTAGCTCATCATAAAAGACATGCAAATCCAATCTACAAAAACGTATCAGCTCACACCGGTCAGAATGACCATCAGCAAAATTCTGCAAACAGTAAATGCTGAAGGGGCTGTGGAGAAATGCGTACCCTCATCTCTAAGTCAGACTAAGCTGGTAAGAGACACTAATGAAAACGGAATGGAGGTGTCTTTAACAGATCCACATTGAGGTACCACAGGATTCAGCAGGCACACTCCTGGGCCTATGACCTAAGAAGACAGAATCAGACAGACACAGGCAGGCAAAACTGCAGTGCAGCAGTATTACAATAGCCAAGACATGGAAGCTACCAAAAAGTCCATCAAAAGATGAATGGAAAAGAAGAACTGGTACACGTACAGATGGAATATTAGCCAAGGCAAAAAATGAAACAATGCCGTTTGCAGCACCATAGATGAGTCTAGAGGTAATCACAACTTGAAGTAAGTCAGAAAGCGAAGGACACATATCCTATGATATCACTTAATGGGGTTACCTAAAAATGGATACCAATGAAGATTTTTCACAGAGAAAGGCAATCAAAGATTCGATCAACAAACGTATGGTTAGCCAAACGGAAAGGTGTGAGGATGGAATAAATTAGGATACTGCGGTACACAGGGATATACCAACACATGTGAAATATATAAGCACCAAAGACCTACGGAATACCAAGAGAAGACGGCTCAACAGTGTGTCATAACCCACATGGGAAATGGATCCGAAGATGAACAGATATATGTATATGTGTAAAAGAACCCCATCTTACACACTTAGAACAAACAAAACATTGTAATCGAATTTGCTGTGATAAGAAATAAAAATGAAATTAAGAAAACCAACAAGAAGGAATGAGACATAAACTTATGGGGGTTTTTCCTGGCACATTCCATTCTAATTTACAAGTTGGAACATTACACCCAGGAAGGCTCTTTGGCCCTAGTTAACCAGATCTGGGGATGGAGAGATGCCGCAGCCTTGTGACCGTCTCCTGCAAAAGCAGCTTTAAACACCGTGCTAAGGGTCACTTGATATTCACAAGAACTGCAGCTCAGTAAATGACACCTGCCCTCAAAAAAATATCCTGGATTCGAATATCGACGAAAAAATTCAAAAGAGGGCAACCGTTCAAGAAGACAATTTCAAGAGGCATATTTAACTCACATTTTTTCTTTTCTTTCTTTTTTATTTTGTTTAACCAAAAAGGCCCTGGAAAAAGCTCAACATCAGGAATTAATAAAGACATGCAAATGCAATCTACAAAAACTTTTACCTGACAACAGTCAGAATGATCATCAGCAAAAAATCTCTAAACAATAAATGGTCAAGGGGTTTTAGAGACCTGTGTACCCGCTAGCTGCTGGTAGGATGTCAAAAGGTAACAGCCAGTAATGAGAACAGAAAGGAGGTGCATTTAAAGGTAAAAATTGGGCTACCATATGATCTGGTAGGCCCTCTACTGGGCCTATCACCCGAGAAGACCAGAATCAAAAAGACACAGGCTGACAATCCTACACTGCAGCACTATGTACCCTAGCCAAGACTTGGAACAACCAAAATGTCCATCAACAGATGAATGCACAAAGAAGAAGTGGTCCACGTACACAATGGAATATTACTCCGATAGAAAATATAAACTAAATACAAAAAACAAACATAAGTAAGGAGACATAAGCTTTGGGGGTTTATCCGGGCACATTCCACTCGAATGTACAACCAAGGAACACTACTTCCAGGAAGGTACGGTTTCCCTAGTAACCAGAGTGGGGAATGTAGAAATGCTGCGGCCCTGTGGCCGTTTGCCGCAACAGCAGTTTGAAAGCCTGTGCTAAAGGACACTTCATATTCACAAGGACTGCAGGGCTATAAATGACACCTGCCAACAAAATGTGCTGAGGGAGGTAATGGCCAAAAAAATTCAAAATATGGCACATACCTCAAGAAACCATTTGAATAGGTAAGCTGTACTCACTCTTTAAAAAGCAAAAAAAAAAAAGTACATGGCTATAAGCTCCATATAAGGAATTACAAGACATATGCAAATCCAGCCACAAAAAGGTATCAGCTCACACTGGTCAGAATGACCATCAGCAAAAAAATACAAACAATAAATGCTGAAGAGGTTGTGAAGAAATGCATACCCTCGACTGTAAGTGGCTCGTAAACTGGTAAGTGCCACGAAGGAACACAGAAGGGAGCTGCCTTTAAAAGGTAAACATTGAGATACCATATGATCCCGCAGGCCCACTCCTTGGCCTATAACCTAGGAAGACAGAAATGGAAAGGCACAGGCAGGCAAAACTGCACTGCAGCAGTAGTACAATAGCCAAGACACGGAAACAACCAAAAAGTCCATCAAGAGACGAATGGACAAAGAAGAACCGGTACATGTACAGATGGAATATTAGCCACGGAAAAAAAATGAAACAATGCACTTTGCAGAACCATAGATGACTCTGGAGGTCTTCACACAAGTTGAAGTAAGTCAGAAAGCGAAAGACACATATCCTAGGTTATCAATTATAGGTGCTGCCTAAAAATTGATACCAATGAAGATATTTCCACAGAGAAAGGCAATCACAGATTTATTCAACAGACTTATGGTTAACCCATTGGAAATTTGTGAAGATTGGATACATTAGGATATCGGGGTTAACAGAGATATACAAACACACGTGAAACATATAATCACCAAAGACCTACGGAATTCCAAAAGACTACTCAACACTGTGTCATAACCTATATGGCACATGGATCCCAAGATGAATACATATATGTATAGGTGTAAAGCAAACACATCTTGCACACCTAGAACAAAGAAAACATTATAATCAAATTTGCTGTGACAAAACATAAAAATTAAATTTAAAAAAAACGAACAAGAAGTAATGAGGCATACAATTATAGGGGTTCTTCCTGGCTCATTCCATTTTAACTTACAACCTTGGAACACAGCTTCCAGGAAGGCTCTGTTCACCTAGTAACCAGATTTGAGAATGGAGAAATCCTGCAGCATTTTGGCCTTCCTGCAAAAGCAGTTTTAAACCAAGTGCTAATGGTCAGTTAAAAGTCACCTTCATTGCAGGCCTGTAAATGACACCTGCCCTCAAAAAAAATTCTGGGGTCGAAAATCGACCAAAAAATTCAAAAGAGGGCAACCTTTCAAGAAGAGAATTTCAAGAGGCATACTTTACACACATTTTGTCTTCTCTTTCTTTTCTTTTTTTTCCTTTAACCAAAAAAAGGGCATGGAAAAATGCTGAACATCAGAAATTAATAAAGTCATGCAAATCCAATCTATCCAAACGTTCACCTCACAACAGTCAGAATGATCATCAGCAAAACAGTCCACAAACAATACATGCTGAAGGGGTTTTAGAGGACTGTGGACCCTCTAGCTGCTGGTGGGATGTAAACTGGTAACAGCCAGTAGTTAGAACAGAATGAACGTGCGTTTCAAGGTATAACTTGAGCTACCATATGAACTGGTAAGCCCACTACTGGGCCTAGCACCTGAGAAGACCAGAATCCAAAAGTCACCGGCTGGCAATCCTACACTGCAGTAATATTTACCACAGCCAACACTTGGAAGCAACCAAAATAGCCATCAATAGATGAACACACCAGAAGTACTGCTCCATGTACACAATGGAATAGTAGACATGGAAAAGCCTGAAACAGTGCTGTTTGTACGACCATAGAAGGACCGAGATATAATCACACCACTGGAAGTAAGAAAGAAACAAAAAGAAAGCTATCCTATGATATCACTTACAGGTGTGACCTAAAAAATGATACCCATGAACTTATTTCCAAGAAAAGGACACTCATGGATTAAGAAATCAAAATTATGTTTAACCAAATGGAAAGGTGGGAGGAATGGATACATTAGGGTATGGGGGTGACAGACCTAAACTAATATATATGAAACATATAATCACCAAAGGCCTATGGAATACCAGGAGAGGTCCACTCAACACTCTGTAATAACGTCCATGGGAAAGGACCCAAAGATGAATACATAGATACATAGACATAATGAACCAGATTCTGTACACCCAGAACATACACAACATTATTATCAAATTGGCTCTGATAAAAAATAAACATAAAATTTAAAAAACAAACAAGAAGTAAGGAGATATAAGCGGTTGGGGGTTTGCCTTGGCACATTCCCCTCTAATTTACAGCCTACTAAAACGATTTCCAGGAAGGCTCTGTTGCCCAACTACCCTGAGATTTAAATGCAGAAGTTTTACCGCCTTGTGGCCCTTTCCCACAAGAGCGGCTTTAAACCACAGCTAACGGTCACTTAATATTCACAAGGACTCAGGGCTATGAAGGACACCTGCCCTCAAAAAAATGTTCCGAGGTAGGGAATGGCCAAAAAAATGCAAAAGAGAGGAAAGTTTTCAAGGAGATCGTATGAGAGGCAAGTTTTACACACACTTTTTTTTTTTAAAAAAAGAAAATGGATAAACGGTCAACACCAGGAATTATTACACTCATGCGAATCTAATCTACGAAAAGCTTTCGACACCCACCAGTAGAATGACCATCAGCAAAATGTCTACAAACAATAAATGCTGAAGAGGTTTTAGAGAACTGTGGACCCTCTAGCTGCTGGTGGGATGTAAAGTGGTAAGGGCCAATAATGAGAACAGAAAGGAACTGCGTTTCAAAGTAAAGACTGAGGTACCATTCAATCCAGAAGGCCCACCGCTGGGCCTTTCACCTGAAAAGACCAGAGTCGAGAAGACACAGGCTGGCAAAGGTGCACTGACGCAGTATTCACAAAAGCCAAGACGTGGAAGCAACCAAAATGTCCATCAACAGAACAACGGACAAGGAAGAAGTGGTCCATGTACACAGTGGAGTATTAGCCATGGAAAACAATGACACATTGCTCTTTGCAGCACCATAGATGATCCTGGAGATAATCACGGAACATGAGGTCAGTCGGAACGCAAAAGACAAATATCTTATGATATCATTTGTAGGTGTTATCTAACAACTGACACAAACGAACTTATTTCCACAGAGAAAGACACTCACAGACTTAGAAGACAACTATGGTTATCTAAAAGGAAAGGTGGGAGCAATGGACAAATGAAGATTAGGGTTGCCATACGTATACCAATACATATTAAATACATATATCAAAAAGACCGACCATATACCAAGGGAGGTCTACTGAACACTGTGTATTAATTTACATGGGAAGACGATCTGTACATGAATAGAGATAGAGGATGTACAAATGAACCAGTTTGTGTACATCTAGAACAAATAATATTCTAATCATTAACCTGATTAAGAAAATTAAATTATAACAATGAAGACGATGTACTGAGACATAAACTTAGGGGTTTTTTTCCTGGCACATTCCATTCTAATTGACAGCCTAGGAACACGACTTCCAGGAAAGCTCTGCTGCCCCAGTGACCAGATTTAGGAATGGAGAGACGCTGCCGCCGTATGGCCGATTCCCACAACAGCAGCTTTCAACCCAGCGCTAATGGTCACTAAATATTAACAACACTTGCAAGCCTGAAAGTGACACACGCCCTCAAAAAAAAATCCTGGGGTCGAAAATCGACCGAAAAATACAAAAGAGGGCAAGGTTTCAAGAAGACAATTTCAAGAGGTATATTTTACAAGCACTTTATTTTTCTTTGTAACAACAACAACAGCAAAAAGGCGTGGAAAAATGCTCATCATTAGCTCATCATAAAAGACATGCAAATCCAATCTACAAAAACGTATCAGCTCACACCGGTCAGAATGACCATCAGCAAAATTCTGCAAACAGTAAATGCTGAAGGGGCTGTGGAGAAATGCGTACCCTCATCTCTAAGTCAGACTAAGCTGGTAAGAGACACTAATGAAAACGGAATGGAGGTGTCTTTAACAGATCCACATTGAGGTACCACAGGATTCAGCAGGCACACTCCTGGGCCTATGACCTAAGAAGACAGAATCAGACAGACACAGGCAGGCAAAACTGCAGTGCAGCAGTATTACAATAGCCAAGACATGGAAGCTACCAAAAAGTCCATCAAAAGATGAATGGAAAAGAAGAACTGGTACACGTACAGATGGAATATTAGCCAAGGCAAAAAATGAAACAATGCCGTTTGCAGCACCATAGATGAGTCTAGAGGTAATCACAACTTGAAGTAAGTCAGAAAGCGAAGGACACATATCCTATGATATCACTTAATGGGGTTACCTAAAAATGGATACCAATGAAGATTTTTCACAGAGAAAGGCAATCAAAGATTCGATCAACAAACGTATGGTTAGCCAAACGGAAAGGTGTGAGGATGGAATAAATTAGGATACTGCGGTACACAGGGATATACCAACACATGTGAAATATATAAGCACCAAAGACCTACGGAATACCAAGAGAAGACGGCTCAACAGTGTGTCATAACCCACATGGGAAATGGATCCGAAGATGAACAGATATATGTATATGTGTAAAAGAACCCCATCTTACACACTTAGAACAAACAAAACATTGTAATCGAATTTGCTGTGATAAGAAATAAAAATGAAATTAAGAAAACCAACAAGAAGGAATGAGACATAAACTTATGGGGGTTTTTCCTGGCACATTCCATTCTAATTTACAAGTTGGAACATTACACCCAGGAAGGCTCTTTGGCCCTAGTTAACCAGATCTGGGGATGGAGAGATGCCGCAGCCTTGTGACCGTCTCCTGCAAAAGCAGCTTTAAACACCGTGCTAAGGGTCACTTGATATTCACAAGAACTGCAGCTCAGTAAATGACACCTGCCCTCAAAAAAATATCCTGGATTCGAATATCGACGAAAAAATTCAAAAGAGGGCAACCGTTCAAGAAGACAATTTCAAGAGGCATATTTAACTCACATTTTTTCTTTTCTTTCTTTTTTATTTTGTTTAACCAAAAAGGCCCTGGAAAAAGCTCAACATCAGGAATTAATAAAGACATGCAAATGCAATCTACAAAAACTTTTACCTGACAACAGTCAGAATGATCATCAGCAAAAAATCTCTAAACAATAAATGGTCAAGGGGTTTTAGAGACCTGTGTACCCGCTAGCTGCTGGTAGGATGTCAAAAGGTAACAGCCAGTAATGAGAACAGAAAGGAGGTGCATTTAAAGGTAAAAATTGGGCTACCATATGATCTGGTAGGCCCTCTACTGGGCCTATCACCCGAGAAGACCAGAATCAAAAAGACACAGGCTGACAATCCTACACTGCAGCACTATGTACCCTAGCCAAGACTTGGAACAACCAAAATGTCCATCAACAGATGAATGCACAAAGAAGAAGTGGTCCACGTACACAATGGAATATTACTCCGATAGAAAATATAAACTAAATACAAAAAACAAACATAAGTAAGGAGACATAAGCTTTGGGGGTTTATCCGGGCACATTCCACTCGAATGTACAACCAAGGAACACTACTTCCAGGAAGGTACGGTTTCCCTAGTAACCAGAGTGGGGAATGTAGAAATGCTGCGGCCCTGTGGCCGTTTGCCGCAACAGCAGTTTGAAAGCCTGTGCTAAAGGACACTTCATATTCACAAGGACTGCAGGGCTATAAATGACACCTGCCAACAAAATGTGCTGAGGGAGGTAATGGCCAAAAAAATTCAAAATATGGCACATACCTCAAGAAACCATTTGAATAGGTAAGCTGTACTCACTCTTTAAAAAGCAAAAAAAAAAAAGTACATGGCTATAAGCTCCATATAAGGAATTACAAGACATATGCAAATCCAGCCACAAAAAGGTATCAGCTCACACTGGTCAGAATGACCATCAGCAAAAAAATACAAACAATAAATGCTGAAGAGGTTGTGAAGAAATGCATACCCTCGACTGTAAGTGGCTCGTAAACTGGTAAGTGCCACGAAGGAACACAGAAGGGAGCTGCCTTTAAAAGGTAAACATTGAGATACCATATGATCCCGCAGGCCCACTCCTTGGCCTATAACCTAGGAAGACAGAAATGGAAAGGCACAGGCAGGCAAAACTGCACTGCAGCAGTAGTACAATAGCCAAGACACGGAAACAACCAAAAAGTCCATCAAGAGACGAATGGACAAAGAAGAACCGGTACATGTACAGATGGAATATTAGCCACGGAAAAAAAATGAAACAATGCACTTTGCAGAACCATAGATGACTCTGGAGGTCTTCACACAAGTTGAAGTAAGTCAGAAAGCGAAAGACACATATCCTAGGTTATCAATTATAGGTGCTGCCTAAAAATTGATACCAATGAAGATATTTCCACAGAGAAAGGCAATCACAGATTTATTCAACAGACTTATGGTTAACCCATTGGAAATTTGTGAAGATTGGATACATTAGGATATCGGGGTTAACAGAGATATACAAACACACGTGAAACATATAATCACCAAAGACCTACGGAATTCCAAAAGACTACTCAACACTGTGTCATAACCTATATGGCACATGGATCCCAAGATGAATACATATATGTATAGGTGTAAAGCAAACACATCTTGCACACCTAGAACAAAGAAAACATTATAATCAAATTTGCTGTGACAAAACATAAAAATTAAATTTAAAAAAAACGAACAAGAAGTAATGAGGCATACAATTATAGGGGTTCTTCCTGGCTCATTCCATTTTAACTTACAACCTTGGAACACAGCTTCCAGGAAGGCTCTGTTCACCTAGTAACCAGATTTGAGAATGGAGAAATCCTGCAGCATTTTGGCCTTCCTGCAAAAGCAGTTTTAAACCAAGTGCTAATGGTCAGTTAAAAGTCACCTTCATTGCAGGCCTGTAAATGACACCTGCCCTCAAAAAAAATTCTGGGGTCGAAAATCGACCAAAAAATTCAAAAGAGGGCAACCTTTCAAGAAGAGAATTTCAAGAGGCATACTTTACACACATTTTGTCTTCTCTTTCTTTTCTTTTTTTTCCTTTAACCAAAAAAAGGGCATGGAAAAATGCTGAACATCAGAAATTAATAAAGTCATGCAAATCCAATCTATCCAAACGTTCACCTCACAACAGTCAGAATGATCATCAGCAAAACAGTCCACAAACAATACATGCTGAAGGGGTTTTAGAGGACTGTGGACCCTCTAGCTGCTGGTGGGATGTAAACTGGTAACAGCCAGTAGTTAGAACAGAATGAACGTGCGTTTCAAGGTATAACTTGAGCTACCATATGAACTGGTAAGCCCACTACTGGGCCTAGCACCTGAGAAGACCAGAATCCAAAAGTCACCGGCTGGCAATCCTACACTGCAGTAATATTTACCACAGCCAACACTTGGAAGCAACCAAAATAGCCATCAATAGATGAACACACCAGAAGTACTGCTCCATGTACACAATGGAATAGTAGACATGGAAAAGCCTGAAACAGTGCTGTTTGTACGACCATAGAAGGACCGAGATATAATCACACCACTGGAAGTAAGAAAGAAACAAAAAGAAAGCTATCCTATGATATCACTTACAGGTGTGACCTAAAAAATGATACCCATGAACTTATTTCCAAGAAAAGGACACTCATGGATTAAGAAATCAAAATTATGTTTAACCAAATGGAAAGGTGGGAGGAATGGATACATTAGGGTATGGGGGTGACAGACCTAAACTAATATATATGAAACATATAATCACCAAAGGCCTATGGAATACCAGGAGAGGTCCACTCAACACTCTGTAATAACGTCCATGGGAAAGGACCCAAAGATGAATACATAGATACATAGACATAATGAACCAGATTCTGTACACCCAGAACATACACAACATTATTATCAAATTGGCTCTGATAAAAAATAAACATAAAATTTAAAAAACAAACAAGAAGTAAGGAGATATAAGCGGTTGGGGGTTTGCCTTGGCACATTCCCCTCTAATTTACAGCCTACTAAAACGATTTCCAGGAAGGCTCTGTTGCCCAACTACCCTGAGATTTAAATGCAGAAGTTTTACCGCCTTGTGGCCCTTTCCCACAAGAGCGGCTTTAAACCACAGCTAACGGTCACTTAATATTCACAAGGACTCAGGGCTATGAAGGACACCTGCCCTCAAAAAAATGTTCCGAGGTAGGGAATGGCCAAAAAAATGCAAAAGAGAGGAAAGTTTTCAAGGAGATCGTATGAGAGGCAAGTTTTACACACACTTTTTTTTTTTAAAAAAAGAAAATGGATAAACGGTCAACACCAGGAATTATTACACTCATGCGAATCTAATCTACGAAAAGCTTTCGACACCCACCAGTAGAATGACCATCAGCAAAATGTCTACAAACAATAAATGCTGAAGAGGTTTTAGAGAACTGTGGACCCTCTAGCTGCTGGTGGGATGTAAAGTGGTAAGGGCCAATAATGAGAACAGAAAGGAACTGCGTTTCAAAGTAAAGACTGAGGTACCATTCAATCCAGAAGGCCCACCGCTGGGCCTTTCACCTGAAAAGACCAGAGTCGAGAAGACACAGGCTGGCAAAGGTGCACTGACGCAGTATTCACAAAAGCCAAGACGTGGAAGCAACCAAAATGTCCATCAACAGAACAACGGACAAGGAAGAAGTGGTCCATGTACACAGTGGAGTATTAGCCATGGAAAACAATGACACATTGCTCTTTGCAGCACCATAGATGATCCTGGAGATAATCACGGAACATGAGGTCAGTCGGAACGCAAAAGACAAATATCTTATGATATCATTTGTAGGTGTTATCTAACAACTGACACAAACGAACTTATTTCCACAGAGAAAGACACTCACAGACTTAGAAGACAACTATGGTTATCTAAAAGGAAAGGTGGGAGCAATGGACAAATGAAGATTAGGGTTGCCATACGTATACCAATACATATTAAATACATATATCAAAAAGACCGACCATATACCAAGGGAGGTCTACTGAACACTGTGTATTAATTTACATGGGAAGACGATCTGTACATGAATAGAGATAGAGGATGTACAAATGAACCAGTTTGTGTACATCTAGAACAAATAATATTCTAATCATTAACCTGATTAAGAAAATTAAATTATAACAATGAAGACGATGTACTGAGACATAAACTTAGGGGTTTTTTTCCTGGCACATTCCATTCTAATTGACAGCCTAGGAACACGACTTCCAGGAAAGCTCTGCTGCCCCAGTGACCAGATTTAGGAATGGAGAGACGCTGCCGCCGTATGGCCGATTCCCACAACAGCAGCTTTCAACCCAGCGCTAATGGTCACTAAATATTAACAACACTTGCAAGCCTGAAAGTGACACACGCCCTCAAAAAAAATCCTGGGGTCGAAAATCGACCGAAAAATACAAAAGAGGGCAAGGTTTCAAGAAGACAATTTCAAGAGGTATATTTTACAAGCACTTTATTTTTCTTTGTAACAACAACAACAGCAAAAAGGCGTGGAAAAATGCTCATCATTAGCTCATCATAAAAGACATGCAAATCCAATCTACAAAAACGTATCAGCTCACACCGGTCAGAATGACCATCAGCAAAATTCTGCAAACAGTAAATGCTGAAGGGGCTGTGGAGAAATGCGTACCCTCATCTCTAAGTCAGACTAAGCTGGTAAGAGACACTAATGAAAACGGAATGGAGGTGTCTTTAACAGATCCACATTGAGGTACCACAGGATTCAGCAGGCACACTCCTGGGCCTATGACCTAAGAAGACAGAATTAGACAGACACAGGCAGGCAAAACTGCAGTGCAGCAGTATTACAATAGCCAAGACATGGAAGCTACCAAAAAGTCCATCAAAAGATGAATGGAAAAGAAGAACTGGTACACGTACAGATGGAATATTAGCCAAGGCAAAAAATGAAACAATGCCGTTTGCAGCACCATAGATGAGTCTAGAGGTAATCACAACTTGAAGTAAGTCAGAAAGCGAAGGACACATATCCTATGATATCACTTAATGGGGTTACCTAAAAATGGATACCAATGAAGATTTTTCACAGAGAAAGGCAATCAAAGATTCGATCAACAAACGTATGGTTAGCCAAACGGAAAGGTGTGAGGATGGAATAAATTAGGATACTGCGGTACACAGGGATATACCAACACATGTGAAATATATAAGCACCAAAGACCTACGGAATACCAAGAGAAGACGGCTCAACAGTGTGTCATAACCCACATGGGAAATGGATCC
This sequence comes from Balaenoptera ricei, assembly GCF_028023285.1. NCBI lineage: Eukaryota > Metazoa > Chordata > Mammalia > Artiodactyla > Balaenopteridae > Balaenoptera > Balaenoptera ricei. The sequence continues at coordinate 99,458,599 of NC_082640.1, read as the reverse complement.
GAAGATGAACAGATATATGTATATGTGTAAAAGAACCCCATCTTACACACTTAGAACAAACAAAACATTGTAATCGAATTTGCTGTGATAAGAAATAAAAAATGAAATTAAGAAAACCAACAAGAAGGAATGAGACATAAACTTATGGGGGTTTTTCCTGGCACATTCCATTCTAATTTACAAGTTGGAACATTACACCCAGGAAGGCTCTTTGGCCCTAGTTAACCAGATCTGGGGATGGAGAGATGCCGCAGCCTTGTGACCGTCTCCTGCAAAAGCAGCTTTAAACACCGTGCTAAGGGTCACTTGATATTCACAAGAACTGCAGCTCAGTAAATGACACCTGCCCTCAAAAAAATATCCTGGATTCGAATATCGACGAAAAAATTCAAAAGAGGGCAACCTTTCAAGAAGACAATTTCAAGAGGCATATTTAACTCACATTTTTTCTTTTCTTTCTTTTTTATTTTGTTTAACCAAAAAGGCCCTGGAAAAAGCTCAACATCAGGAATTAATAAAGACATGCAAATGCAATCTACAAAAACTTTTACCTGACAACAGTCAGAATGATCATCAGCAAAAAATCTCTAAACAATAAATGGTCAAGGGGTTTTAGAGACCTGTGTACCCGCTAGCTGCTGGTAGGATGTCAAAAGGTAACAGCCAGTAATGAGAACAGAAAGGAGGTGCATTTAAAGGTAAAAATTGGGCTACCATATGATCTGGTAGGCCCACTACTGGGCCTATCACCCGAGAAGACCAGAATCAAAAAGACACAGGCTGACAATCCTACACTGCAGCACTATGTACCCTAGCCAAGACTTGGAACAACCAAAATGTCCATCAACAGATGAATGCACAAAGAAGAAGTGGTCCACGTACACAATGGAATATTACTCCGATAGAAAATATAAACTAAATACAAAAAACAAACATAAGTAAGGAGACATAAGCTTTGGGGGTTTATCCGGGCACATTCCACTCGAATGTACAACCAAGGAACACTACTTCCAGGAAGGTACGGTTTCCCTAGTAACCAGAGTGGGGAATGTAGAAATGCTGCGGCCCTGTGGCCGTTTGCCGCAACAGCAGTTTGAAAGCCTGTGCTAAAGGACACTTCATATTCACAAGGACTGCAGGGCTGTAAATGACACCTGCCAACAAAATGTGCTGAGGGAGGTAATGGCCAAAAAAATTCAAAATATGGCACATACCTCAAGAAACCATTTGAATAGGTAAGCTGTACTCACTCTTTAAAAAGCAAAAAAAAAAAGTACATGGCTATAAGCTCCATATAAGGAATTACAAGACATATGCAAATCCAGCCACAAAAAGGTATCAGCTCACACTGGTCAGAATGACCATCAGCAAAAAAATACAAACAATAAATGCTGAAGAGGTTGTGAAGAAATGCATACCCTCGACTGTAAGTGGCTCGTAAACTGGTAAGTGCCACGAAGGAACACAGAAGGGAGCTGCCTTTAAAAGGTAAACATTGAGATACCATATGATCCCGCAGGCCCACTCCTTGGCCTATAACCTAGGAAGACAGAAATGGAAAGGCACAGGCAGGCAAAACTGCACTGCAGCAGTAGTACAATAGCCAAGACACGGAAACAACCAAAAAGTCCATCAAGAGACGAATGGACAAAGAAGAACCGGTACATGTACAGATGGAATATTAGCCACGGAAAAAAAATGAAACAATGCACTTTGCAGAACCATAGATGACTCTGGAGGTCTTCACACAAGTTGAAGTAAGTCAGAAAGCGAAAGACACATATCCTAGGTTATCAATTATAGGTGCTGCCTAAAAATTGATACCAATGAAGATATTTCCACAGAGAAAGGCAATCACAGATTTATTCAACAGACTTATGGTTAACCCATTGGAAATTTGTGAAGATTGGATACATTAGGATATCGGGGTTAACAGAGATATACAAACACACGTGAAACATATAATCACCAAAGACCTACGGAATTCCAAAAGACTACTCAACACTGTGTCATAACCTATATGGCACATGGATCCCAAGATGAATACATATATGTATAGGTGTAAAGCAAACACATCTTGCACACCTAGAACAAAGAAAACATTATAATCAAATTTGCTGTGACAAAACATAAAAATTAAATTTAAAAAAAACGAACAAGAAGTAATGAGGCATACAATTATAGGGGTTCTTCCTGGCTCATTCCATTTTAACTTACAACCTTGGAACACAGCTTCCAGGAAGGCTCTGTTCACCTAGTAACCAGATTTGAGAATGGAGAAATCCTGCAGCATTTTGGCCTTCCTGCAAAAGCAGTTTTAAACCAAGTGCTAATGGTCAGTTAAAAGTCACCTTCATTGCAGGCCTGTAAATGACACCTGCCCTCAAAAAAAATTCTGGGGTCGAAAATCGACCAAAAAATTCAAAAGAGGGCAACCTTTCAAGAAGAGAATTTCAAGAGGCATACTTTACACACATTTTGTCTTCTCTTTCTTTTCTTTTTTTTCCTTTAACCAAAAAAAGGGCATGGAAAAATGCTGAACATCAGAAATTAATAAAGTCATGCAAATCCAATCTATCCAAACGTTCACCTCACAACAGTCAGAATGATCATCAGCAAAACAGTCCACAAACAATACATGCTGAAGGGGTTTTAGAGGACTGTGGACCCTCTAGCTGCTGGTGGGATGTAAACTGGTAACAGCCAGTAGTTAGAACAGAATGAACGTGCGTTTCAAGGTATAACTTGAGCTACCATATGAACTGGTAAGCCCACTACTGGGCCTAGCACCTGAGAAGACCAGAATCCAAAAGTCACCGGCTGGCAATCCTACACTGCAGTAATATTTACCACAGCCAACACTTGGAAGCAACCAAAATAGCCATCAATAGATGAACACACCAGAAGTACTGCTCCATGTACACAATGGAATAGTAGACATGGAAAAGCCTGAAACAGTGCTGTTTGTACGACCATAGAAGGACCGAGATATAATCACACCACTGGAAGTAAGAAAGAAACAAAAAGAAAGCTATCCTATGATATCACTTACAGGTGTGACCTAAAAAATGATACCCATGAACTTATTTCCAAGAAAAGGACACTCATGGATTAAGAAATCAAAATTATGTTTAACCAAATGGAAAGGTGGGAGGAATGGATACATTAGGGTATGGGGGTGACAGACCTAAACTAATATATATGAAACATATAATCACCAAAGGCCTATGGAATACCAGGAGAGGTCCACTCAACACTCTGTAATAACGTCCATGGGAAAGGACCCAAAGATGAATACATAGATACATAGACATAATGAACCAGATTCTGTACACCCAGAACATACACAACATTATTATCAAATTGGCTCTGATAAAAAATAAACATAAAATTTAAAAAACAAACAAGAAGTAAGGAGATATAAGCGGTTGGGGGTTTGCCTTGGCACATTCCCCTCTAATTTACAGCCTACTAAAACGATTTCCAGGAAGGCTCTGTTGCCCAACTACCCTGAGATTTAAATGCAGAAGTTTTACCGCCTTGTGGCCCTTTCCCACAAGAGCGGCTTTAAACCACAGCTAACGGTCACTTAATATTCACAAGGACTCAGGGCTATGAAGGACACCTGCCCTCAAAAAAATGTTCCGAGGTAGGGAATGGCCAAAAAAATGCAAAAGAGAGGAAAGTTTTCAAGGAGATCGTATGAGAGGCAAGTTTTACACACACTTTTTTTTTTTAAAAAAAGAAAATGGATAAACGGTCAACACCAGGAATTATTACACTCATGCGAATCTAATCTACGAAAAGCTTTCGACACCCACCAGTAGAATGACCATCAGCAAAATGTCTACAAACAATAAATGCTGAAGAGGTTTTAGAGAACTGTGGACCCTCTAGCTGCTGGTGGGATGTAAAGTGGTAAGGGCCAATAATGAGAACAGAAAGGAACTGCGTTTCAAAGTAAAGACTGAGGTACCATTCAATCCAGAAGGCCCACCGCTGGGCCTTTCACCTGAAAAGACCAGAGTCGAGAAGACACAGGCTGGCAAAGGTGCACTGACGCAGTATTCACAAAAGCCAAGACGTGGAAGCAACCAAAATGTCCATCAACAGAACAACGGACAAGGAAGAAGTGGTCCATGTACACAGTGGAGTATTAGCCATGGAAAACAATGACACATTGCTCTTTGCAGCACCATAGATGATCCTGGAGATAATCACGGAACATGAGGTCAGTCGGAACGCAAAAGACAAATATCTTATGATATCATTTGTAGGTGTTATCTAACAACTGACACAAACGAACTTATTTCCACAGAGAAAGACACTCACAGACTTAGAAGACAACTATGGTTATCTAAAAGGAAAGGTGGGAGCAATGGACAAATGAAGATTAGGGTTGCCATACGTATACCAATACATATTAAATACATATATCAAAAAGACCGACCATATACCAAGGGAGGTCTACTGAACACTGTGTATTAATTTACATGGGAAGACGATCTGTACATGAATAGAGATAGAGGATGTACAAATGAACCAGTTTGTGTACATCTAGAACAAATAATATTCTAATCATTAACCTGATTAAGAAAATTAAATTATAACAATGAAGACGATGTACTGAGACATAAACTTAGGGGTTTTTTTCCTGGCACATTCCATTCTAATTGACAGCCTAGGAACACGACTTCCAGGAAAGCTCTGCTGCCCCAGTGACCAGATTTAGGAATGGAGAGACGCTGCCGCCGTATGGCCGATTCCCACAACAGCAGCTTTCAACCCAGCGCTAATGGTCACTAAATATTAACAACACTTGCAAGCCTGAAAGTGACACACGCCCTCAAAAAAAATCCTGGGGTCGAAAATCGACCGAAAAATACAAAAGAGGGCAAGGTTTCAAGAAGACAATTTCAAGAGGTATATTTTACAAGCACTTTATTTTTCTTTGTAACAACAACAATAGCAAAAAGGCGTGGAAAAATGCTCATCATTAGCTCATCATAAAAGACATGCAAATCCAATCTACAAAAACGTATCAGCTCACACCGGTCAGAATGACCATCAGCAAAATTCTGCAAACAGTAAATGCTGAAGGGGCTGTGGAGAAATGCGTACCCTCATCTCTAAGTCAGACTAAGCTGGTAAGAGACACTAATGAAAACGGAATGGAGGTGTCTTTAACAGATCCACATTGAGGTACCACAGGATTCAGCAGGCACACTCCTGGGCCTATGACCTAAGAAGACAGAATTAGACAGACACAGGCAGGCAAAACTGCAGTGCAGCAGTATTACAATAGCCAAGACATGGAAGCTACCAAAAAGTCCATCAAAAGATGAATGGAAAAGAAGAACTGGTACACGTACAGATGGAATATTAGCCAAGGCAAAAAATGAAACAATGCCGTTTGCAGCACCATAGATGAGTCTAGAGGTAATCACAACTTGAAGTAAGTCAGAAAGCGAAGGACACATATCCTATGATATCACTTAATGGGGTTACCTAAAAATGGATACCAATGAAGATTTTTCACAGAGAAAGGCAATCAAAGATTCGATCAACAAACGTATGGTTAGCCAAACGGAAAGGTGTGAGGATGGAATAAATTAGGATACTGCGGTACACAGGGATATACCAACACATGTGAAATATATAAGCACCAAAGACCTACGGAATACCAAGAGAAGACGGCTCAACAGTGTGTCATAACCCACATGGGAAATGGATCCGAAGATGAACAGATATATGTATATGTGTAAAAGAACCCCATCTTACACACTTAGAACAAACAAAACATTGTAATCGAATTTGCTGTGATAAGAAATAAAAATGAAATTAAGAAAACCAACAAGAAGGAATGAGACATAAACTTATGGGGGTTTTTCCTGGCACATTCCATTCTAATTTACAAGTTGGAACATTACACCCAGGAAGGCTCTTTGGCCCTAGTTAACCAGATCTGGGGATGGAGAGATGCCGCAGCCTTGTGACCGTCTCCTGCAAAAGCAGCTTTAAACACCGTGCTAAGGGTCACTTGATATTCACAAGAACTGCAGCTCAGTAAATGACACCTGCCCTCAAAAAAATATCCTGGATTCGAATATCGACGAAAAAATTCAAAAGAGGGCAACCGTTCAAGAAGACAATTTCAAGAGGCATATTTAACTCACATTTTTTCTTTTCTTTCTTTTTTATTTTGTTTAACCAAAAAGGCCCTGGAAAAAGCTCAACATCAGGAATTAATAAAGACATGCAAATGCAATCTACAAAAACTTTTACCTGACAACAGTCAGAATGATCATCAGCAAAAAATCTCTAAACAATAAATGGTCAAGGGGTTTTAGAGACCTGTGTACCCGCTAGCTGCTGGTAGGATGTCAAAAGGTAACAGCCAGTAATGAGAACAGAAAGGAGGTGCATTTAAAGGTAAAAATTGGGCTACCATATGATCTGGTAGGCCCTCTACTGGGCCTATCACCCGAGAAGACCAGAATCAAAAAGACACAGGCTGACAATCCTACACTGCAGCACTATGTACCCTAGCCAAGACTTGGAACAACCAAAATGTCCATCAACAGATGAATGCACAAAGAAGAAGTGGTCCACGTACACAATGGAATATTACTCCGATAGAAAATATAAACTAAATACAAAAAACAAACATAAGTAAGGAGACATAAGCTTTGGGGGTTTATCCGGGCACATTCCACTCGAATGTACAACCAAGGAACACTACTTCCAGGAAGGTACGGTTTCCCTAGTAACCAGAGTGGGGAATGTAGAAATGCTGCGGCCCTGTGGCCGTTTGCCGCAACAGCAGTTTGAAAGCCTGTGCTAAAGGACACTTCATATTCACAAGGACTGCAGGGCTATAAATGACACCTGCCAACAAAATGTGCTGAGGGAGGTAATGGCCAAAAAAATTCAAAATATGGCACATACCTCAAGAAACCATTTGAATAGGTAAGCTGTACTCACTCTTTAAAAAGCAAAAAAAAAAAAGTACATGGCTATAAGCTCCATATAAGGAATTACAAGACATATGCAAATCCAGCCACAAAAAGGTATCAGCTCACACTGGTCAGAATGACCATCAGCAAAAAAATACAAACAATAAATGCTGAAGAGGTTGTGAAGAAATGCATACCCTCGACTGTAAGTGGCTCGTAAACTGGTAAGTGCCACGAAGGAACACAGAAGGGAGCTGCCTTTAAAAGGTAAACATTGAGATACCATATGATCCCGCAGGCCCACTCCTTGGCCTATAACCTAGGAAGACAGAAATGGAAAGGCACAGGCAGGCAAAACTGCACTGCAGCAGTAGTACAATAGCCAAGACACGGAAACAACCAAAAAGTCCATCAAGAGACGAATGGACAAAGAAGAACCGGTACATGTACAGATGGAATATTAGCCACGGAAAAAAAATGAAACAATGCACTTTGCAGAACCATAGATGACTCTGGAGGTCTTCACACAAGTTGAAGTAAGTCAGAAAGCGAAAGACACATATCCTAGGTTATCAATTATAGGTGCTGCCTAAAAATTGATACCAATGAAGATATTTCCACAGAGAAAGGCAATCACAGATTTATTCAACAGACTTATGGTTAACCCATTGGAAATTTGTGAAGATTGGATACATTAGGATATCGGGGTTAACAGAGATATACAAACACACGTGAAACATATAATCACCAAAGACCTACGGAATTCCAAAAGACTACTCAACACTGTGTCATAACCTATATGGCACATGGATCCCAAGATGAATACATATATGTATAGGTGTAAAGCAAACACATCTTGCACACCTAGAACAAAGAAAACATTATAATCAAATTTGCTGTGACAAAACATAAAAATTAAATTTAAAAAAAACGAACAAGAAGTAATGAGGCATACAATTATAGGGGTTCTTCCTGGCTCATTCCATTTTAACTTACAACCTTGGAACACAGCTTCCAGGAAGGCTCTGTTCACCTAGTAACCAGATTTGAGAATGGAGAAATCCTGCAGCATTTTGGCCTTCCTGCAAAAGCAGTTTTAAACCAAGTGCTAATGGTCAGTTAAAAGTCACCTTCATTGCAGGCCTGTAAATGACACCTGCCCTCAAAAAAAATTCTGGGGTCGAAAATCGACCAAAAAATTCAAAAGAGGGCAACCTTTCAAGAAGAGAATTTCAAGAGGCATACTTTACACACATTTTGTCTTCTCTTTCTTTTCTTTTTTTTCCTTTAACCAAAAAAAGGGCATGGAAAAATGCTGAACATCAGAAATTAATAAAGTCATGCAAATCCAATCTATCCAAACGTTCACCTCACAACAGTCAGAATGATCATCAGCAAAACAGTCCACAAACAATACATGCTGAAGGGGTTTTAGAGGACTGTGGACCCTCTAGCTGCTGGTGGGATGTAAACTGGTAACAGCCAGTAGTTAGAACAGAATGAACGTGCGTTTCAAGGTATAACTTGAGCTACCATATGAACTGGTAAGCCCACTACTGGGCCTAGCACCTGAGAAGACCAGAATCCAAAAGTCACCGGCTGGCAATCCTACACTGCAGTAATATTTACCACAGCCAACACTTGGAAGCAACCAAAATAGCCATCAATAGATGAACACACCAGAAGTACTGCTCCATGTACACAATGGAATAGTAGACATGGAAAAGCCTGAAACAGTGCTGTTTGTACGACCATAGAAGGACCGAGATATAATCACACCACTGGAAGTAAGAAAGAAACAAAAAGAAAGCTATCCTATGATATCACTTACAGGTGTGACCTAAAAAATGATACCCATGAACTTATTTCCAAGAAAAGGACACTCATGGATTAAGAAATCAAAATTATGTTTAACCAAATGGAAAGGTGGGAGGAATGGATACATTAGGGTATGGGGGTGACAGACCTAAACTAATATATATGAAACATATAATCACCAAAGGCCTATGGAATACCAGGAGAGGTCCACTCAACACTCTGTAATAACGTCCATGGGAAAGGACCCAAAGATGAATACATAGATACATAGACATAATGAACCAGATTCTGTACACCCAGAACATACACAACATTATTATCAAATTGGCTCTGATAAAAAATAAACATAAAATTTAAAAAACAAACAAGAAGTAAGGAGATATAAGCGGTTGGGGGTTTGCCTTGGCACATTCCCCTCTAATTTACAGCCTACTAAAACGATTTCCAGGAAGGCTCTGTTGCCCAACTACCCTGAGATTTAAATGCAGAAGTTTTACCGCCTTGTGGCCCTTTCCCACAAGAGCGGCTTTAAACCACAGCTAACGGTCACTTAATATTCACAAGGACTCAGGGCTATGAAGGACCCCTGCCCTCAAAAAAATGTTCCGAGGTAGGGAATGGCCAAAAAAATGCAAAAGAGAGGAAAGTTTTCAAGGAGATCGTATGAGAGGCAAGTTTTACACACACTTTTTTTTTTTTAAAAAAAGAAAATGGATAAACGGTCAACACCAGGAATTATTACACTCATGCGAATCTAATCTACGAAAAGCTTTCGACACCCACCAGTAGAATGACCATCAGCAAAATGTCTACAAACAATAAATGCTGAAGAGGTTTTAGAGAACTGTGGACCCTCTAGCTGCTGGTGGGATGTAAAGTGGTAAGGGCCAATAATGAGAACAGAAAGGAACTGCGTTTCAAAGTAAAGACTGAGGTACCATTCAATCCAGAAGGCCCACCGCTGGGCCTTTCACCTGAAAAGACCAGAGTCGAGAAGACACAGGCTGGCAAAGGTGCACTGACGCAGTATTCACAAAAGCCAAGACGTGGAAGCAACCAAAATGTCCATCAACAGAACAACGGACAAGGAAGAAGTGGTCCATGTACACAGTGGAGTATTAGCCATGGAAAACAATGACACATTGCTCTTTGCAGCACCATAGATGATCCTGGAGATAATCACGGAACATGAGGTCAGTCGGAACGCAAAAGACAAATATCTTATGATATCATTTGTAGGTGTTATCTAACAACTGACACAAACGAACTTATTTCCACAGAGAAAGACACTCACAGACTTAGAAGACAACTATGGTTATCTAAAAGGAAAGGTGGGAGCAATGGACAAATGAAGATTAGGGTTGCCATACGTATACCAATACATATTAAATACATATATCAAAAAGACCGACCATATACCAAGGGAGGTCTACTGAACACTGTGTATTAATTTACATGGGAAGACGATCTGTACATGAATAGAGATAGAGGATGTACAAATGAACCAGTTTGTGTACATCTAGAACAAATAATATTCTAATCATTAACCTGATTAAGAAAATTAAATTATAACAATGAAGACGATGTACTGAGACATAAACTTAGGGGTTTTTTTCCTGGCACATTCCATTCTAATTGACAGCCTAGGAACACGACTTCCAGGAAAGCTCTGCTGCCCCAGTGACCAGATTTAGGAATGGAGAGACGCTGCCGCCGTATGGCCGATTCCCACAACAGCAGCTTTCAACCCAGCGCTAATGGTCACTAAATATTAACAACACTTGCAAGCCTGAAAGTGACACACGCCCTCAAAAAAAATCCTGGGGTCGAAAATCGACCGAAAAATACAAAAGAGGGCAAGGTTTCAAGAAGACAATTTCAAGAGGTATATTTTACAAGCACTTTATTTTTCTTTGTAACAACAACAATAGCAAAAAGGCGTGGAAAAATGCTCATCATTAGCTCATCATAAAAGACATGCAAATCCAATCTACAAAAACGTATCAGCTCACACCGGTCAGAATGACCATCAGCAAAATTCTGCAAACAGTAAATGCTGAAGGGGCTGTGGAGAAATGCGTACCCTCATCTCTAAGTCAGACTAAGCTGGTAAGAGACACTAATGAAAACGGAATGGAGGTGTCTTTAACAGATCCACATTGAGGTACCACAGGATTCAGCAGGCACACTCCTGGGCCTATGACCTAAGAAGACAGAATTAGACAGACACAGGCAGGCAAAACTGCAGTGCAGCAGTATTACAATAGCCAAGACATGGAAGCTACCAAAAAGTCCATCAAAAGATGAATGGAAAAGAAGAACTGGTACACGTACAGATGGAATATTAGCCAAGGCAAAAAATGAAACAATGCCGTTTGCAGCACCATAGATGAGTCTAGAGGTAATCACAACTTGAAGTAAGTCAGAAAGCGAAGGACACATATCCTATGATATCACTTAATGGGGTTACCTAAAAATGGATACCAATGAAGATTTTTCACAGAGAAAGGCAATCAAAGATTCGATCAACAAACGTATGGTTAGCCAAACGGAAAGGTGTGAGGATGGAATAAATTAGGATACTGCGGTACACAGGGATATACCAACACATGTGAAATATATAAGCACCAAAGACCTACGGAATACCAAGAGAAGACGGCTCAACAGTGTGTCATAACCCACATGGGAAATGGATCCGAAGATGAACAGATATATGTATATGTGTAAAAGAACCCCATCTTACACACTTAGAACAAACAAAACATTGTAATCGAATTTGCTGTGATAAGAAATAAAAAATGAAATTAAGAAAACCAACAAGAAGGAATGAGACATAAACTTATGGGGGTTTTTCCTGGCACATTCCATTCTAATTTACAAGTTGGAACATTACACCCAGGAAGGCTCTTTGGCCCTAGTTAACCAGATCTGGGGATGGAGAGATGCCGCAGCCTTGTGACCGTCTCCTGCAAAAGCAGCTTTAAACACCGTGCTAAGGGTCACTTGATATTCACAAGAACTGCAGCTCAGTAAATGACACCTGCCCTCAAAAAAATATCCTGGATTCGAATATCGACGAAAAAATTCAAAAGAGGGCAACCTTTCAAGAAGACAATTTCAAGAGGCATATTTAACTCACATTTTTTCTTTTCTTTCTTTTTTATTTTGTTTAACCAAAAAGGCCCTGGAAAAAGCTCAACATCAGGAATTAATAAAGACATGCAAATGCAATCTACAAAAACTTTTACCTGACAACAGTCAGAATGATCATCAGCAAAAAATCTCTAAACAATAAATGGTCAAGGGGTTTTAGAGACCTGTGTACCCGGTAGCCGCTGGTAGGATGTCAAAAGGTAACAGCCAGTAATGAGAACAGAAAGGAGGTGCATTTAAAGGTAAAAATTGGGCTACCATATGATCTGGTAGGCCCACTACTGGGCCTATCACCCGAGAAGACCAGAATCAAAAAGACACAGGCTGACAATCCTACACTGCAGCACTATGTACCCTAGCCAAGACTTGGAACAACCAAAACGTCCATCAACAGATGAATGCACAAAGAAGAAGTGGTCCACGTACACAATGGAATATTACTCCGATAGAAAATATAAACTAAATACAAAAAACAAACATAAGTAAGGAGACATAAGCTTTGGGGGTTTATCCGGGCACATTCCACTCGAATGTACAACCAAGGAACACTACTTCCAGGAAGGTACGGTTTCCCTAGTAACCAGAGTGGGGAATGTAGAAATGCTGCGGCCCTGTGGCCGTTTGCCGCAACAGCAGTTTGAAAGCCTGTGCTAAAGGACACTTCATATTCACAAGGACTGCAGGGCTATAAATGACACCTGCCAACAAAATGTGCTGAGGGAGGTAATGGCCAAAAAAATTCAAAATATGGCACATACCTCAAGAAACCATTTGAATAGGTAAGCTGTACTCACTCTTTAAAAAGCAAAAAAAAAAAAAGTACATGGCTATAAGCTCCATATAAGGAATTACAAGACATATGCAAATCCAGCCACAAAAAGGTATCAGCTCACACTGGTCAGAATGACCATCAGCAAAAAAATACAAACAATAAATGCTGAAGAGGTTGTGAAGAAATGCATACCCTCGACTGTAAGTGGCTCGTAAACTGGTAAGTGCCACGAAGGAACACAGAAGGGAGCTGCCTTTAAAAGGTAAACATTGAGATACCATATGATCCCGCAGGCCCACTCCTTGGCCTATAACCTAGGAAGACAGAAATGGAAAGGCACAGGCAGGCAAAACTGCACTGCAGCAGTAGTACAATAGCCAAGACACGGAAACAACCAAAAAGTCCATCAAGAGACGAATGGACAAAGAAGAACCGGTACATGTACAGATGGAATATTAGCCACGGAAAAAAAATGAAACAATGCACTTTGCAGAACCATAGATGACTCTGGAGGTCTTCACACAAGTTGAAGTAAGTCAGAAAGCGAAAGACACATATCCTAGGTTATCAATTATAGGTGCTGCCTAAAAATTGATACCAATGAAGATATTTCCACAGAGAAAGGCAATCACAGATTTATTCAACAGACTTATGGTTAACCCATTGGAAATTTGTGAAGATTGGATACATTAGGATATCGGGGTTAACAGAGATATACAAACACACGTGAAACATATAATCACCAAAGACCTACGGAATTCCAAAAGACTACTCAACACTGTGTCATAACCTACATGGCACATGGATCCCAAGATGAATACATATATGTATAGGTGTAAAGCAAACACATCTTGCACACCTAGAACAAAGAAAACATTATAATCAAATTTGCTGTGACAAAACATAAAAATTAAATTTAAAAAAAACGAACAAGAAGTAATGAGGCATACAATTATAGGGGTTCTTCCTGGCTCATTCCATTTTAACTTACAACCTTGGAACACAGCTTCCAGGAAGGCTCTGTTCACCTAGTAACCAGATTTGAGAATGGAGAAATCCTGCAGCATTTTGGCCTTCCTGCAAAAGCAGTTTTAAACCAAGTGCTAATGTTCAGTTAAAAGTCACCTTCATTGCAGGCCTGTAAATGACACCTGCCCTCAAAAAAAATTCTGGGGTTGAAAATCGACCAAAAAATTCAAAAGAGGGCAACCTTTCAAGAAGAGAATTTCAAGAGGCATACTTTACACACATTTTGTCTTCTCTTTCTTTTCTTTTTTTTCCTTTAACCAAAAAAAGGGCATGGAAAAATGCTGAACATCAGAAATTAATAAAGTCATGCAAATCCAATCTATCCAAACGTTCACCTCACAACAGTCAGAATGATCATCAGCAAAACAGTCCACAAACAATACATGCTGAAGGGGTTTTAGAGGACTGTGGACCCTCTAGCTGCTGGTGGGATGTAAACTGGTAACAGCCAGTAGTTAGAACAGAATGAACGTGCGTTTCAAGGTATAACTTGAGCTACCATATGAACTGGTAAGCCCACTACTGGGCCTAGCACCTGAGAAGACCAGAATCCAAAAGTCACCGGCTGGCAATCCTACACTGCAGTAATATTTACCACAGCCAACACTTGGAAGCAACCAAAATAGCCATCAATAGATGAACACACCAGAAGTACTGCTCCATGTACACAATGGAATAGTAGACATGGAAAAGCCTGAAACAGTGCTGTTTGTACGACCATAGAAGGACCGAGATATAATCACACCACTGGAAGTAAGAAAGAAACAAAAAGAAAGCTATCCTATGATATCACTTACAGGTGTGACCTAAAAAATGATACCCATGAACTTATTTCCAAGAAAAGGACACTCATGGATTAAGAAATCAAAATTATGTTTAACCAAATGGAAAGGTGGGAGGAATGGATACATTAGGGTATGGGGGTGACAGACCTAAACTAATATATATGAAACATATAATCACCAAAGGCCTATGGAATACCAGGAGAGGTCCACTCAACACTCTGTAATAACGTCCATGGGAAAGGACCCAAAGATGAATACATAGATACATAGACATAATGAACCAGATTCTGTACACCCAGAACATACACAACATTATTATCAAATTGGCTCTGATAAAAAATAAACATAAAATTTAAAAAACAAACAAGAAGTAAGGAGATATAAGCGGTTGGGGGTTTGCCTTGGCACATTCCCCTCTAATTTACAGCCTACTAAAACGATTTCCAGGAAGGCTCTGTTGCCCAACTACCCTGAGATTTAAATGCAGAAGTTTTACCGCCTTGTGGCCCTTTCCCACAAGAGCGGCTTTAAACCACAGCTAACGGTCACTTAATATTCACAAGGACTCAGGGCTATGAAGGACCCCTGCCCTCAAAAAAATGTTCCGAGGTAGGGAATGGCCAAAAAAATGCAAAAGAGAGGAAAGTTTTCAAGGAGATCGTATGAGAGGCAAGTTTTACACACACTTTTTTTTTTTTAAAAAAAGAAAATGGATAAACGGTCAACACCAGGAATTATTACACTCATGCGAATCTAATCTACGAAAAGCTTTCGACACCCACCAGTAGAATGACCATCAGCAAAATGTCTACAAACAATAAATGCTGAAGAGGTTTTAGAGAACTGTGGACCCTCTAGCTGCTGGTGGGATGTAAAGTGGTAAGGGCCAATAATGAGAACAGAAAGGAACTGCGTTTCAAAGTAAAGACTGAGGTACCATTCAATCCAGAAGGCCCACCGCTGGGCCTTTCACCTGAAAAGACCAGAGTCGAGAAGACACAGGCTGGCAAAGGTGCACTGACGCAGTATTCACAAAAGCCAAGACGTGGAAGCAACCAAAATGTCCATCAACAGAACAACGGACAAGGAAGAAGTGGTCCATGTACACAGTGGAGTATTAGCCATGGAAAACAATGACACATTGCTCTTTGCAGCACCATAGATGATCCTGGAGATAATCACGGAACATGAGGTCAGTCGGAACGCAAAAGACAAATATCTTATGATATCATTTGTAGGTGTTATCTAACAACTGACACAAACGAACTTATTTCCACAGAGAAAGACACTCACAGACTTAGAAGACAACTATGGTTATCTAAAAGGAAAGGTGGGAGCAATGGACAAATGAAGATTAGGGTTGCCATACGTATACCAATACATATTAAATACATATATCAAAAAGACCGACCATATACCAAGGGAGGTCTACTGAACACTGTGTATTAATTTACATGGGAAGACGATCTGTACATGAATAGAGATAGAGGATGTACAAATGAACCAGTTTGTGTACATCTAGAACAAATAATATTCTAATCATTAACCTGATTAAGAAAATTAAATTATAACAATGAAGACGATGTACTGAGACATAAACTTAGGGGTTTTTTTCCTGGCACATTCCATTCTAATTGACAGCCTAGGAACACGACTTCCAGGAAAGCTCTGCTGCCCCAGTGACCAGATTTAGGAATGGAGAGACGCTGCCGCCGTATGGCCGATTCCCACAACAGCAGCTTTCAACCCAGCGCTAATGGTCACTAAATATTAACAACACTTGCAAGCCTGAAAGTGACACACGCCCTCAAAAAAAATCCTGGGGTCGAAAATCGACCGAAAAATACAAAAGAGGGCAAGGTTTCAAGAAGACAATTTCAAGAGGTATATTTTACAAGCACTTTATTTTTCTTTGTAACAACAACAATAGCAAAAAGGCGTGGAAAAATGCTCATCATTAGCTCATCATAAAAGACATGCAAATCCAATCTACAAAAACGTATCAGCTCACACCGGTCAGAATGACCATCAGCAAAATTCTGCAAACAGTAAATGCTGAAGGGGCTGTGGAGAAATGCGTACCCTCATCTCTAAGTCAGACTAAGCTGGTAAGAGACACTAATGAAAACGGAATGGAGGTGTCTTTAACAGATCCACATTGAGGTACCATAGGATTCAGCAGGCACACTCCTGGGCCTATGACCTAAGAAGACAGAATTAGACAGACACAGGCAGGCAAAACTGCAGTGCAGCAGTATTACAATAGCCAAGACATGGAAGCTACCAAAAAGTCCATCAAAAGATGAATGGAAAAGAAGAACTGGTACACGTACAGATGGAATATTAGCCAAGGCAAAAAATGAAACAATGCCGTTTGCAGCACCATAGATGAGTCTAGAGGTAATCACAACTTGAAGTAAGTCAGAAAGCGAAGGACACATATCCTATGATATCACTTAATGGGGTTACCTAAAAATGGATACCAATGAAGATTTTTCACAGAGAAAGGCAATCAAAGATTCGATCAACAAACGTATGGTTAGCCAAACGGAAAGGTGTGAGGATGGAATAAATTAGGATACTGCGGTACACAGGGATATACCAACACATGTGAAATATATAAGCACCAAAGACCTACGGAATACCAAGAGAAGACGGCTCAACAGTGTGTCATAACCCACATGGGAAATGGATCCGAAGATGAACAGATATATGTATATGTGTAAAAGAACCCCATCTTACACACTTAGAACAAACAAAACATTGTAATCGAATTTGCTGTGATAAGAAATAAAAATGAAATTAAGAAAACCAACAAGAAGGAATGAGACATAAACTTATGGGGGTTTTTCCTGGCACATTCCATTCTAATTTACAAGTTGGAACATTACACCCAGGAAGGCTCTTTGGCCCTAGTTAACCAGATCTGGGGATGGAGAGATGCCGCAGCCTTGTGACCGTCTCCTGCAAAAGCAGCTTTAAACACCGTGCTAAGGGTCACTTGATATTCACAAGAACTGCAGCTCAGTAAATGACACCTGCCCTCAAAAAAATATCCTGGATTCGAATATCGACGAAAAAATTCAAAAGAGGGCAACCGTTCAAGAAGACAATTTCAAGAGGCATATTTAACTCACATTTTTTCTTTTCTTTCTTTTTTATTTTGTTTAACCAAAAAGGCCCTGGAAAAAGCTCAACATCAGGAATTAATAAAGACATGCAAATGCAATCTACAAAAACTTTTACCTGACAACAGTCAGAATGATCATCAGCAAAAAATCTCTAAACAATAAATGGTCAAGGGGTTTTAGAGACCTGTGTACCCGCTAGCTGCTGGTAGGATGTCAAAAGGTAACAGCCAGTAATGAGAACAGAAAGGAGGTGCATTTAAAGGTAAAAATTGGGCTACCATATGATCTGGTAGGCCCACTACTGGGCCTATCACCCGAGAAGACCAGAATCAAAAAGACACAGGCTGACAATCCTACACTGCAGCACTATGTACCCTAGCCAAGACTTGGAACAACCAAAATGTCCATCAACAGATGAATGCACAAAGAAGAAGTGGTCCACGTACACAATGGAATATTACTCCGATAGAAAATATAAACTAAATACAAAAAACAAACATAAGTAAGGAGACATAAGCTTTGGGGGTTTATCCGGGCACATTCCACTCGAATGTACAACCAAGGAACACTACTTCCAGGAAGGTACGGTTTCCCTAGTAACCAGAGTGGGGAATGTAGAAATGCTGCGGCCCTGTGGCCGTTTGCCGCAACAGCAGTTTGAAAGCCTGTGCTAAAGGACACTTCATATTCACAAGGACTGCAGGGCTATAAATGACACCTGCCAACAAAATGTGCTGAGGGAAATAATGGCCAAAAAAATTCAAAATATGGCACATATATCAAGAAACCATTTGAATAGGTAAGCTGTACTCACTCTTTAAAAAGCAAAAAAAAAGTACATGGCTATAAGCTCCATATAAGGAATTACAAGACATATGCAAATCCAGCCACAAAAAGGTATCAGCTCACACTGGTCAGAATGACCATCAGCAAAAAAATACAAACAATAAATGCTGAAGAGGTTGTGAAGAAATGCATACCCTCGACTGTAAGTGGCTCGTAAACTGGTAAGTGCCACGAAGGAACACAGAAGGGAGCTGCCTTTAAAAGGTAAACATTGAGATACCATATGATCCCGCAGGCCCACTCCTTGGCCTATAACCTAGGAAGACAGAAATGGAAAGGCACAGGCAGGCAAAACTGCACTGCAGCAGTAGTACAATAGCCAAGACACGGAAACAACCAAAAAGTCCATCAAGAGACGAATGGACAAAGAAGAACCGGTACATGTACAGATGGAATATTAGCCACGGAAAAAAAATGAAACAATGCACTTTGCAGAACCATAGATGACTCTGGAGGTCTTCACACAAGTTGAAGTAAGTCAGAAAGCGAAAGACACATATCCTAGGTTATCAATTATAGGTGCTGCCTAAAAATTGATACCAATGAAGATATTTCCACAGAGAAAGGCAATCACAGATTTATTCAACAGACTTATGGTTAACCCATTGGAAATTTGTGAAGATTGGATACATTAGGATATCGGGGTTAACAGAGATATACAAACACACGTGAAACATATAATCACCAAAGACCTACGGAATTCCAAAAGACTACTCAACACTGTGTCATAACCTACATGGCACATGGATCCCAAGATGAATACATATATGTATAGGTGTAAAGCAAACACATCTTGCACACCTAGAACAAAGAAAACATTATAATCAAATTTGCTGTGACAAAACATAAAAATTAAATTTAAAAAAAACGAACAAGAAGTAATGAGGCATACAATTATAGGGGTTCTTCCTGCCTCATTCCATTTTAACTTACAACCTTGGAACACAGCTTCCAGGAAGGCTCTGTTCACCTAGTAACCAGATTTGAGAATGGAGAAATCCTGCAGCATTTTGGCCTTCCTGCAAAAGCAGTTTTAAACCAAGTGCTAATGTTCAGTTAAAAGTCACCTTCATTGCAGGCCTGTAAATGACACCTGCCCTCAAAAAAAATTCTGGGGTCGAAAATCGACCAAAAAATTCAAAAGAGGGCAACCTTTCAAGAAGAGAATTTCAAGAGGCATACTTTACACACATTTTGTCTTCTCTTTCTTTTCTTTTTTTTCCTTTAACCAAAAAAAGGGCATGGAAAAATGCTGAACATCAGAAATTAATAAAGTCATGCAAATCCAATCTATCCAAACGTTCACCTCACAACAGTCAGAATGATCATCAGCAAAACAGTCCACAAACAATACATGCTGAAGGGGTTTTAGAGGACTGTGGACCCTCTAGCTGCTGGTGGGATGTAAACTGGTAACAGCCAGTAGTTAGAACAGAATGAACGTGCGTTTCAAGGTATAACTTGAGCTACCATATGAACTGGTAAGCCCACTACTGGGCCTAGCACCTGAGAAGACCAGAATCCAAAAGTCACCGGCTGGCAATCCTACACTGCAGTAATATTTACCACAGCCAACACTTGGAAGCAACCAAAATAGCCATCAATAGATGAACACACCAGAAGTACTGCTCCATGTACACAATGGAATAGTAGACATGGAAAAGCCTGAAACAGTGCTGTTTGTACGACCATAGAAGGACCGAGATATAATCACACCACTGGAAGTAAGAAAGAAACAAAAAGAAAGCTATCCTATGATATCACTTACAGGTGTGACCTAAAAAATGATACCCATGAACTTATTTCCAAGAAAAGGACACTCATGGATTAAGAAATCAAAATTATGTTTAACCAAATGGAAAGGTGGGAGGAATGGATACATTAGGGTATGGGGGTGACAGACCTAAACTAATATATATGAAACATATAATCACCAAAGGCCTATGGAATACCAGGAGAGGTCCACTCAACACTCTGTAATAACGTCCATGGGAAAGGACCCAAAGATGAATACATAGATACATAGACATAATGAACCAGATTCTGTACACCCAGAACATACACAACATTATTATCAAATTGGCTCTGATAAAAAATAAACATAAAATTTAAAAAACAAACAAGAAGTAAGGAGATATAAGCGGTTGGGGGTTTGCCTTGGCACATTCCCCTCTAATTTACAGCCTACTAAAACGATTTCCAGGAAGGCTCTGTTGCCCAACTACCCTGAGATTTAAATGCAGAAGTTTTACCGCCTTGTGGCCCTTTCCCACAAGAGCGGCTTTAAACCACAGCTAACGGTCACTTAATATTCACAAGGACTCAGGGCTATGAAGGACCCCTGCCCTCAAAAAAATGTTCCGAGGTAGGGAATGGCCAAAAAAATGCAAAAGAGAGGAAAGTTTTCAAGGAGATCGTATGAGAGGCAAGTTTTACACACACTTTTTTTTTTTTAAAAAAAGAAAATGGATAAACGGTCAACACCAGGAATTATTACACTCATGCGAATCTAATCTACGAAAAGCTTTCGACACCCACCAGTAGAATGACCATCAGCAAAATGTCTACAAACAATAAATGCTGAAGAGGTTTTAGAGAACTGTGGACCCTCTAGCTGCTGGTGGGATGTAAAGTGGTAAGGGCCAATAATGAGAACAGAAAGGAACTGCGTTTCAAAGTAAAGACTGAGGTACCATTCAATCCAGAAGGCCCACCGCTGGGCCTTTCACCTGAAAAGACCAGAGTCGAGAAGACACAGGCTGGCAAAGGTGCACTGACGCAGTATTCACAAAAGCCAAGACGTGGAAGCAACCAAAATGTCCATCAACAGAACAACGGACAAGGAAGAAGTGGTCCATGTACACAGTGGAGTATTAGCCATGGAAAACAATGACACATTGCTCTTTGCAGCACCATAGATGATCCTGGAGATAATCACGGAACATGAGGTCAGTCGGAACGCAAAAGACAAATATCTTATGATATCATTTGTAGGTGTTATCTAACAACTGACACAAACGAACTTATTTCCACAGAGAAAGACACTCACAGACTTAGAAGACAACTATGGTTATCTAAAAGGAAAGGTGGGAGCAATGGACAAATGAAGATTAGGGTTGCCATACGTATACCAATACATATTAAATACATATATCAAAAAGACCGACCATATACCAAGGGAGGTCTACTGAACACTGTGTATTAATTTACATGGGAAGACGATCTGTACATGAATAGAGATAGAGGATGTACAAATGAACCAGTTTGTGTACATCTAGAACAAATAATATTCTAATCATTAACCTGATTAAGAAAATTAAATTATAACAATGAAGACGATGTACTGAGACATAAACTTAGGGGTTTTTTTCCTGGCACATTCCATTCTAATTGACAGCCTAGGAACACGACTTCCAGGAAAGCTCTGCTGCCCCAGTGACCAGATTTAGGAATGGAGAGACGCTGCCGCCGTATGGCCGATTCCCACAACAGCAGCTTTCAACCCAGCGCTAATGGTCACTAAATATTAACAACACTTGCAAGCCTGAAAGTGACACACGCCCTCAAAAAAAATCCTGGGGTCGAAAATCGACCGAAAAATACAAAAGAGGGCAAGGTTTCAAGAAGACAATTTCAAGAGGTATATTTTACAAGCACTTTATTTTTCTTTGTAACAACAACAATAGCAAAAAGGCGTGGAAAAATGCTCATCATTAGCTCATCATAAAAGACATGCAAATCCAATCTACAAAAACGTATCAGCTCACACCGGTCAGAATGACCATCAGCAAAATTCTGCAAACAGTAAATGCTGAAGGGGCTGTGGAGAAATGCGTACCCTCATCTCTAAGTCAGACTAAGCTGGTAAGAGACACTAATGAAAACGGAATGGAGGTGTCTTTAACAGATCCACATTGAGGTACCATAGGATTCAGCAGGCACACTCCTGGGCCTATGACCTAAGAAGACAGAATTAGACAGACACAGGCAGGCAAAACTGCAGTGCAGCAGTATTACAATAGCCAAGACATGGAAGCTACCAAAAAGTCCATCAAAAGATGAATGGAAAAGAAGAACTGGTACACGTACAGATGGAATATTAGCCAAGGCAAAAAATGAAACAATGCCGTTTGCAGCACCATAGATGAGTCTAGAGGTAATCACAACTTGAAGTAAGTCAGAAAGCGAAGGACACATATCCTATGATATCACTTAATGGGGTTACCTAAAAATGGATACCAATGAAGATTTTTCACAGAGAAAGGCAATCAAAGATTCGATCAACAAACGTATGGTTAGCCAAACGGAAAGGTGTGAGGATGGAATAAATTAGGATACTGCGGTACACAGGGATATACCAACACATGTGAAATATATAAGCACCAAAGACCTACGGAATACCAAGAGAAGACGGCTCAACAGTGTGTCATAACCCACATGGGAAATGGATCCGAAGATGAACAGATATATGTATATGTGTAAAAGAACCCCATCTTACACACTTAGAACAAACAAAACATTGTAATCGAATTTGCTGTGATAAGAAATAAAAATGAAATTAAGAAAACCAACAAGAAGGAATGAGACATAAACTTATGGGGGTTTTTCCTGGCACATTCCATTCTAATTTACAAGTTGGAACATTACACCCAGGAAGGCTCTTTGGCCCTAGTTAACCAGATCTGGGGATGGAGAGATGCCGCAGCCTTGTGACCGTCTCCTGCAAAAGCAGCTTTAAACACCGTGCTAAGGGTCACTTGATATTCACAAGAACTGCAGCTCAGTAAATGACACCTGCCCTCAAAAAAATATCCTGGATTCGAATATCGACGAAAAAATTCAAAAGAGGGCAACCGTTCAAGAAGACAATTTCAAGAGGCATATTTAACTCACATTTTTTCTTTTCTTTCTTTTTTATTTTGTTTAACCAAAAAGGCCCTGGAAAAAGCTCAACATCAGGAATTAATAAAGACATGCAAATGCAATCTACAAAAACTTTTACCTGACAACAGTCAGAATGATCATCAGCAAAAAATCTCTAAACAATAAATGGTCAAGGGGTTTTAGAGACCTGTGTACCCGCTAGCTGCTGGTAGGATGTCAAAAGGTAACAGCCAGTAATGAGAACAGAAAGGAGGTGCATTTAAAGGTAAAAATTGGGCTACCATATGATCTGGTAGGCCCACTACTGGGCCTATCACCCGAGAAGACCAGAATCAAAAAGACACAGGCTGACAATCCTACACTGCAGCACTATGTACCCTAGCCAAGACTTGGAACAACCAAAATGTCCATCAACAGATGAATGCACAAAGAAGAAGTGGTCCACGTACACAATGGAATATTACTCCGATAGAAAATATAAACTAAATACAAAAAACAAACATAAGTAAGGAGACATAAGCTTTGGGGGTTTATCCGGGCACATTCCACTCGAATGTACAACCAAGGAACACTACTTCCAGGAAGGTACGGTTTCCCTAGTAACCAGAGTGGGGAATGTAGAAATGCTGCGGCCCT
Organism: Balaenoptera ricei; assembly: GCF_028023285.1. Lineage (NCBI taxonomy): Eukaryota > Metazoa > Chordata > Mammalia > Artiodactyla > Balaenopteridae > Balaenoptera > Balaenoptera ricei. The sequence continues at coordinate 99,434,589 of NC_082640.1, read as the reverse complement.
GTGGCCGTTTGCCGCAACAGCAGTTTGAAAGCCTGTGCTAAAGGACACTTCATATTCACAAGGACTGCAGGGCTATAAATGACACCTGCCAACAAAATGTGCTGAGGGAGGTAATGGCCAAAAAAATTCAAAATATGGCACATACCTCAAGAAACCATTTGAATAGGTAAGCTGTACTCACTCTTTAAAAAGCAAAAAAAAAGTACATGGCTATAAGCTCCATATAAGGAATTACAAGACATATGCAAATCCAGCCACAAAAAGGTATCAGCTCACACTGGTCAGAATGACCATCAGCAAAAAAATACAAACAATAATTGCTGAAGAGGTTGTGAAGAAATGCATACGCTCGACTGTTAGTGGCTGGTAAACTGGTAAGTGCCACGAAGGAACACAGAAGGGAGCTGCCTTTAAAAGGTAAACATTGAGATACCATATGATCCCGCAGGCCCACTCCTTGGCCTATAACCTAGGAAGACAGAAATGGAAAGGCACAGGCAGGCAAAACTGCACTGCAGCAGTAGTACAATAGCCAAGACACGGAAACAACCAAAAAGTCCATCAAGAGACGAATGGACAAAGAAGAACCGGTACGTGTACAGATGGAATATTAGCCACGGAAAAAAAATGAAACAATGCACTTTGCAGAACCATAGATGACTCTGGAGGTCTTCACACAAGTTGAAGTAAGTCAGAAAGCGAAAGTCACATATCCTAGGATATCAATTATAGGTGTTACCTCAAAATTGATACCAATGAAGATATTTCCACAGAGAAAGGCAATCACAGATTTATTCAACAGACTTATGGTTAACCCATTGGAAATTTGTGAAGATTGGATACATTAGGATATCGGGCTTAACAGAGATATACAAACACACGTGAAACATATAATCACCAAAGACCTACGGAATTCCAAAAGAAGACTACTCAACACTGTGTCATAACCTACATGGCACATGGATCCCAAGATGAATACATATATGTATAGGTGTAAAGCAAACACATCTTGCACACCTAGAACAAAGAAAACATTATAATCAAATTTGCTGTGACAAAACATAAAAATTAAATTTAAAAAAAACGAACAAGAAGTAATGAGGCATACAATTATAGGGGTTCTTCCTGGCTCATTCCATTTTAACTTACAACCTTGGAACACAGCTTCCAGGAAGGCTCTGTTCACCTAGTAACCAGATTTGAGAATGGAGAAATCCTGCAGCATTTTGGCCTTCCTGCAAAAGCAGTTTTAAACCAAGTGCTAATGGTCAGTTAAAAGTCACCTTCATTGCAGGCCTGTAAATGACACCTGCCCTCAAAAAAAATTCTGGGGTCGAAAATCGACCAAAAAATTCAAAAGAGGGCAACCTTTCAAGAAGAGAATTTCAAGAGGCATACTTTACACACATTTTGTCTTCTCTTTCTTTTCTTTTTTTTCCTTTAACCAAAAAAAGGGCATGGAAAAATGCTGAACATCAGAAATTAATAAAGTCATGCAAATCCAATCTATCCAAACGTTCACCTCACAACAGTCAGAATGATCATCAGCAAAACAGTCCACAAACAATACATGCTGAAGGGGTTTTAGAGGACTGTGGACCCTCTAGCTGCTGGTGGGATGTAAACTGGTAACAGCCAGTAGTTAGAACAGAATGAACGTGCGTTTCAAGGTATAACTTGAGCTACCATATGAACTGGTAAGCCCACTACTGGGCCTAGCACCTGAGAAGACCAGAATCCAAAAGTCACCGGCTGGCAATCCTACACTGCAGTAATATTTACCACAGCCAACACTTGGAAGCAACCAAAATAGCCATCAATAGATGAACACACCAGAAGTACTGCTCCATGTACACAATGGAATAGTAGACATGGAAAAGCCTGAAACAGTGCTGTTTGTACGACCATAGAAGGACCGAGATATAATCACACCACTGGAAGTAAGAAAGAAACAAAAAGAAAGCTATCCTATGATATCACTTACAGGTGTGACCTAAAAAATGATACCCATGAACTTATTTCCAAGAAAAGGACACTCATGGATTAAGAAATCAAAATTATGTTTAACCAAATGGAAAGGTGGGAGGAATGGATACATTAGGGTATGGGGGTGACAGACCTAAACTAATATATATGAAACATATAATCACCAAAGGCCTATGGAATACCAGGAGAGGTCCACTCAACACTCTGTAATAACGTCCATGGGAAAGGACCCAAAGATGCATAGATACATAGACATAATGAACCAGATTCTGTACACCCAGAACATACACAACATTATTATCAAATTGGCTCTGATAAAAAATAAACATAAAATTTAAAAAACAAACAAGAAGTAAGGAGATATAAGCGGTTGGGGGTTTGCCTTGGCACATTCCCCTCTAATTTACAGCCTACTAAAACGATTTCCAGGAAGGCTCTGTTGCCCAACTACCCTGAGATTTAAATGCAGAAGTTTTACCGCCTTGTGGCCCTTTCCCACAAGAGCGGCTTTAAACCACAGCTAACGGTCACTTAATATTCACAAGGACTCAGGGCTATGAAGGACCCCTGCCCTCAAAAAAATGTTCCGAGGTAGGGAATGGCCAAAAAAATGCAAAAGAGAGGAAAGTTTTCAAGGAGATCGTATGAGAGGCAAGTTTTACACACACTTTTTTTTTTTTTAAAAAAAGAAAATGGATAAACGGTCAACACCAGGAATTATTACACTCATGCGAATCTAATCTACGAAAAGCTTTCGACACCCACCAGTAGAATGACCATCAGCAAAATGTCTACAAACAATAAATGCTGAAGAGGTTTTAGAGAACTGTGGACCCTCTAGCTGCTGGTGGGATGTAAAGTGGTAAGGGCCAATAATGAGAACAGAAAGGAACTGCGTTTCAAAGTAAAGACTGAGGTACCATTCAATCCAGAAGGCCCACCGCTGGGCCTTTCACCTGAAAAGACCAGAGTCGAGAAGACACAGGCTGGCAAAGGTGCACTGACGCAGTATTCACAAAAGCCAAGACGTGGAAGCAACCAAAATGTCCATCAACAGAACAACGGACAAGGAAGAAGTGGTCCATGTACACAGTGGAGTATTAGCCATGGAAAACAATGACACATTGCTCTTTGCAGCACCATAGATGATCCTGGAGATAATCACGGAACATGAGGTCAGTCGGAACGCAAAAGACAAATATCTTATGATATCATTTGTAGGTGTTATCTAACAACTGACACAAACGAACTTATTTCCACAGAGAAAGACACTCACAGACTTAGAAGACAACTATGGTTATCTAAAAGGAAAGGTGGGAGCAATGGACAAATGAAGATTAGGGTTGCCATACGTATACCAATACATATTAAATACATATATCAAAAAGACCGACCATATACCAAGGGAGGTCTACTGAACACTGTGTATTAATTTACATGGGAAGACGATCTGTACATGAATAGAGATAGAGGATGTACAAATGAACCAGTTTGTGTACATGTAGAACAAATAATATTCTAATCATTAACCTGATTAAGAAAATTAAATTATAACAATGAAGACGATGTACTGAGACATAAACTTAGGGGTTTTTTTCCTGGCACATTCCATTCTAATTGACAGCCTAGGAACACGACTTCCAGGAAAGCTCTGCTGCCCCAGTGACCAGATTTAGGAATGGAGAGACGCTGCCGCCGTATGGCCGATTCCCACAACAGCAGCTTTCAACCCAGCGCTAATGGTCACTAAATATTAACAACACTTGCAAGCCTGAAAGTGACACACGCCCTCAAAAAAAATCCTGGGGTCGAAAATCGACCGAAAAATACAAAAGAGGGCAAGGTTTCAAGAAGACAATTTCAAGAGGTATATTTTACAAGCACTTTATTTTTCTTTGTAACAACAACAATAGCAAAAAGGCGTGGAAAAATGCTCATCATTAGCTCATCATAAAAGACATGCAAATCCAATCTACAAAAACGTATCAGCTCACACCGGTCAGAATGACCATCAGCAAAATTCTGCAAACAGTAAATGCTGAAGGGGCTGTGGAGAAATGCGTACCCTCATCTCTAAGTCAGACTAAGCTGGTAAGAGACACTAATGAAAACGGAATGGAGGTGTCTTTAACAGATCCACATTGAGGTACCACAGGATTCAGCAGGCACACTCCTGGGCCTATGACCTAAGAAGACAGAATTAGACAGACACAGGCAGGCAAAACTGCAGTGCAGCAGTATTACAATAGCCAAGACATGGAAGCTACCAAAAAGTCCATCAAAAGATGAATGGAAAAGAAGAACTGGTACACGTACAGATGGAATATTAGCCAAGGCAAAAAATGAAACAATGCCGTTTGCAGCACCATAGATGAGTCTAGAGGTAATCACAACTTGAAGTAAGTCAGAAAGCGAAGGACACATATCCTATGATATCACTTAATGGGGTTACCTAAAAATGGATACCAATGAAGATTTTTCACAGAGAAAGGCAATCAAAGATTCGATCAACAAACGTATGGTTAGCCAAACGGAAAGGTGTGAGGATGGAATAAATTAGGATACTGCGGTACACAGGGATATACCAACACATGTGAAATATATAAGCACCAAAGACCTACGGAATACCAAGAGAAGACGGCTCAACAGTGTGTCATAACCCACATGGGAAATGGATCCGAAGATGAACAGATATATGTATATGTGTAAAAGAACCCCATCTTACACACTTAGAACAAACAAAACATTGTAATCGAATTTGCTGTGATAAGAAATAAAAATGAAATTAAGAAAACCAACAAGAAGGAATGAGACATAAACTTATGGGGGTTTTTCCTGGCACATTCCATTCTAATTTACAAGTTGGAACATTACACCCAGGAAGGCTCTTTGGCCCTAGTTAACCAGATCTGGGGATGGAGAGATGCCGCAGCCTTGTGACCGTCTCCTGCAAAAGCAGCTTTAAACACCGTGCTAAGGGTCACTTGATATTCACAAGAACTGCAGCTCAGTAAATGACACCTGCCCTCAAAAAAATATCCTGGATTCGAATATCGACGAAAAAATTCAAAAGAGGGCAACCTTTCAAGAAGACAATTTCAAGAGGCATATTTAACTCACATTTTTTCTTTTCTTTCTTTTTTATTTTGTTTAACCAAAAAGGCCCTGGAAAAAGCTCAACATCAGGAATTAATAAAGACATGCAAATGCAATCTACAAAAACTTTTACCTGACAACAGTCAGAATGATCATCAGCAAAAAATCTCTAAACAATAAATGGTCAAGGGGTTTTAGAGACCTGTGTACCCGCTAGCTGCTGGTAGGATGTCAAAAGGTAACAGCCAGTAATGAGAACAGAAAGGAGGTGCATTTAAAGGTAAAAATTGGGCTACCATATGATCTGGTAGGCCCACTACTGGGCCTATCACCCGAGAAGACCAGAATCAAAAAGACACAGGCTGACAATCCTACACTGCAGCACTATGTACCCTAGCCAAGACTTGGAACAACCAAAATGTCCATCAACAGATGAATGCACAAAGAAGAAGTGGTCCACGTACACAATGGAATATTACTCCGATAGAAAATATAAACTAAATACAAAAAACAAACATAAGTAAGGAGACATAAGCTTTGGGGGTTTATCCGGGCACATTCCACTCGAATGTACAACCAAGGAACACTACTTCCAGGAAGGTACGGTTTCCCTAGTAACCAGAGTGGGGAATGTAGAAATGCTGCGGCCCTGTGGCCGTTTGCCGCAACAGCAGTTTGAAAGCCTGTGCTAAAGGACACTTCATATTCACAAGGACTGCAGGGCTATAAATGACACCTGCCAACAAAATGTGCTGAGGGAGGTAATGGCCAAAAAAATTCAAAATATGGCACATACCTCAAGAAACCATTTGAATAGGTAAGCTGTACTCACTCTTTAAAAAGCAAAAAAAAAAGTACATGGCTATAAGCTCCATATAAGGAATTACAAGACATATGCAAATCCAGCCACAAAAAGGTATCAGCTCACACTGGTCAGAATGACCATCAGCAAAAAAATACAAACAATAAATGCTGAAGAGGTTGTGAAGAAATGCATACCCTCGACTGTAAGTGGCTCGTAAACTGGTAAGTGCCACGAAGGAACACAGAAGGGAGCTGCCTTTAAAAGGTAAACATTGAGATACCATATGATCCCGCAGGCCCACTCCTTGGCCTATAACCTAGGAAGACAGAAATGGAAAGGCACAGGCAGGCAAAACTGCACTGCAGCAGTAGTACAATAGCCAAGACACGGAAACAACCAAAAAGTCCATCAAGAGACGAATGGACAAAGAAGAACCGGTACATGTACAGATGGAATATTAGCCACGGAAAAAAAATGAAACAATGCACTTTGCAGAACCATAGATGACTCTGGAGGTCTTCACACAAGTTGAAGTAAGTCAGAAAGCGAAAGACACATATCCTAGGTTATCAATTATAGGTGCTGCCTAAAAATTGATACCAATGAAGATATTTCCACAGAGAAAGGCAATCACAGATTTATTCAACAGACTTATGGTTAACCCATTGGAAATTTGTGAAGATTGGATACATTAGGATATCGGGGTTAACAGAGATATACAAACACACGTGAAACATATAATCACCAAAGACCTACGGAATTCCAAAAGACTACTCAACACTGTGTCATAACCTATATGGCACATGGATCCCAAGATGAATACATATATGTATAGGTGTAAAGCAAACACATCTTGCACACCTAGAACAAAGAAAACATTATAATCAAATTTGCTGTGACAAAACATAAAAATTAAATTTAAAAAAAACGAACAAGAAGTAATGAGGCATACAATTATAGGGGTTCTTCCTGCCTCATTCCATTTTAACTTACAACCTTGGAACACAGCTTCCAGGAAGGCTCTGTTCACCTAGTAACCAGATTTGAGAATGGAGAAATCCTGCAGCATTTTGGCCTTCCTGCAAAAGCAGTTTTAAACCAAGTGCTAATGTTCAGTTAAAAGTCACCTTCATTGCAGGCCTGTAAATGACACCTGCCCTCAAAAAAAATTCTGGGGTCGAAAATCGACCAAAAAATTCAAAAGAGGGCAACCTTTCAAGAAGAGAATTTCAAGAGGCATACTTTACACACATTTTGTCTTCTCTTTCTTTTCTTTTTTTTCCTTTAACCAAAAAAAGGGCATGGAAAAATGCTGAACATCAGAAATTAATAAAGTCATGCAAATCCAATCTATCCAAACGTTCACCTCACAACAGTCAGAATGATCATCAGCAAAACAGTCCACAAACAATACATGCTGAAGGGGTTTTAGAGGACTGTGGACCCTCTAGCTGCTGGTGGGATGTAAACTGGTAACAGCCAGTAGTTAGAACAGAATGAACGTGCGTTTCAAGGTATAACTTGAGCTACCATATGAACTGGTAAGCCCACTACTGGGCCTAGCACCTGAGAAGACCAGAATCCAAAAGTCACCGGCTGGCAATCCTACACTGCAGTAATATTTACCACAGCCAACACTTGGAAGCAACCAAAATAGCCATCAATAGATGAACACACCAGAAGTACTGCTCCATGTACACAATGGAATAGTAGACATGGAAAAGCCTGAAACAGTGCTGTTTGTACGACCATAGAAGGACCGAGATATAATCACACCACTGGAAGTAAGAAAGAAACAAAAAGAAAGCTATCCTATGATATCACTTACAGGTGTGACCTAAAAAATGATACCCATGAACTTATTTCCAAGAAAAGGACACTCATGGATTAAGAAATCAAAATTATGTTTAACCAAATGGAAAGGTGGGAGGAATGGATACATTAGGGTATGGGGGTGACAGACCTAAACTAATATATATGAAACATATAATCACCAAAGGCCTATGGAATACCAGGAGAGGTCCACTCAACACTCTGTAATAACGTCCATGGGAAAGGACCCAAAGATGAATACATAGATACATAGACATAATGAACCAGATTCTGTACACCCAGAACATACACAACATTATTATCAAATTGGCTCTGATAAAAAATAAACATAAAATTTAAAAAACAAACAAGAAGTAAGGAGATATAAGCGGTTGGGGGTTTGCCTTGGCACATTCCCCTCTAATTTACAGCCTACTAAAACGATTTCCAGGAAGGCTCTGTTGCCCAACTACCCTGAGATTTAAATGCAGAAGTTTTACCGCCTTGTGGCCCTTTCCCACAAGAGCGGCTTTAAACCACAGCTAACGGTCACTTAATATTCACAAGGACTCAGGGCTATGAAGGACCCCTGCCCTCAAAAAAATGTTCCGAGGTAGGGAATGGCCAAAAAAATGCAAAAGAGAGGAAAGTTTTCAAGGAGATCGTATGAGAGGCAAGTTTTACACACACTTTTTTTTTTTAAAAAAAGAAAATGGATAAACGGTCAACACCAGGAATTATTACACTCATGCGAATCTAATCTACGAAAAGCTTTCGACACCCACCAGTAGAATGACCATCAGCAAAATGTCTACAAACAATAAATGCTGAAGAGGTTTTAGAGAACTGTGGACCCTCTAGCTGCTGGTGGGATGTAAAGTGGTAAGGGCCAATAATGAGAACAGAAAGGAACTGCGTTTCAAAGTAAAGACTGAGGTACCATTCAATCCAGAAGGCCCACCGCTGGGCCTTTCACCTGAAAAGACCAGAGTCGAGAAGACACAGGCTGGCAAAGGTGCACTGACGCAGTATTCACAAAAGCCAAGACGTGGAAGCAACCAAAATGTCCATCAACAGAACAACGGACAAGGAAGAAGTGGTCCATGTACACAGTGGAGTATTAGCCATGGAAAACAATGACACATTGCTCTTTGCAGCACCATAGATGATCCTGGAGATAATCACGGAACATGAGGTCAGTCGGAACGCAAAAGACAAATATCTTATGATATCATTTGTAGGTGTTATCTAACAACTGACACAAACGAACTTATTTCCACAGAGAAAGACACTCACAGACTTAGAAGACAACTATGGTTATCTAAAAGGAAAGGTGGGAGCAATGGACAAATGAAGATTAGGGTTGCCATACGTATACCAATACATATTAAATACATATATCAAAAAGACCGACCATATACCAAGGGAGGTCTACTGAACACTGTGTATTAATTTACATGGGAAGACGATCTGTACATGAATAGAGATAGAGGATGTACAAATGAACCAGTTTGTGTACATGTAGAACAAATAATATTCTAATCATTAACCTGATTAAGAAAATTAAATTATAACAATGAAGACGATGTACTGAGACATAAACTTAGGGGTTTTTTTCCTGGCACATTCCATTCTAATTGACAGCCTAGGAACACGACTTCCAGGAAAGCTCTGCTGCCCCAGTGACCAGATTTAGGAATGGAGAGACGCTGCCGCCGTATGGCCGATTCCCACAACAGCAGCTTTCAACCCAGCGCTAATGGTCACTAAATATTAACAACACTTGCAAGCCTGAAAGTGACACACGCCCTCAAAAAAAATCCTGGGGTCGAAAATCGACCGAAAAATACAAAAGAGGGCAAGGTTTCAAGAAGACAATTTCAAGAGGTATATTTTACAAGCACTTTATTTTTCTTTGTAACAACAACAACAGCAAAAAGGCGTGGAAAAATGCTCATCATTAGCTCATCATAAAAGACATGCAAATCCAATCTACAAAAACGTATCAGCTCACACCGGTCAGAATGACCATCAGCAAAATTCTGCAAACAGTAAATGCTGAAGGGGCTGTGGAGAAATGCGTACCCTCATCTCTAAGTCAGACTAAGCTGGTAAGAGACACTAATGAAAACGGAATGGAGGTGTCTTTAACAGATCCACATTGAGGTACCACAGGATTCAGCAGGCACACTCCTGGGCCTATGACCTAAGAAGACAGAATTAGACAGACACAGGCAGGCAAAACTGCAGTGCAGCAGTATTACAATAGCCAAGACATGGAAGCTACCAAAAAGTCCATCAAAAGATGAATGGAAAAGAAGAACTGGTACACGTACAGATGGAATATTAGCCAAGGCAAAAAATGAAACAATGCCGTTTGCAGCACCATAGATGAGTCTAGAGGTAATCACAACTTGAAGTAAGTCAGAAAGCGAAGGACACATATCCTATGATATCACTTAATGGGGTTACCTAAAAATGGATACCAATGAAGATTTTTCACAGAGAAAGGCAATCAAAGATTCGATCAACAAACGTATGGTTAGCCAAACGGAAAGGTGTGAGGATGGAATAAATTAGGATACTGCGGTACACAGGGATATACCAACACATGTGAAATATATAAGCACCAAAGACCTACGGAATACCAAGAGAAGACGGCTCAACAGTGTGTCATAACCCACATGGGAAATGGATCCGAAGATGAACAGATATATGTATATGTGTAAAAGAACCCCATCTTACACACTTAGAACAAACAAAACATTGTAATCGAATTTGCTGTGATAAGAAATAAAAATGAAATTAAGAAAACCAACAAGAAGGAATGAGACATAAACTTATGGGGGTTTTTCCTGGCACATTCCATTCTAATTTACAAGTTGGAACATTACACCCAGGAAGGCTCTTTGGCCCTAGTTAACCAGATCTGGGGATGGAGAGATGCCGCAGCCTTGTGACCGTCTCCTGCAAAAGCAGCTTTAAACACCGTGCTAAGGGTCACTTGATATTCACAAGAACTGCAGCTCAGTAAATGACACCTGCCCTCAAAAAAATATCCTGGATTCGAATATCGACGAAAAAATTCAAAAGAGGGCAACCTTTCAAGAAGACAATTTCAAGAGGCATATTTAACTCACATTTTTTCTTTTCTTTCTTTTTTATTTTGTTTAACCAAAAAGGCCCTGGAAAAAGCTCAACATCAGGAATTAATAAAGACATGCAAATGCAATCTACAAAAACTTTTACCTGACAACAGTCAGAATGATCATCAGCAAAAAATCTCTAAACAATAAATGGTCAAGGGGTTTTAGAGACCTGTGTACCCGGTAGCCGCTGGTAGGATGTCAAAAGGTAACAGCCAGTAATGAGAACAGAAAGGAGGTGCATTTAAAGGTAAAAATTGGGCTACCATATGATCTGGTAGGCCCACTACTGGGCCTATCACCCGAGAAGACCAGAATCAAAAAGACACAGGCTGACAATCCTACACTGCAGCACTATGTACCCTAGCCAAGACTTGGAACAACCAAAACGTCCATCAACAGATGAATGCACAAAGAAGAAGTGGTCCACGTACACAATGGAATATTACTCCGATAGAAAATATAAACTAAATACAAAAAACAAACATAAGTAAGGAGACATAAGCTTTGGGGGTTTATCCGGGCACATTCCACTCGAATGTACAACCAAGGAACACTACTTCCAGGAAGGTACGGTTTCCCTAGTAACCAGAGTGGGGAATGTAGAAATGCTGCGGCCCTGTGGCCGTTTGCCGCAACAGCAGTTTGAAAGCCTGTGCTAAAGGACACTTCATATTCACAAGGACTGCAGGGCTATAAATGACACCTGCCAACAAAATGTGCTGAGGGAGGTAATGGCCAAAAAAATTCAAAATATGGCACATACCTCAAGAAACCATTTGAATAGGTAAGCTGTACTCACTCTTTAAAAAGCAAAAAAAAAAAAGTACATGGCTATAAGCTCCATATAAGGAATTACAAGACATATGCAAATCCAGCCACAAAAAGGTATCAGCTCACACTGGTCAGAATGACCATCAGCAAAAAAATACAAACAATAAATGCTGAAGAGGTTGTGAAGAAATGCATACCCTCGACTGTAAGTGGCTCGTAAACTGGTAAGTGCCACGAAGGAACACAGAAGGGAGCTGCCTTTAAAAGGTAAACATTGAGATACCATATGATCCCGCAGGCCCACTCCTTGGCCTATAACCTAGGAAGACAGAAATGGAAAGGCACAGGCAGGCAAAACTGCACTGCAGCAGTAGTACAATAGCCAAGACACGGAAACAACCAAAAAGTCCATCAAGAGACGAATGGACAAAGAAGAACCGGTACATGTACAGATGGAATATTAGCCACGGAAAAAAAATGAAACAATGCACTTTGCAGAACCATAGATGACTCTGGAGGTCTTCACACAAGTTGAAGTAAGTCAGAAAGCGAAAGACACATATCCTAGGTTATCAATTATAGGTGCTGCCTAAAAATTGATACCAATGAAGATATTTCCACAGAGAAAGGCAATCACAGATTTATTCAACAGACTTATGGTTAACCCATTGGAAATTTGTGAAGATTGGATACATTAGGATATCGGGGTTAACAGAGATATACAAACACACGTGAAACATATAATCACCAAAGACCTACGGAATTCCAAAAGACTACTCAACACTGTGTCATAACCTATATGGCACATGGATCCCAAGATGAATACATATATGTATAGGTGTAAAGCAAACACATCTTGCACACCTAGAACAAAGAAAACATTATAATCAAATTTGCTGTGACAAAACATAAAAATTAAATTTAAAAAAAACGAACAAGAAGTAATGAGGCATACAATTATAGGGGTTCTTCCTGGCTCATTCCATTTTAACTTACAACCTTGGAACACAGCTTCCAGGAAGGCTCTGTTCACCTAGTAACCAGATTTGAGAATGGAGAAATCCTGCAGCATTTTGGCCTTCCTGCAAAAGCAGTTTTAAACCAAGTGCTAATGGTCAGTTAAAAGTCACCTTCATTGCAGGCCTGTAAATGACACCTGCCCTCAAAAAAAATTCTGGGGTCGAAAATCGACCAAAAAATTCAAAAGAGGGCAACCTTTCAAGAAGAGAATTTCAAGAGGCATACTTTACACACATTTTGTCTTCTCTTTCTTTTCTTTTTTTTCCTTTAACCAAAAAAAGGGCATGGAAAAATGCTGAACATCAGAAATTAATAAAGTCATGCAAATCCAATCTATCCAAACGTTCACCTCACAACAGTCAGAATGATCATCAGCAAAACAGTCCACAAACAATACATGCTGAAGGGGTTTTAGAGGACTGTGGACCCTCTAGCTGCTGGTGGGATGTAAACTGGTAACAGCCAGTAGTTAGAACAGAATGAACGTGCGTTTCAAGGTATAACTTGAGCTACCATATGAACTGGTAAGCCCACTACTGGGCCTAGCACCTGAGAAGACCAGAATCCAAAAGTCACCGGCTGGCAATCCTACACTGCAGTAATATTTACCACAGCCAACACTTGGAAGCAACCAAAATAGCCATCAATAGATGAACACACCAGAAGTACTGCTCCATGTACACAATGGAATAGTAGACATGGAAAAGCCTGAAACAGTGCTGTTTGTACGACCATAGAAGGACCGAGATATAATCACACCACTGGAAGTAAGAAAGAAACAAAAAGAAAGCTATCCTATGATATCACTTACAGGTGTGACCTAAAAAATGATACCCATGAACTTATTTCCAAGAAAAGGACACTCATGGATTAAGAAATCAAAATTATGTTTAACCAAATGGAAAGGTGGGAGGAATGGATACATTAGGGTATGGGGGTGACAGACCTAAACTAATATATATGAAACATATAATCACCAAAGGCCTATGGAATACCAGGAGAGGTCCACTCAACACTCTGTAATAACGTCCATGGGAAAGGACCCAAAGATGAATACATAGATACATAGATATAATGAACCAGATTCTGTACACCCAGAACATACACAACATTATTATCAAATTGGCTCTGATAAAAAATAAACATAAAATTTAAAAAACAAACAAGAAGTAAGGAGATATAAGCGGTTGGGGGTTTGCCTTGGCACATTCCCCTCTAATTTACAGCCTACTAAAACGATTTCCAGGAAGGCTCTGTTGCCCAACTACCCTGAGATTTAAATGCAGAAGTTTTACCGCCTTGTGGCCCTTTCCCACAAGAGCGGCTTTAAACCACAGCTAACGGTCACTTAATATTCACAAGGACTCAGGGCTATGAAGGACCCCTGCCCTCAAAAAAATGTTCCGAGGTAGGGAATGGCCAAAAAAATGCAAAAGAGAGGAAAGTTTTCAAGGAGATCGTATGAGAGGCAAGTTTTACACACACTTTTTTTTTTTAAAAAAAGAAAATGGATAAACGGTCAACACCAGGAATTATTACACTCATGCGAATCTAATCTACGAAAAGCTTTCAACACCCACCAGTAGAATGACGATCAGCAAAATGTCTACAAACAATAAATGCTGAAGAGGTTTTAGAGAACTGTGGACCCTCTAGCTGCTGGTGGGATGTAAAGTGGTAAGGGCCAATAATGAGAACAGAAAGGAACTGCGTTTCAAAGTAAAGACTGAGGTACCATTCAATCCAGAAGGCCCACCGCTGGGCCTTTCACCTGAAAAGACCAGAGTCGAGAAGACACAGGCTGGCAAAGGTGCACTGACGCAGTATTCACAAAAGCCAAGACGTGGAAGCAACCAAAATGTCCATCAACAGAACAACGGACAAAGAAGAAGTGGTCCATGTACACAGTGGAATATTAGCCATGGAAAACAATGACACATTGCTCTTTGCAGCACCATAGATGATCCTGGAGATAATCACGGAACATGAGGTCAGTCGGAACGCAAAAGACAAATATCTTATGATATCATTTGTAGGTGTTATCTAACAACTGACACAAACGAACTTATTTCCACAGAGAAAGACACTCACAGACTTAGAAGACAACTATGGTTATCTAAAAGGAAAGGTGGGAGCAATGGACAAATGAAGATTAGGGTTGTCATACGTATACCAATACATATTAAATACATATATCAAAAAGACCGACCATATACCAAGGGAGGTCTACTGAACACTGTGTATTAATTTACATGGGAAGACGATCTGTACATGAATAGAGATAGAGGATGTACAAATGAACCAGTTTGTGTACATCTAGAACAAATAATATTCTAATCATTAACCTGATTAAGAAAATTAAATTATAACAATGAAGACGATGTACTGAGACATAAACTTAGGGGTTTTTTTCCTGGCACATTCCATTCTAATTGACAGCCTAGGAACACGACTTCCAGGAAAGCTCTGCTGCCCCAGTGACCAGATTTAGGAATGGAGAGACGCTGCCGCCGTATGGCCGATTCCCACAACAGCAGCTTTCAACCCAGCGCTAATGGTCACTAAATATTAACAACACTTGCAAGCCTGAAAGTGACACACGCCCTCAAAAAACATCCTGGGGTCGAAAATCGACCGAAAAATACAAAAGAGGGCAAGGTTTCAAGAAGACAATTTCAAGAGGTATATTTTACAAGCACTTTATTTTTCTTTGTAACAACAACAACAGCAAAAAGGCGTGGAAAAATGCTCATCATTAGCTCATCATAAAAGACATGCAAATCCAATCTACAAAAACGTATCAGCTCACACCGGTCAGAATGACCATCAGCAAAATTCTGCAAACAGTAAATGCTGAAGGGGCTGTGGAGAAATGCGTACCCTCATCTCTAAGTGAGACTAAACTGGTAAGAGACACTAATGAAAACGGAATGGAGGTGTCTTTAACAGATCCACATTGAGGTACCATAGGATTCAGCAGGCACACTCCTGGGCCTATGACCTAAGAAGACAGAATTAGACAGACACAGGCAGGCAAAACTGCAGTGCAGCAGTATTACAATAGCCAAGACATGGAAGCTACCAAAAAGTCCATCAAAAGATGAATGGAAAAGAAGAACTGGTACACGTACAGATGGAATATTAGCCAAGGCAAAAAATGAAACAATGCCGTTTGCAGCACCATAGATGAGTCTAGAGGTAATCACAACTTGAAGTAAGTCAGAAAGCGAAGGACACATATCCTATGATATCACTTAATGGGGTTACCTAAAAATGGATACCAATGAAGATTTTTCACAGAGAAAGGCAATCAAAGATTCGATCAACAAACGTATGGTTAGCCAAACGGAAAGGTGTGAGGATGGAATAAATTAGGATACTGCGGTACACAGGGATATACCAACACATGTGAAATATATAAGCACCAAAGACCTACGGAATACCAAGAGAAGACGGCTCAACAGTGTGTCATAACCCACATGGGAAATGGATCCGAAGATGAACAGATATATGTATATGTGTAAAAGAACCCCATCCTACACACTTAGAACAAACAAAACATTGTAATCAAATTTGCTGTGATAAGAAATAAAAATGAAATTAAGAAAACCAACAAGAAGGAATGAGACATAAACTTATGGGGGTTTTTCCTGGCACATTCCATTCTAATTTACAAGTTGGAACATTACACCCAGGAAGGCTCTTTGGCCCTAGTTAACCAGATCTGGGGATGGAGAGATGCCGCAGCCTTGTGACCGTCTCCTGCAAAAGCAGCTTTAAACACCGTGCTAAGGGTCACTTGATATTCACAAGAACTGCAGCTCAGTAAATGACACCTGCCCTCAAAAAAATATCCTGGATTCGAATATCGACGAAAAAATTCAAAAGAGGGCAACCGTTCAAGAAGACAATTTCAAGAGGCATATTTAACTCACATTTTTTCTTTTCTTTCTTTTTTATTTTGTTTAACCAAAAAGGCCCTGGAAAAAGCTCAACATCAGGAATTAATAAAGACATGCAAATGCAATCTACAAAAACTTTTACCTGACAACAGTCAGAATGATCATCAGCAAAAAATCTCTAAACAATAAATGGTCAAGGGGTTTTAGAGACCTGTGTACCCGCTAGCCGCTGGTAGGATGTCAAAAGGTAACAGCCAGTAATGAGAACAGAAAGGAGGTGCATTTAAAGGTAAAAATTGGGCTACCATATGATCTGGTAGGCCCACTACTGGGTCTATCACCCGAGAAGACCAGAATCAAAAAGACACAGGCTGACAATCCTACACTGCAGCACTATGTACCCTAGCCAAGACTTGGAACAACCAAAATGTCCATCAACAGATGAATGCACAAAGAAGAAGTGGTCCACGTACACAATGGAATATTACTCCGATAGAAAATATAAACTAAATACAAAAAACAAACATAAGTAAGGAGACATAAGCTTTGGGGGTTTATCCGGGCACATTCCACTCGAATGTACAACCAAGGAACACTACTTCCAGGAAGGTACGGTTTCCCTAGTAACCAGAGTGGGGAATGTAGAAATGCTGCGGCCCTGTGGCCGTTTGCCGCAACAGCAGTTTGAAAGCCTGTGCTAAAGGACACTTCATATTCACAAGGACTGCAGGGCTATAAATGACACCTGCCAACAAAATGTGCTGAGGGAGGTAATGGCCAAAAAAATTCAAAATATGGCACATACCTCAAGAAACCATTTGAATAGGTAAGCTGTACTCACTCTTTAAAAAGCAAAAAAAAAAGTACATGGCTATAAGCTCCATATAAGGAATTACAAGACATATGCAAATCCAGCCACAAAAAGGTATCAGCTCACACTGGTCAGAATGACCATCAGCAAAAAAATACAAACAATAAATGCTGAAGAGGTTGTGAAGAAATGCATACCCTCGACTGTAAGTGGCTCGTAAACTGGTAAGTGCCACGAAGGAACACAGAAGGGAGCTGCCTTTAAAAGGTAAACATTGAGATACCATATGATCCCGCAGGCCCACTCCTTGGCCTATAACCTAGGAAGACAGAAATGGAAAGGCACAGGCAGGCAAAACTGCACTGCAGCAGTAGTACAATAGCCAAGACACGGAAACAACCAAAAAGTCCATCAAGAGACGAATGGACAAAGAAGAACCGGTACATGTACAGATGGAATATTAGCCACGGAAAAAAAATGAAACAATGCACTTTGCAGAACCATAGATGACTCTGGAGGTCTTCACACAAGTTGAAGTAAGTCAGAAAGCGAAAGACACATATCCTAGGTTATCAATTATAGGTGCTGCCTAAAAATTGATACCAATGAAGATATTTCCACAGAGAAAGGCAATCACAGATTTATTCAACAGACTTATGGTTAACCCATTGGAAATTTGTGAAGATTGGATACATTAGGATATCGGGGTTAACAGAGATATACAAACACACGTGAAACATATAATCACCAAAGACCTACGGAATTCCAAAAGACTACTCAACACTGTGTCATAACCTATATGGCACATGGATCCCAAGATGAATACATATATGTATAGGTGTAAAGCAAACACATCTTGCACACCTAGAACAAAGAAAACATTATAATCAAATTTGCTGTGACAAAACATAAAAATTAAATTTAAAAAAAACGAACAAGAAGTAATGAGGCATACAATTATAGGGGTTCTTCCTGCCTCATTCCATTTTAACTTACAACCTTGGAACACAGCTTCCAGGAAGGCTCTGTTCACCTAGTAACCAGATTTGAGAATGGAGAAATCCTGCAGCATTTTGGCCTTCCTGCAAAAGCAGTTTTAAACCAAGTGCTAATGTTCAGTTAAAAGTCACCTTCATTGCAGGCCTGTAAATGACACCTGCCCTCAAAAAAAATTCTGGGGTTGAAAATCGACCAAAAAATTCAAAAGAGGGCAACCTTTCAAGAAGAGAATTTCAAGAGGCATACTTTACACACATTTTGTCTTCTCTTTCTTTTCTTTTTTTTCCTTTAACCAAAAAAAGGGCATGGAAAAATGCTGAACATCAGAAATTAATAAAGTCATGCAAATCCAATCTATCCAAACGTTCACCTCACAACAGTCAGAATGATCATCAGCAAAACAGTCCACAAACAATACATGCTGAAGGGGTTTTAGAGGACTGTGGACCCTCTAGCTGCTGGTGGGATGTAAACTGGTAACAGCCAGTAGTTAGAACAGAATGAACGTGCGTTTCAAGGTATAACTTGAGCTACCATATGAACTGGTAAGCCCACTACTGGGCCTAGCACCTGAGAAGACCAGAATCCAAAAGTCACCGGCTGGCAATCCTACACTGCAGTAATATTTACCACAGCCAACACTTGGAAGCAACCAAAATAGCCATCAATAGATGAACACACCAGAAGTACTGCTCCATGTACACAATGGAATAGTAGACATGGAAAAGCCTGAAACAGTGCTGTTTGTACGACCATAGAAGGACCGAGATATAATCACACCACTGGAAGTAAGAAAGAAACAAAAAGAAAGCTATCCTATGATATCACTTACAGGTGTGACCTAAAAAATGATACCCATGAACTTATTTCCAAGAAAAGGACACTCATGGATTAAGAAATCAAAATTATGTTTAACCAAATGGAAAGGTGGGAGGAATGGATACATTAGGGTATGGGGGTGACAGACCTAAACTAATATATATGAAACATATAATCACCAAAGGCCTATGGAATACCAGGAGAGGTCCACTCAACACTCTGTAATAACGTCCATGGGAAAGGACCCAAAGATGAATACATAGATACATAGACATAATGAACCAGATTCTGTACACCCAGAACATACACAACATTATTATCAAATTGGCTCTGATAAAAAATAAACATAAAATTTAAAAAACAAACAAGAAGTAAGGAGATATAAGCGGTTGGGGGTTTGCCTTGGCACATTCCCCTCTAATTTACAGCCTACTAAAACGATTTCCAGGAAGGCTCTGTTGCCCAACTACCCTGAGATTTAAATGCAGAAGTTTTACCGCCTTGTGGCCCTTTCCCACAAGAGCGGCTTTAAACCACAGCTAACGGTCACTTAATATTCACAAGGACTCAGGGCTATGAAGGACCCCTGCCCTCAAAAAAATGTTCCGAGGTAGGGAATGGCCAAAAAAATGCAAAAGAGAGGAAAGTTTTCAAGGAGATCGTATGAGAGGCAAGTTTTACACACACTTTTTTTTTTTAAAAAAAGAAAATGGATAAACGGTCAACACCAGGAATTATTACACTCATGCGAATCTAATCTACGAAAAGCTTTCGACACCCACCAGTAGAATGACCATCAGCAAAATGTCTACAAACAATAAATGCTGAAGAGGTTTTAGAGAACTGTGGACCCTCTAGCTGCTGGTGGGATGTAAAGTGGTAAGGGCCAATAATGAGAACAGAAAGGAACTGCGTTTCAAAGTAAAGACTGAGGTACCATTCAATCCAGAAGGCCCACCGCTGGGCCTTTCACCTGAAAAGACCAGAGTCGAGAAGACACAGGCTGGCAAAGGTGCACTGACGCAGTATTCACAAAAGCCAAGACGTGGAAGCAACCAAAATGTCCATCAACAGAACAACGGACAAGGAAGAAGTGGTCCATGTACACAGTGGAGTATTAGCCATGGAAAACAATGACACATTGCTCTTTGCAGCACCATAGATGATCCTGGAGATAATCACGGAACATGAGGTCAGTCGGAACGCAAAAGACAAATATCTTATGATATCATTTGTAGGTGTTATCTAACAACTGACACAAACGAACTTATTTCCACAGAGAAAGACACTCACAGACTTAGAAGACAACTATGGTTATCTAAAAGGAAAGGTGGGAGCAATGGACAAATGAAGATTAGGGTTGCCATACGTATACCAATACATATTAAATACATATATCAAAAAGACCGACCATATACCAAGGGAGGTCTACTGAACACTGTGTATTAATTTACATGGGAAGACGATCTGTACATGAATAGAGATAGAGGATGTACAAATGAACCAGTTTGTGTACATGTAGAACAAATAATATTCTAATCATTAACCTGATTAAGAAAATTAAATTATAACAATGAAGACGATGTACTGAGACATAAACTTAGGGGTTTTTTTCCTGGCACATTCCATTCTAATTGACAGCCTAGGAACACGACTTCCAGGAAAGCTCTGCTGCCCCAGTGACCAGATTTAGGAATGGAGAGACGCTGCCGCCGTATGGCCGATTCCCACAACAGCAGCTTTCAACCCAGCGCTAATGGTCACTAAATATTAACAACACTTGCAAGCCTGAAAGTGACACACGCCCTCAAAAAAAATCCTGGGGTCGAAAATCGACCGAAAAATACAAAAGAGGGCAAGGTTTCAAGAAGACAATTTCAAGAGGTATATTTTACAAGCACTTTATTTTTCTTTGTAACAACAACAACAGCAAAAAGGCGTGGAAAAATGCTCATCATTAGCTCATCATAAAAGACATGCAAATCCAATCTACAAAAACGTATCAGCTCACACCGGTCAGAATGACCATCAGCAAAATTCTGCAAACAGTAAATGCTGAAGGGGCTGTGGAGAAATGCGTACCCTCATCTCTAAGTCAGACTAAGCTGGTAAGAGACACTAATGAAAACGGAATGGAGGTGTCTTTAACAGATCCACATTGAGGTACCACAGGATTCAGCAGGCACACTCCTGGGCCTATGACCTAAGAAGACAGAATTAGACAGACACAGGCAGGCAAAACTGCAGTGCAGCAGTATTACAATAGCCAAGACATGGAAGCTACCAAAAAGTCCATCAAAAGATGAATGGAAAAGAAGAACTGGTACACGTACAGATGGAATATTAGCCAAGGCAAAAAATGAAACAATGCCGTTTGCAGCACCATAGATGAGTCTAGAGGTAATCACAACTTGAAGTAAGTCAGAAAGCGAAGGACACATATCCTATGATATCACTTAATGGGGTTACCTAAAAATGGATACCAATGAAGATTTTTCACAGAGAAAGGCAATCAAAGATTCGATCAACAAACGTATGGTTAGCCAAACGGAAAGGTGTGAGGATGGAATAAATTAGGATACTGCGGTACACAGGGATATACCAACACATGTGAAATATATAAGCACCAAAGACCTACGGAATACCAAGAGAAGACGGCTCAACAGTGTGTCATAACCCACATGGGAAATGGATCCGAAGATGAACAGATATATGTATATGTGTAAAAGAACCCCATCTTACACACTTAGAACAAACAAAACATTGTAATCGAATTTGCTGTGATAAGAAATAAAAATGAAATTAAGAAAACCAACAAGAAGGAATGAGACATAAACTTATGGGGGTTTTTCCTGGCACATTCCATTCTAATTTACAAGTTGGAACATTACACCCAGGAAGGCTCTTTGGCCCTAGTTAACCAGATCTGGGGATGGAGAGATGCCGCAGCCTTGTGACCGTCTCCTGCAAAAGCAGCTTTAAACACCGTGCTAAGGGTCACTTGATATTCACAAGAACTGCAGCTCAGTAAATGACACCTGCCCTCAAAAAAATATCCTGGATTCGAATATCGACGAAAAAATTCAAAAGAGGGCAACCTTTCAAGAAGACAATTTCAAGAGGCATATTTAACTCACATTTTTTCTTTTCTTTCTTTTTTATTTTGTTTAACCAAAAAGGCCCTGGAAAAAGCTCAACATCAGGAATTAATAAAGACATGCAAATGCAATCTACAAAAACTTTTACCTGACAACAGTCAGAATGATCATCAGCAAAAAATCTCTAAACAATAAATGGTCAAGGGGTTTTAGAGACCTGTGTACCCGGTAGCCGCTGGTAGGATGTCAAAAGGTAACAGCCAGTAATGAGAACAGAAAGGAGGTGCATTTAAAGGTAAAAATTGGGCTACCATATGATCTGGTAGGCCCACTACTGGGCCTATCACCCGAGAAGACCAGAATCAAAAAGACACAGGCTGACAATCCTACACTGCAGCACTATGTACCCTAGCCAAGACTTGGAACAACCAAAACGTCCATCAACAGATGAATGCACAAAGAAGAAGTGGTCCACGTACACAATGGAATATTACTCCGATAGAAAATATAAACTAAATACAAAAAACAAACATAAGTAAGGAGACATAAGCTTTGGGGGTTTATCCGGGCACATTCCACTCGAATGTACAACCAAGGAACACTACTTCCAGGAAGGTACGGTTTCCCTAGTAACCAGAGTGGGGAATGTAGAAATGCTGCGGCCCTGTGGCCGTTTGCCGCAACAGCAGTTTGAAAGCCTGTGCTAAAGGACACTTCATATTCACAAGGACTGCAGGGCTATAAATGACACCTGCCAACAAAATGTGCTGAGGGAGGTAATGGCCAAAAAAATTCAAAATATGGCACATACCTCAAGAAACCATTTGAATAGGTAAGCTGTACTCACTCTTTAAAAAGCAAAAAAAAAAAAGTACATGGCTATAAGCTCCATATAAGGAATTACAAGACATATGCAAATCCAGCCACAAAAAGGTATCAGCTCACACTGGTCAGAATGACCATCAGCAAAAAAATACAAACAATAAATGCTGAAGAGGTTGTGAAGAAATGCATACCCTCGACTGTAAGTGGCTCGTAAACTGGTAAGTGCCACGAAGGAACACAGAAGGGAGCTGCCTTTAAAAGGTAAACATTGAGATACCATATGATCCCGCAGGCCCACTCCTTGGCCTATAACCTAGGAAGACAGAAATGGAAAGGCACAGGCAGGCAAAACTGCACTGCAGCAGTAGTACAATAGCCAAGACACGGAAACAACCAAAAAGTCCATCAAGAGACGAATGGACAAAGAAGAACCGGTACATGTACAGATGGAATATTAGCCACGGAAAAAAAATGAAACAATGCACTTTGCAGAACCATAGATGACTCTGGAGGTCTTCACACAAGTTGAAGTAAGTCAGAAAGCGAAAGACACATATCCTAGGTTATCAATTATAGGTGCTGCCTAAAAATTGATACCAATGAAGATATTTCCACAGAGAAAGGCAATCACAGATTTATTCAACAGACTTATGGTTAACCCATTGGAAATTTGTGAAGATTGGATACATTAGGATATCGGGGTTAACAGAGATATACAAACACACGTGAAACATATAATCACCAAAGACCTACGGAATTCCAAAAGACTACTCAACACTGTGTCATAACCTATATGGCACATGGATCCCAAGATGAATACATATATGTATAGGTGTAAAGCAAACACATCTTGCACACCTAGAACAAAGAAAACATTATAATCAAATTTGCTGTGACAAAACATAAAAATTAAATTTAAAAAAAACGAACAAGAAGTAATGAGGCATACAATTATAGGGGTTCTTCCTGGCTCATTCCATTTTAACTTACAACCTTGGAACACAGCTTCCAGGAAGGCTCTGTTCACCTAGTAACCAGATTTGAGAATGGAGAAATCCTGCAGCATTTTGGCCTTCCTGCAAAAGCAGTTTTAAACCAAGTGCTAATGGTCAGTTAAAAGTCACCTTCATTGCAGGCCTGTAAATGACACCTGCCCTCAAAAAAAATTCTGGGGTCGAAAATCGACCAAAAAATTCAAAAGAGGGCAACCTTTCAAGAAGAGAATTTCAAGAGGCATACTTTACACACATTTTGTCTTCTCTTTCTTTTCTTTTTTTTCCTTTAACCAAAAAAAGGGCATGGAAAAATGCTGAACATCAGAAATTAATAAAGTCATGCAAATCCAATCTATCCAAACGTTCACCTCACAACAGTCAGAATGATCATCAGCAAAACAGTCCACAAACAATACATGCTGAAGGGGTTTTAGAGGACTGTGGACCCTCTAGCTGCTGGTGGGATGTAAACTGGTAACAGCCAGTAGTTAGAACAGAATGAACGTGCGTTTCAAGGTATAACTTGAGCTACCATATGAACTGGTAAGCCCACTACTGGGCCTAGCACCTGAGAAGACCAGAATCCAAAAGTCACCGGCTGGCAATCCTACACTGCAGTAATATTTACCACAGCCAACACTTGGAAGCAACCAAAATAGCCATCAATAGATGAACACACCAGAAGTACTGCTCCATGTACACAATGGAATAGTAGACATGGAAAAGCCTGAAACAGTGCTGTTTGTACGACCATAGAAGGACCGAGATATAATCACACCACTGGAAGTAAGAAAGAAACAAAAAGAAAGCTATCCTATGATATCACTTACAGGTGTGACCTAAAAAATGATACCCATGAACTTATTTCCAAGAAAAGGACACTCATGGATTAAGAAATCAAAATTATGTTTAACCAAATGGAAAGGTGGGAGGAATGGATACATTAGGGTATGGGGGTGACAGACCTAAACTAATATATATGAAACATATAATCACCAAAGGCCTATGGAATACCAGGAGAGGTCCACTCAACACTCTGTAATAACGTCCATGGGAAAGGACCCAAAGATGAATACATAGATACATAGATATAATGAACCAGATTCTGTACACCCAGAACATACACAACATTATTATCAAATTGGCTCTGATAAAAAATAAACATAAAATTTAAAAAACAAACAAGAAGTAAGGAGATATAAGCGGTTGGGGGTTTGCCTTGGCACATTCCCCTCTAATTTACAGCCTACTAAAACGATTTCCAGGAAGGCTCTGTTGCCCAACTACCCTGAGATTTAAATGCAGAAGTTTTACCGCCTTGTGGCCCTTTCCCACAAGAGCGGCTTTAAACCACAGCTAACGGTCACTTAATATTCACAAGGACTCAGGGCTATGAAGGACCCCTGCCCTCAAAAAAATGTTCCGAGGTAGGGAATGGCCAAAAAAATGCAAAAGAGAGGAAAGTTTTCAAGGAGATCGTATGAGAGGCAAGTTTTACACACACTTTTTTTTTTTAAAAAAAGAAAATGGATAAACGGTCAACACCAGGAATTATTACACTCATGCGAATCTAATCTACGAAAAGCTTTCAACACCCACCAGTAGAATGACGATCAGCAAAATGTCTACAAACAATAAATGCTGAAGAGGTTTTAGAGAACTGTGGACCCTCTAGCTGCTGGTGGGATGTAAAGTGGTAAGGGCCAATAATGAGAACAGAAAGGAACTGCGTTTCAAAGTAAAGACTGAGGTACCATTCAATCCAGAAGGCCCACCGCTGGGCCTTTCACCTGAAAAGACCAGAGTCGAGAAGACACAGGCTGGCAAAGGTGCACTGACGCAGTATTCACAAAAGCCAAGACGTGGAAGCAACCAAAATGTCCATCAACAGAACAACGGACAAAGAAGAAGTGGTCCATGTACACAGTGGAATATTAGCCATGGAAAACAATGACACATTGCTCTTTGCAGCACCATAGATGATCCTGGAGATAATCACGGAACATGAGGTCAGTCGGAACGCAAAAGACAAATATCTTATGATATCATTTGTAGGTGTTATCTAACAACTGACACAAACGAACTTATTTCCACAGAGAAAGACACTCACAGACTTAGAAGACAACTATGGTTATCTAAAAGGAAAGGTGGGAGCAATGGACAAATGAAGATTAGGGTTGTCATACGTATACCAATACATATTAAATACATATATCAAAAAGACCGACCATATACCAAGGGAGGTCTACTGAACACTGTGTATTAATTTACATGGGAAGACGATCTGTACATGAATAGAGATAGAGGATGTACAAATGAACCAGTTTGTGTACATCTAGAACAAATAATATTCTAATCATTAACCTGATTAAGAAAATTAAATTATAACAATGAAGACGATGTACTGAGACATAAACTTAGGGGTTTTTTTCCTGGCACATTCCATTCTAATTGACAGCCTAGGAACACGACTTCCAGGAAAGCTCTGCTGCCCCAGTGACCAGATTTAGGAATGGAGAGACGCTGCCGCCGTATGGCCGATTCCCACAACAGCAGCTTTCAACCCAGCGCTAATGGTCACTAAATATTAACAACACTTGCAAGCCTGAAAGTGACACACGCCCTCAAAAAACATCCTGGGGTCGAAAATCGACCGAAAAATACAAAAGAGGGCAAGGTTTCAAGAAGACAATTTCAAGAGGTATATTTTACAAGCACTTTATTTTTCTTTGTAACAACAACAACAGCAAAAAGGCGTGGAAAAATGCTCATCATTAGCTCATCATAAAAGACATGCAAATCCAATCTACAAAAACGTATCAGCTCACACCGGTCAGAATGACCATCAGCAAAATTCTGCAAACAGTAAATGCTGAAGGGGCTGTGGAGAAATGCGTACCCTCATCTCTAAGTGAGACTAAACTGGTAAGAGACACTAATGAAAACGGAATGGAGGTGTCTTTAACAGATCCACATTGAGGTACCATAGGATTCAGCAGGCACACTCCTGGGCCTATGACCTAAGAAGACAGAATTAGACAGACACAGGCAGGCAAAACTGCAGTGCAGCAGTATTACAATAGCCAAGACATGGAAGCTACCAAAAAGTCCATCAAAAGATGAATGGAAAAGAAGAACTGGTACACGTACAGATGGAATATTAGCCAAGGCAAAAAATGAAACAATGCCGTTTGCAGCACCATAGATGAGTCTAGAGGTAATCACAACTTGAAGTAAGTCAGAAAGCGAAGGACACATATCCTATGATATCACTTAATGGGGTTACCTAAAAATGGATACCAATGAAGATTTTTCACAGAGAAAGGCAATCAAAGATTCGATCAACAAACGTATGGTTAGCCAAACGGAAAGGTGTGAGGATGGAATAAATTAGGATACTGCGGTACACAGGGATATACCAACACATGTGAAATATATAAGCACCAAAGACCTACGGAATACCAAGAGAAGACGGCTCAACAGTGTGTCATAACCCACATGGGAAATGGATCCGAAGATGAACAGATATATGTATATGTGTAAAAGAACCCCATCCTACACACTTAGAACAAACAAAACATTGTAATCAAATTTGCTGTGATAAGAAATAAAAATGAAATTAAGAAAACCAACAAGAAGGAATGAGACATAAACTTATGGGGGTTTTTCCTGGCACATTCCATTCTAATTTACAAGTTGGAACATTACACCCAGGAAGGCTCTTTGGCCCTAGTTAACCAGATCTGGGGATGGAGAGATGCCGCAGCCTTGTGACCGTCTCCTGCAAAAGCAGCTTTAAACACCGTGCTAAGGGTCACTTGATATTCACAAGAACTGCAGCTCAGTAAATGACACCTGCCCTCAAAAAAATATCCTGGATTCGAATATCGACGAAAAAATTCAAAAGAGGGCAACCTTTCAAGAAGACAATTTCAAGAGGCATATTTAACTCACATTTTTTCTTTTCTTTCTTTTTTATTTTGTTTAACCAAAAAGGCCCTGGAAAAAGCTCAACATCAGGAATTAATAAAGACATGCAAATGCAATCTACAAAAACTTTTACCTGACAACAGTCAGAATGATCATCAGCAAAAAATCTCTAAACAATAAATGGTCAAGGGGTTTTAGAGACCTGTGTACCCGGTAGCCGCTGGTAGGATGTCAAAAGGTAACAGCCAGTAATGAGAACAGAAAGGAGGTGCATTTAAAGGTAAAAATTGGGCTACCATATGATCTGGTAGGCCCACTACTGGGCCTATCACCCGAGAAGACCAGAATCAAAAAGACACAGGCTGACAATCCTACACTGCAGCACTATGTACCCTAGCCAAGACTTGGAACAACCAAAACGTCCATCAACAGATGAATGCACAAAGAAGAAGTGGTCCACGTACACAATGGAATATTACTCCGATAGAAAATATAAACTAAATACAAAAAACAAACATAAGTAAGGAGACATAAGCTTTGGGGGTTTATCCGGGCACATTCCACTCGAATGTACAACCAAGGAACACTACTTCCAGGAAGGTACGGTTTCCCTAGTAACCAGAGTGGGGAATGTAGAAATGCTGCGGCCCTGTGGCCGTTTGCCGCAACAGCAGTTTGAAAGCCTGTGCTAAAGGACACTTCATATTCACAAGGACTGCAGGGCTATAAATGACACCTGCCAACAAAATGTGCTGAGGGAGGTAATGGCCAAAAAAATTCAAAATATGGCACATACCTCAAGAAACCATTTGAATAGGTAAGCTGTACTCACTCTTTAAAAAGCAAAAAAAAAAGTACATGGCTATAAGCTCCATATAAGGAATTACAAGACATATGCAAATCCAGCCACAAAAAGGTATCAGCTCACACTGGTCAGAATGACCATCAGCAAAAAAATACAAACAATAAATGCTGAAGAGGTTGTGAAGAAATGCATACCCTCGACTGTAAGTGGCTCGTAAACTGGTAAGTGCCACGAAGGAACACAGAAGGGAGCTGCCTTTAAAAGGTAAACATTGAGATACCATATGATCCCGCAGGCCCACTCCTTGGCCTATAACCTAGGAAGACAGAAATGGAAAGGCACAGGCAGGCAAAACTGCACTGCAGCAGTAGTACAATAGCCAAGACACGGAAACAACCAAAAAGTCCATCAAGAGACGAATGGACAAAGAAGAACCGGTACATGTACAGATGGAATATTAGCCACGGAAAAAAAATGAAACAATGCACTTTGCAGAACCATAGATGACTCTGGAGGTCTTCACACAAGTTGAAGTAAGTCAGAAAGCGAAAGACACATATCCTAGGTTATCAATTATAGGTGCTGCCTAAAAATTGATACCAATGAAGATATTTCCACAGAGAAAGGCAATCACAGATTTATTCAACAGACTTATGGTTAACCCATTGGAAATTTGTGAAGATTGGATACATTAGGATATCGGGGTTAACAGAGATATACAAACACACGTGAAACATATAATCACCAAAGACCTACGGAATTCCAAAAGACTACTCAACACTGTGTCATAACCTATATGGCACATGGATCCCAAGATGAATACATATATGTATAGGTGTAAAGCAAACACATCTTGCACACCTAGAACAAAGAAAACATTATAATCAAATTTGCTGTGACAAAACATAAAAATTAAATTTAAAAAAAACGAACAAGAAGTAATGAGGCATACAATTATAGGGGTTCTTCCTGGCTCATTCCATTTTAACTTACAACCTTGGAACACAGCTTCCAGGAAGGCTCTGTTCACCTAGTAACCAGATTTGAGAATGGAGAAATCCTGCAGCATTTTGGCCTTCCTGCAAAAGCAGTTTTAAACCAAGTGCTAATGTTCAGTTAAAAGTCACCTTCATTGCAGGCCTGTAAATGACACCTGCCCTCAAAAAAAATTCTGGGGTCGAAAATCGACCAAAAAATTCAAAAGAGGGCAACCTTTCAAGAAGAGAATTTCAAGAGGCATACTTTACACACATTTTGTCTTCTCTTTCTTTTCTTTTTTTTCCTTTAACCAAAAAAAGGGCATGGAAAAATGCTGAACATCAGAAATTAATAAAGTCATGCAAATCCAATCTATCCAAATGTTCACCTCACAACAGTCAGAATGATCATCAGCAAAACAGTCCACAAACAATACATGCTGAAGGGGTTTTAGAGGACTGTGGACCCTCTAGCTGCTGGTGGGATGTAAACTGGTAACAGCCAGTAGTTAGAACAGAATGAACGTGCGTTTCAAGGTATAACTTGAGCTACCATATGAACTGGTAAGCCCACTACTGGGCCTAGCACCTGAGAAGACCAGAATCCAAAAGTCACCGGCTGGCAATCCTACACTGCAGTAATATTTACCACAGCCAACACTTGGAAGCAACCAAAATAGCCATCAATAGATGAACACACCAGAAGTACTGCTCCATGTACACAATGGAATAGTAGACATGGAAAAGCCTGAAACAGTGCTGTTTGTACGACCATAGAAGGACCGAGATATAATCACACCACTGGAAGTAAGAAAGAAACAAAAAGAAAGCTATCCTATGATATCACTTACAGGTGTGACCTAAAAAATGATACCCATGAACTTATTTCCAAGAAAAGGACACTCATGGATTAAGAAATCAAAATTATGTTTAACCAAATGGAAAGGTGGGAGGAATGGATACATTAGGGTATGGGGGTGACAGACCTAAACTAATATATATGAAACATATAATCACCAAAGGCCTATGGAATACCAGGAGAGGTCCACTCAACACTCTGTAATAACGTCCATGGGAAAGGACCCAAAGATGAATACATAGATACATAGACATAATGAACCAGATTCTGTACACCCAGAACATACACAACATTATTATCAAATTGGCTCTGATAAAAAATAAACATAAAATTTAAAAAACAAACAAGAAGTAAGGAGATATAAGCGGTTGGGGGTTTGCCTTGGCACATTCCCCTCTAATTTACAGCCTACTAAAACGATTTCCAGGAAGGCTCTGTTGCCCAACTACCCTGAGATTTAAATGCAGAAGTTTTACCGCCTTGTGGCCCTTTCCCACAAGAGCGGCTTTAAACCACAGCTAACGGTCACTTAATATTCACAAGGACTCAGGGCTATGAAGGACCCCTGCCCTCAAAAAAATGTTCCGAGGTAGGGAATGGCCAAAAAAATGCAAAAGAGAGGAAAGTTTTCAAGGAGATCGTATGAGAGGCAAGTTTTACACACACTTTTTTTTTTTTAAAAAAAGAAAATGGATAAACGGTCAACACCAGGAATTATTACACTCATGCGAATCTAATCTACGAAAAGCTTTCGACACCCACCAGTAGAATGACCATCAGCAAAATGTCTACAAACAATAAATGCTGAAGAGGTTTTAGAGAACTGTGGACCCTCTAGCTGCTGGTGGGATGTAAAGTGGTAAGGGC
This sequence comes from Balaenoptera ricei, assembly GCF_028023285.1. Lineage (NCBI taxonomy): Eukaryota > Metazoa > Chordata > Mammalia > Artiodactyla > Balaenopteridae > Balaenoptera > Balaenoptera ricei. The sequence goes on along the minus strand of NC_082640.1, from coordinate 99,403,063 downwards.
CAATAATGAGAACAGAAAGGAACTGCGTTTCAAAGTAAAGACTGAGGTACCATTCAATCCAGAAGGCCCACCGCTGGGCCTTTCACCTGAAAAGACCAGAGTCGAGAAGACACAGGCTGGCAAAGGTGCACTGACGCAGTATTCACAAAAGCCAAGACGTGGAAGCAACCAAAATGTCCATCAACAGAACAACGGACAAGGAAGAAGTGGTCCATGTACACAGTGGAGTATTAGCCATGGAAAACAATGACACATTGCTCTTTGCAGCACCATAGATGATCCTGGAGATAATCACGGAACATGAGGTCAGTCGGAACGCAAAAGACAAATATCTTATGATATCATTTGTAGGTGTTATCTAACAACTGACACAAACGAACTTATTTCCACAGAGAAAGACACTCACAGACTTAGAAGACAACTATGGTTATCTAAAAGGAAAGGTGGGAGCAATGGACAAATGAAGATTAGGGTTGCCATACGTATACCAATACATATTAAATACATATATCAAAAAGACCGACCATATACCAAGGGAGGTCTACTGAACACTGTGTATTAATTTACATGGGAAGACGATCTGTACATGAATAGAGATAGAGGATGTACAAATGAACCAGTTTGTGTACATCTAGAACAAATAATATTCTAATCATTAACCTGATTAAGAAAATTAAATTATAACAATGAAGACGATGTACTGAGACATAAACTTAGGGGTTTTTTTCCTGGCACATTCCATTCTAATTGACAGCCTAGGAACACGACTTCCAGGAAAGCTCTGCTGCCCCAGTGACCAGATTTAGGAATGGAGAGACGCTGCCGCCGTATGGCCGATTCCCACAACAGCAGCTTTCAACCCAGCGCTAATGGTCACTAAATATTAACAACACTTGCAAGCCTGAAAGTGACACACGCCCTCAAAAAACATCCTGGGGTCGAAAATCGACCGAAAAATACAAAAGAGGGCAAGGTTTCAAGAAGACAATTTCAAGAGGTATATTTTACAAGCACTTTATTTTTCTTTGTAACAACAACAACAGCAAAAAGGCGTGGAAAAATGCTCATCATTAGCTCATCATAAAAGACATGCAAATCCAATCTACAAAAACGTATCAGCTCACACCGGTCAGAATGACCATCAGCAAAATTCTGCAAACAGTAAATGCTGAAGGGGCTGTGGAGAAATGCGTACCCTCATCTCTAAGTGAGACTAAACTGGTAAGAGACACTAATGAAAACGGAATGGAGGTGTCTTTAACAGATCCACATTGAGGTACCATAGGATTCAGCAGGCACACTCCTGGGCCTATGACCTAAGAAGACAGAATTAGACAGACACAGGCAGGCAAAACTGCAGTGCAGCAGTATTACAATAGCCAAGACATGGAAGCTACCAAAAAGTCCATCAAAAGATGAATGGAAAAGAAGAACTGGTACACGTACAGATGGAATATTAGCCAAGGCAAAAAATGAAACAATGCCGTTTGCAGCACCATAGATGAGTCTAGAGGTAATCACAACTTGAAGTAAGTCAGAAAGCGAAGGACACATATCCTATGATATCACTTAATGGGGTTACCTAAAAATGGATACCAATGAAGATTTTTCACAGAGAAAGGCAATCAAAGATTCGATCAACAAACGTATGGTTAGCCAAACGGAAAGGTGTGAGGATGGAATAAATTAGGATACTGCGGTACACAGGGATATACCAACACATGTGAAATATATAAGCACCAAAGACCTACGGAATACCAAGAGAAGACGGCTCAACAGTGTGTCATAACCCACATGGGAAATGGATCCGAAGATGAACAGATATATGTATATGTGTAAAAGAACCCCATCCTACACACTTAGAACAAACAAAACATTGTAATCAAATTTGCTGTGATAAGAAATAAAAATGAAATTAAGAAAACCAACAAGAAGGAATGAGACATAAACTTATGGGGGTTTTTCCTGGCACATTCCATTCTAATTTACAAGTTGGAACATTACACCCAGGAAGGCTCTTTGGCCCTAGTTAACCAGATCTGGGGATGGAGAGATGCCGCAGCCTTGTGACCGTCTCCTGCAAAAGCAGCTTTAAACACCGTGCTAAGGGTCACTTGATATTCACAAGAACTGCAGCTCAGTAAATGACACCTGCCCTCAAAAAAATATCCTGGATTCGAATATCGACGAAAAAATTCAAAAGAGGGCAACCTTTCAAGAAGACAATTTCAAGAGGCATATTTAACTCACATTTTTTCTTTTCTTTCTTTTTTATTTTGTTTAACCAAAAAGGCCCTGGAAAAAGCTCAACATCAGGAATTAATAAAGACATGCAAATGCAATCTACAAAAACTTTTACCTGACAACAGTCAGAATGATCATCAGCAAAAAATCTCTAAACAATAAATGGTCAAGGGGTTTTAGAGACCTGTGTACCCGGTAGCCGCTGGTAGGATGTCAAAAGGTAACAGCCAGTAATGAGAACAGAAAGGAGGTGCATTTAAAGGTAAAAATTGGGCTACCATATGATCTGGTAGGCCCACTACTGGGCCTATCACCCGAGAAGACCAGAATCAAAAAGACACAGGCTGACAATCCTACACTGCAGCACTATGTACCCTAGCCAAGACTTGGAACAACCAAAACGTCCATCAACAGATGAATGCACAAAGAAGAAGTGGTCCACGTACACAATGGAATATTACTCCGATAGAAAATATAAACTAAATACAAAAAACAAACATAAGTAAGGAGACATAAGCTTTGGGGGTTTATCCGGGCACATTCCACTCGAATGTACAACCAAGGAACACTACTTCCAGGAAGGTACGGTTTCCCTAGTAACCAGAGTGGGGAATGTAGAAATGCTGCGGCCCTGTGGCCGTTTGCCGCAACAGCAGTTTGAAAGCCTGTGCTAAAGGACACTTCATATTCACAAGGACTGCAGGGCTATAAATGACACCTGCCAACAAAATGTGCTGAGGGAGGTAATGGCCAAAAAAATTCAAAATATGGCACATACCTCAAGAAACCATTTGAATAGGTAAGCTGTACTCACTCTTTAAAAAGCAAAAAAAAAAGTACATGGCTATAAGCTCCATATAAGGAATTACAAGACATATGCAAATCCAGCCACAAAAAGGTATCAGCTCACACTGGTCAGAATGACCATCAGCAAAAAAATACAAACAATAAATGCTGAAGAGGTTGTGAAGAAATGCATACCCTCGACTGTAAGTGGCTCGTAAACTGGTAAGTGCCACGAAGGAACACAGAAGGGAGCTGCCTTTAAAAGGTAAACATTGAGATACCATATGATCCCGCAGGCCCACTCCTTGGCCTATAACCTAGGAAGACAGAAATGGAAAGGCACAGGCAGGCAAAACTGCACTGCAGCAGTAGTACAATAGCCAAGACACGGAAACAACCAAAAAGTCCATCAAGAGACGAATGGACAAAGAAGAACCGGTACATGTACAGATGGAATATTAGCCACGGAAAAAAAATGAAACAATGCACTTTGCAGAACCATAGATGACTCTGGAGGTCTTCACACAAGTTGAAGTAAGTCAGAAAGCGAAAGACACATATCCTAGGTTATCAATTATAGGTGCTGCCTAAAAATTGATACCAATGAAGATATTTCCACAGAGAAAGGCAATCACAGATTTATTCAACAGACTTATGGTTAACCCATTGGAAATTTGTGAAGATTGGATACATTAGGATATCGGGGTTAACAGAGATATACAAACACACGTGAAACATATAATCACCAAAGACCTACGGAATTCCAAAAGACTACTCAACACTGTGTCATAACCTATATGGCACATGGATCCCAAGATGAATACATATATGTATAGGTGTAAAGCAAACACATCTTGCACACCTAGAACAAAGAAAACATTATAATCAAATTTGCTGTGACAAAACATAAAAATTAAATTTAAAAAAAACGAACAAGAAGTAATGAGGCATACAATTATAGGGGTTCTTCCTGGCTCATTCCATTTTAACTTACAACCTTGGAACACAGCTTCCAGGAAGGCTCTGTTCACCTAGTAACCAGATTTGAGAATGGAGAAATCCTGCAGCATTTTGGCCTTCCTGCAAAAGCAGTTTTAAACCAAGTGCTAATGTTCAGTTAAAAGTCACCTTCATTGCAGGCCTGTAAATGACACCTGCCCTCAAAAAAAATTCTGGGGTCGAAAATCGACCAAAAAATTCAAAAGAGGGCAACCTTTCAAGAAGAGAATTTCAAGAGGCATACTTTACACACATTTTGTCTTCTCTTTCTTTTCTTTTTTTTCCTTTAACCAAAAAAAGGGCATGGAAAAATGCTGAACATCAGAAATTAATAAAGTCATGCAAATCCAATCTATCCAAATGTTCACCTCACAACAGTCAGAATGATCATCAGCAAAACAGTCCACAAACAATACATGCTGAAGGGGTTTTAGAGGACTGTGGACCCTCTAGCTGCTGGTGGGATGTAAACTGGTAACAGCCAGTAGTTAGAACAGAATGAACGTGCGTTTCAAGGTATAACTTGAGCTACCATATGAACTGGTAAGCCCACTACTGGGCCTAGCACCTGAGAAGACCAGAATCCAAAAGTCACCGGCTGGCAATCCTACACTGCAGTAATATTTACCACAGCCAACACTTGGAAGCAACCAAAATAGCCATCAATAGATGAACACACCAGAAGTACTGCTCCATGTACACAATGGAATAGTAGACATGGAAAAGCCTGAAACAGTGCTGTTTGTACGACCATAGAAGGACCGAGATATAATCACACCACTGGAAGTAAGAAAGAAACAAAAAGAAAGCTATCCTATGATATCACTTACAGGTGTGACCTAAAAAATGATACCCATGAACTTATTTCCAAGAAAAGGACACTCATGGATTAAGAAATCAAAATTATGTTTAACCAAATGGAAAGGTGGGAGGAATGGATACATTAGGGTATGGGGGTGACAGACCTAAACTAATATATATGAAACATATAATCACCAAAGGCCTATGGAATACCAGGAGAGGTCCACTCAACACTCTGTAATAACGTCCATGGGAAAGGACCCAAAGATGAATACATAGATACATAGACATAATGAACCAGATTCTGTACACCCAGAACATACACAACATTATTATCAAATTGGCTCTGATAAAAAATAAACATAAAATTTAAAAAACAAACAAGAAGTAAGGAGATATAAGCGGTTGGGGGTTTGCCTTGGCACATTCCCCTCTAATTTACAGCCTACTAAAACGATTTCCAGGAAGGCTCTGTTGCCCAACTACCCTGAGATTTAAATGCAGAAGTTTTACCGCCTTGTGGCCCTTTCCCACAAGAGCGGCTTTAAACCACAGCTAACGGTCACTTAATATTCACAAGGACTCAGGGCTATGAAGGACCCCTGCCCTCAAAAAAATGTTCCGAGGTAGGGAATGGCCAAAAAAATGCAAAAGAGAGGAAAGTTTTCAAGGAGATCGTATGAGAGGCAAGTTTTACACACACTTTTTTTTTTTTAAAAAAAGAAAATGGATAAACGGTCAACACCAGGAATTATTACACTCATGCGAATCTAATCTACGAAAAGCTTTCGACACCCACCAGTAGAATGACCATCAGCAAAATGTCTACAAACAATAAATGCTGAAGAGGTTTTAGAGAACTGTGGACCCTCTAGCTGCTGGTGGGATGTAAAGTGGTAAGGGCCAATAATGAGAACAGAAAGGAACTGCGTTTCAAAGTAAAGACTGAGGTACCATTCAATCCAGAAGGCCCACCGCTGGGCCTTTCACCTGAAAAGACCAGAGTCGAGAAGACACAGGCTGGCAAAGGTGCACTGACGCAGTATTCACAAAAGCCAAGACGTGGAAGCAACCAAAATGTCCATCAACAGAACAACGGACAAGGAAGAAGTGGTCCATGTACACAGTGGAGTATTAGCCATGGAAAACAATGACACATTGCTCTTTGCAGCACCATAGATGATCCTGGAGATAATCACGGAACATGAGGTCAGTCGGAACGCAAAAGACAAATATCTTATGATATCATTTGTAGGTGTTATCTAACAACTGACACAAACGAACTTATTTCCACAGAGAAAGACACTCACAGACTTAGAAGACAACTATGGTTATCTAAAAGGAAAGGTGGGAGCAATGGACAAATGAAGATTAGGGTTGCCATACGTATACCAATACATATTAAATACATATATCAAAAAGACCGACCATATACCAAGGGAGGTCTACTGAACACTGTGTATTAATTTACATGGGAAGACGATCTGTACATGAATAGAGATAGAGGATGTACAAATGAACCAGTTTGTGTACATCTAGAACAAATAATATTCTAATCATTAACCTGATTAAGAAAATTAAATTATAACAATGAAGACGATGTACTGAGACATAAACTTAGGGGTTTTTTTCCTGGCACATTCCATTCTAATTGACAGCCTAGGAACACGACTTCCAGGAAAGCTCTGCTGCCCCAGTGACCAGATTTAGGAATGGAGAGACGCTGCCGCCGTATGGCCGATTCCCACAACAGCAGCTTTCAACCCAGCGCTAATGGTCACTAAATATTAACAACACTTGCAAGCCTGAAAGTGACACACGCCCTCAAAAAAAATCCTGGGGTCGAAAATCGACCGAAAAATACAAAAGAGGGCAAGGTTTCAAGAAGACAATTTCAAGAGGTATATTTTACAAGCACTTTATTTTTCTTTGTAACAACAACAACAGCAAAAAGGCGTGGAAAAATGCTCATCATTAGCTCATCATAAAAGACATGCAAATCCAATCTACAAAAACGTATCAGCTCACACCGGTCAGAATGACCATCAGCAAAATTCTGCAAACAGTAAATGCTGAAGGGGCTGTGGAGAAATGCGTACCCTCATCTCTAAGTCAGACTAAGCTGGTAAGAGACACTAATGAAAACGGAATGGAGGTGTGTTTAACAGATCCACATTGAGGTACCACAGGATTCAGCAGGCACACTCCTGGGCCTATGACCTAAGAAGACAGAATTAGACAGACACAGGCAGGCAAAACTGCAGTGCAGCAGTATTACAATAGCCAAGACATGGAAGCTACCAAAAAGTCCATCAAAAGATGAATGGAAAAGAAGAACTGGTACACGTACAGATGGAATATTAGCCAAGGCAAAAAATGAAACAATGCCGTTTGCAGCACCATAGATGAGTCTAGAGGTAATCACAACTTGAAGTAAGTCAGAAAGCGAAGGACACATATCCTATGATATCACTTAATGGGGTTACCTAAAAATGGATACCAATGAAGATTTTTCACAGAGAAAGGCAATCAAAGATTCGATCAACAAACGTATGGTTAGCCAAACGGAAAGGTGTGAGGATGGAATAAATTAGGATACTGCGGTACACAGGGATATACCAACACATGTGAAATATATAAGCACCAAAGACCTACGGAATACCAAGAGAAGACGGCTCAACAGTGTGTCATAACCCACATGGGAAATGGATCCGAAGATGAACAGATATATGTATATGTGTAAAAGAACCCCATCTTACACACTTAGAACAAACAAAACATTGTAATCGAATTTGCTGTGATAAGAAATAAAAATGAAATTAAGAAAACCAACAAGAAGGAATGAGACATAAACTTATGGGGGTTTTTCCTGGCACATTCCATTCTAATTTACAAGTTGGAACATTACACCCAGGAAGGCTCTTTGGCCCTAGTTAACCAGATCTGGGGATGGAGAGATGCCGCAGCCTTGTGACCGTCTCCTGCAAAAGCAGCTTTAAACACCGTGCTAAGGGTCACTTGATATTCACAAGAACTGCAGCTCAGTAAATGACACCTGCCCTCAAAAAAATATCCTGGATTCGAATATCGACGAAAAAATTCAAAAGAGGGCAACCTTTCAAGAAGACAATTTCAAGAGGCATATTTAACTCACATTTTTTCTTTTCTTTCTTTTTTATTTTGTTTAACCAAAAAGGCCCTGGAAAAAGCTCAACATCAGGAATTAATAAAGACATGCAAATGCAATCTACAAAAACTTTTACCTGACAACAGTCAGAATGATCATCAGCAAAAAATCTCTAAACAATAAATGGTCAAGGGGTTTTAGAGACCTGTGTACCCGGTAGCCGCTGGTAGGATGTCAAAAGGTAACAGCCAGTAATGAGAACAGAAAGGAGGTGCATTTAAAGGTAAAAATTGGGCTACCATATGATCTGGTAGGCCCACTACTGGGCCTATCACCCGAGAAGACCAGAATCAAAAAGACACAGGCTGACAATCCTACACTGCAGCACTATGTACCCTAGCCAAGACTTGGAACAACCAAAACGTCCATCAACAGATGAATGCACAAAGAAGAAGTGGTCCACGTACACAATGGAATATTACTCCGATAGAAAATATAAACTAAGTACAAAAAACAAACATAAGTAAGGAGACATAAGCTTTGGGGGTTTATCCGGGCACATTCCACTCGAATGTACAACCAAGGAACACTACTTCCAGGAAGGTACGGTTTCCCTAGTAACCAGAGTGGGGAATGTAGAAATGCTGCGGCCCTGTGGCCGTTTGCCGCAACAGCAGTTTGAAAGCCTGTGCTAAAGGACACTTCATATTCACAAGGACTGCAGGGCTATAAATGACACCTGCCAACAAAATGTGCTGAGGGAGGTAATGGCCAAAAAAATTCAAAATATGGCACATACCTCAAGAAACCATTTGAATAGGTAAGCTGTACTCACTCTTTAAAAAGCAAAAAAAAAAGTACATGGCTATAAGCTCCATATAAGGAATTACAAGACATATGCAAATCCAGCCACAAAAAGGTATCAGCTCACACTGGTCAGAATGACCATCAGCAAAAAAATACAAACAATAAATGCTGAAGAGGTTGTGAAGAAATGCATACCCTCGACTGTAAGTGGCTCGTAAACTGGTAAGTGCCACGAAGGAACACAGAAGGGAGCTGCCTTTAAAAGGTAAACATTGAGATACCATATGATCCCGCAGGCCCACTCCTTGGCCTATAACCTAGGAAGACAGAAATGGAAAGGCACAGGCAGGCAAAACTGCACTGCAGCAGTAGTACAATAGCCAAGACACGGAAACAACCAAAAAGTCCATCAAGAGACGAATGGACAAAGAAGAACCGGTACATGTACAGATGGAATATTAGCCACGGAAAAAAAATGAAACAATGCACTTTGCAGAACCATAGATGACTCTGGAGGTCTTCACACAAGTTGAAGTAAGTCAGAAAGCGAAAGACACATATCCTAGGTTATCAATTATAGGTGCTGCCTAAAAATTGATACCAATGAAGATATTTCCACAGAGAAAGGCAATCACAGATTTATTCAACAGACTTATGGTTAACCCATTGGAAATTTGTGAAGATTGGATACATTAGGATATCGGGGTTAACAGAGATATACAAACACACGTGAAACATATAATCACCAAAGACCTACGGAATTCCAAAAGACTACTCAACACTGTGTCATAACCTATATGGCACATGGATCCCAAGATGAATACATATATGTATAGGTGTAAAGCAAACACATCTTGCACACCTAGAACAAAGAAAACATTATAATCAAATTTGCTGTGACAAAACATAAAAATTAAATTTAAAAAAAACGAACAAGAAGTAATGAGGCATACAATTATAGGGGTTCTTCCTGGCTCATTCCATTTTAACTTACAACCTTGGAACACAGCTTCCAGGAAGGCTCTGTTCACCTAGTAACCAGATTTGAGAATGGAGAAATCCTGCAGCATTTTGGCCTTCCTGCAAAAGCAGTTTTAAACCAAGTGCTAATGGTCAGTTAAAAGTCACCTTCATTGCAGGCCTGTAAATGACACCTGCCCTCAAAAAAAATTCTGGGGTCGAAAATCGACCAAAAAATTCAAAAGAGGGCAACCTTTCAAGAAGAGAATTTCAAGAGGCATACTTTACACACATTTTGTCTTCTCTTTCTTTTCTTTTTTTTCCTTTAACCAAAAAAAGGGCATGGAAAAATGCTGAACATCAGAAATTAATAAAGTCATGCAAATCCAATCTATCCAAACGTTCACCTCACAACAGTCAGAATGATCATCAGCAAAACAGTCCACAAACAATACATGCTGAAGGGGTTTTAGAGGACTGTGGACCCTCTAGCTGCTGGTGGGATGTAAACTGGTAACAGCCAGTAGTTAGAACAGAATGAACGTGCGTTTCAAGGTATAACTTGAGCTACCATATGAACTGGTAAGCCCACTACTGGGCCTAGCACCTGAGAAGACCAGAATCCAAAAGTCACCGGCTGGCAATCCTACACTGCAGTAATATTTACCACAGCCAACACTTGGAAGCAACCAAAATAGCCATCAATAGATGAACACACCAGAAGTACTGCTCCATGTACACAATGGAATAGTAGACATGGAAAAGCCTGAAACAGTGCTGTTTGTACGACCATAGAAGGACCGAGATATAATCACACCACTGGAAGTAAGAAAGAAACAAAAAGAAAGCTATCCTATGATATCACTTACAGGTGTGACCTAAAAAATGATACCCATGAACTTATTTCCAACAAAAGGACACTCATGGATTAAGAAATCAAAATTATGTTTAACCAAATGGAAAGGTGGGAGGAATGGATACATTAGGGTATGGGGGTGACAGACCTAAACTAATATATATGAAACATATAATCACCAAAGGCCTATGGAATACCAGGAGAGGTCCACTCAACACTCTGTAATAACGTCCATGGGAAAGGACCCAAAGATGAATACATAGATACATAGATATAATGAACCAGATTCTGTACACCCAGAACATACACAACATTATTATCAAATTGGCTCTGATAAAAAATAAACATAAAATTTAAAAAACAAACAAGAAGTAAGGAGATATAAGCGGTTGGGGGTTTGCCTTGGCACATTCCCCTCTAATTTACAGCCTACTAAAACGATTTCCAGGAAGGCTCTGTTGCCCAACTACCCTGAGATTTAAATGCAGAAGTTTTACCGCCTTGTGGCCCTTTCCCACAAGAGCGGCTTTAAACCACAGCTAACGGTCACTTAATATTCACAAGGACTCAGGGCTATGAAGGACCCCTGCCCTCAAAAAAATGTTCCGAGGTAGGGAATGGCCAAAAAAATGCAAAAGAGAGGAAAGTTTTCAAGGAGATCGTATGAGAGGCAAGTTTTACACACACTTTTTTTTTTTAAAAAAAGAAAATGGATAAACGGTCAACACCAGGAATTATTACACTCATGCGAATCTAATCTACGAAAAGCTTTCAACACCCACCAGTAGAATGACGATCAGCAAAATGTCTACAAACAATAAATGCTGAAGAGGTTTTAGAGAACTGTGGACCCTCTAGCTGCTGGTGGGATGTAAAGTGGTAAGGGCCAATAATGAGAACAGAAAGGAACTGCGTTTCAAAGTAAAGACTGAGGTACCATTCAATCCAGAAGGCCCACCGCTGGGCCTTTCACCTGAAAAGACCAGAGTCGAGAAGACACAGGCTGGCAAAGGTGCACTGACGCAGTATTCACAAAAGCCAAGACGTGGAAGCAACCAAAATGTCCATCAACAGAACAACGGACAAAGAAGAAGTGGTCCATGTACACAGTGGAATATTAGCCATGGAAAACAATGACACATTGCTCTTTGCAGCACCATAGATGATCCTGGAGATAATCACGGAACATGAGGTCAGTCGGAACGCAAAAGACAAATATCTTATGATATCATTTGTAGGTGTTATCTAACAACTGACACAAACGAACTTATTTCCACAGAGAAAGACACTCACAGACTTAGAAGACAACTATGGTTATCTAAAAGGAAAGGTGGGAGCAATGGACAAATGAAGATTAGGGTTGTCATACGTATACCAATACATATTAAATACATATATCAAAAAGACCGACCATATACCAAGGGAGGTCTACTGAACACTGTGTATTAATTTACATGGGAAGACGATCTGTACATGAATAGAGATAGAGGATGTACAAATGAACCAGTTTGTGTACATCTAGAACAAATAATATTCTAATCATTAACCTGATTAAGAAAATTAAATTATAACAATGAAGACGATGTACTGAGACATAAACTTAGGGGTTTTTTTCCTGGCACATTCCATTCTAATTGACAGCCTAGGAACACGACTTCCAGGAAAGCTCTGCTGCCCCAGTGACCAGATTTAGGAATGGAGAGACGCTGCCGCCGTATGGCCGATTCCCACAACAGCAGCTTTCAACCCAGCGCTAATGGTCACTAAATATTAACAACACTTGCAAGCCTGAAAGTGACACACGCCCTCAAAAAACATCCTGGGGTCGAAAATCGACCGAAAAATACAAAAGAGGGCAAGGTTTCAAGAAGACAATTTCAAGAGGTATATTTTACAAGCACTTTATTTTTCTTTGTAACAACAACAACAGCAAAAAGGCGTGGAAAAATGCTCATCATTAGCTCATCATAAAAGACATGCAAATCCAATCTACAAAAACGTATCAGCTCACACCGGTCAGAATGACCATCAGCAAAATTCTGCAAACAGTAAATGCTGAAGGGGCTGTGGAGAAATGCGTACCCTCATCTCTAAGTGAGACTAAACTGGTAAGAGACACTAATGAAAACGGAATGGAGGTGTCTTTAACAGATCCACATTGAGGTACCATAGGATTCAGCAGGCACACTCCTGGGCCTATGACCTAAGAAGACAGAATTAGACAGACACAGGCAGGCAAAACTGCAGTGCAGCAGTATTACAATAGCCAAGACATGGAAGCTACCAAAAAGTCCATCAAAAGATGAATGGAAAAGAAGAACTGGTACACGTACAGATGGAATATTAGCCAAGGCAAAAAATGAAACAATGCCGTTTGCAGCACCATAGATGAGTCTAGAGGTAATCACAACTTGAAGTAAGTCAGAAAGCGAAGGACACATATCCTATGATATCACTTAATGGGGTTACCTAAAAATGGATACCAATGAAGATTTTTCACAGAGAAAGGCAATCAAAGATTCGATCAACAAACGTATGGTTAGCCAAACGGAAAGGTGTGAGGATGGAATAAATTAGGATACTGCGGTACACAGGGATATACCAACACATGTGAAATATATAAGCACCAAAGACCTACGGAATACCAAGAGAAGACGGCTCAACAGTGTGTCATAACCCACATGGGAAATGGATCCGAAGATGAACAGATATATGTATATGTGTAAAAGAACCCCATCCTACACACTTAGAACAAACAAAACATTGTAATCAAATTTGCTGTGATAAGAAATAAAAATGAAATTAAGAAAACCAACAAGAAGGAATGAGACATAAACTTATGGGGGTTTTTCCTGGCACATTCCATTCTAATTTACAAGTTGGAACATTACACCCAGGAAGGCTCTTTGGCCCTAGTTAACCAGATCTGGGGATGGAGAGATGCCGCAGCCTTGTGACCGTCTCCTGCAAAAGCAGCTTTAAACACCGTGCTAAGGGTCACTTGATATTCACAAGAACTGCAGCTCAGTAAATGACACCTGCCCTCAAAAAAATATCCTGGATTCAAATATCGACGAAAAAATTCAAAAGAGGGCAACCTTTCAAGAAGACAATTTCAAGAGGCATATTTAACTCACATTTTTTCTTTTCTTTCTTTTTTATTTTGTTTAACCAAAAAGGCCCTGGAAAAAGCTCAACATCAGGAATTAATAAAGACATGCAAATGCAATCTACAAAAACTTTTACCTGACAACAGTCAGAATGATCATCAGCAAAAAATCTCTAAACAATAAATGGTCAAGGGGTTTTAGAGACCTGTGTACCCTCTAGCCTCTGGTGGGATGTCAAAAGGTAACAGCCAGTAATGAGAACAGAAAGGAGGTGCATTTAAAGGTAAAAATTGGGCTACCATATGATCTGGTAGGCCCACTACTGGGCCTATCACCCGAGAAGACCAGAATCAAAAAGACACAGGCTGACAATCCTACACTGCAGCACTATGTACCCTAGCCAAGACTTGGAACAACCAAAACGTCCATCAACAGATGAATGCACAAAGAAGAAGTGGTCCACGTACACAATGGAATATTACTCCGATAGAAAATATAAACTAAATACAAAAAACAAACATAAGTAAGGAGACATAAGCTTTGGGGGTTTATCCGGGCACATTCCACTCGAATGTACAACCAAGGAACACTACTTCCAGGAAGGTACGGTTTCCCTAGTAACCAGAGTGGGGAATGTAGAAATGCTGCGGCCCTGTGGCCGTTTGCCGCAACAGCAGTTTGAAAGCCTGTGCTAAAGGACACTTCATATTCACAAGGACTGCAGGGCTATAAATGACACCTGCCAACAAAATGTGCTGAGGGAAATAATGGCCAAAAAAATTCAAAATATGGCACATACGTCAAGAAACCATTTGAATAGGTAGGCTGTACTCACTCTTTAAAAAGCAAAAAAAGTAAATGGCTATAAGCTCCATATAAGGAATTACAAGACATATGCAAATCCAGCCACAAAAAGGTATCAGCTCACACTGGTCAGAAAGACCATCAGCAAAAAAATACAAACAATAAATGTTGAAGAGTTTGTGAAGAAATGCATACGCTCGACTGTTAGTGGCTGGTAAACTGGTAAGTGCCACGAAGGAACACAGAAGGGAGCTGCCTTTAAAAGGTAAACATTGAGATACCATATGATCCTGCAGGCCCACTCCTTGGCCTGTACTCTCGGAAGACAGAAATGGAAATACACAGGGCGGCAAAACTGCACTGCAAAAGTATTACCATAGCCACGACATGGAAACAACCGAAAAGTTCATCAAGAGACAAATGAACAAAGAGGAACTGGTACATGTACAGATGCAATATTAGCCATGGAATAAAAATGAAACAACACAGTTTGCAGGAGTAAAGAAGACTCTGGAAGTAATCACACAAGTTGAAGTAATTCAGAGGGCAAAAGGCACATATCCTATGGTATCAATTATAGGTGTGCCCTAAAAATTGATACCAATGAAGATATTCAACAGAGAAAATCAATCAAAGATTTATTAAAGAAACTTATGGTTAACCAGTTGGAAAGTTTTGAAGATTGGATATATTAGCATATTGGGGTTAACAGAGATATACAAACACATGTGAAATATATAATCACCAAAGACCTACGGAATTCCAAGAGAAGACTACTCAATACTGTGTCACAACCTACCTGGCAAATGGATTCCAAGATGAATATATATATGTATAGGTGTAAAAGAAACACATCTTGCACACCTGGAGCAAAAAAAAAAACAATATAAACAAATTTGCTGTGATAGAAAAAAATTAACTTAAAGAAACGAACAAGAAGTAATGAGGCATAAAATTATGGTAGTTCTTCCTGGCTCATTCCATTCTAACTGACAATCTTGGAACATGGTTTTCTGAAAGGCTTTGTTGCCCTTGTAACCCCATTAAAGAATGGAGAAATCCTGCAGCATTTTGACCTTCCTGCAACAACAGTTTTAAACCCAGTGCTAACGGTCAGTTAAAATTCACCTGAATTACAGGCCTGGAAATTACACCTGCACTCCAAAATAATTCTGGGGTCGAAAAGTGACCAAAAAATTTTAAACGGCCAAACTTTCAAGAAGACAATTTCAAGAGGCATATTTTACACACATTTTTTCTTTTCTTTCTCTTTTTTTTCTTTAACCAAAAAAAGGGCATGGAAAAATTCTCAACATTAGAAATTAATAAAAACATGCAAATCCAATCTATAAAAACGTTCATCTCACAACTCTCAGAATGATCATCAGCAAAACAGTCCTCAAACAATACACGCTGAAGGGGTTTTAGAGAACTGTGGACCCTCTAGATGCTGGTGGGATGTAAACTGGTAACAACTAGTAGTGAGAACAGAATGAACGTTCATTTCCAGGTAAAAACTGAGCTACTATATGATCTGGTAGGCCCACCTCTGGGCCTGTCACCTGAGAAGACAAGAATCAAAAAGACACAGGCTGACAATCTTACACTGCAGTAATATTTACCACAGCCAAGACTTGGAAGCAACAAAAATGTCCATCAAGAGATGAATGAACCAAGAAGAACTGGTCCATGTACACAATGGAATATTAGCCACGGAAAAGCATGACACAGCGCTGTTTGCACGACCTTAGAAGGACCTAGATATAATCACAGAAATTGAAGTAAGAAAGAAACCAAAAGAAAGATATCCTATGATATCACTTACAGGTGTGACCTAAAAAATGATACCCATGAACTTATTTCCAAGAAAAGGACACTCATGGATTAAGAAATCAAAATTATGTTTAACCAAATGGAAAGGTGGGAGGAATGGGTACATTAGGGTATGGGGGTGACAGACCTAAACTAATATATATGAAACATATAATCACCAAAGGCCTATGGAATACCAGGAGAGGTCCACTCAACACTCTGTAATAACGTCCGTGGGAAAGGATCCGAAGATGAATACATAGATACATAGATATAATGAACCAGATACTGTACACCCAGAAAAAACACATTTTATCAAATTGGCTCTGATAAAAAATAAAAATTAAATTTAAAAAACAAGAAATAAGGAGATATAAGGTGTTGGGGGTTTGACTTGGCACATTCCACTCTAATTTCCAGGCTACTGACACAATTTCCAGGAAGGCTTTGTTGCCCATGTACCCAGAGTTTTAAGTGTAGAAATCCTCCCACCTTGTGGCCGTTTCCCGCAAGAGCGTCTTTAAACCCACAGCTAACGGTTACTTAATATTCACAAGGACTCAGGGCTGTAAAGGACAGTTGCCCTCAAAAAATGTCCGGAGGGAGGGAATGGACAAAAAAACTGAAAACTGTGCAAATTTTTCAACAAAATCGTATGAAAAATTAAGTTTTACTCACTATTTTAAAATTAAAAAAAGGAAAATGGCTAAAAGCTCAATATCAGGAATTATTAGACTCATGCAAATCTAATCTAAAAAAGGTTTCAACACACACCAGTCGAATGATCATCAGCAACAAGTCTACAAAAAATATGCTGAAGAGGTTTTAGAGAACTGTGTACCCTCTAGCTGCTGTTGAGATGTAAAGTGGTAAGAGCCAATAATGAGAACAGAAAGGAACTGCGTTTCCAAGTAAAGACTGAGGTACCATTTAATCCAGCAGGCCCACCGCTGGGCCTATCACCTGAGAAGACCAAAGTTTACACGACACAGGGTGGCAAAACTGCACTACGGCCATATTCACAACAGCCAAGAAATGGAGCAACCAAAATGTCCCTCAACAGATGAATGGACAAGAAGTGATACATGTACACAATGGAATATTAACCACTGAAAACAGTGAAACACTGCTCTTTGCAGCACCATAAATGGGCCTAGAGATAATCCCAGAACATGAGGTAAGTTGGAAAGCAAAAGACACATATCTTATCCTATCACTTCAAGGTGTTATCTAACAACTGACACAAATGAACTTATTTCCACAGAGAAGACACTCACAGACTTAGAAAACAAATTCTGGTTATCTAAAAGGAAAGGTGGGAGGAATGGATAAATTAAGATTAGGGTTACCATACCTATACCAATACATATTAAATACATATATCAAAAAGACTGACCATATACCAAAGCAGGGCTACTGAACACTCTGTATTAATTTACATGAGAAGAGATTTTTTACATGAATAGATATATATAATGTACAAATGAACCAGAGTCTGTACACTTAAAACAAATAATATTCTAATCATTACCCTGATTAGAAAAAATACATTAACATTAAAACAACGAACAAGAAGTACTGAGACATAAACTTATGGGGTTTGTTCCTGACACATTCCATTCTAATTTACAACCTAGAAACATGACTTCCAGGAAAGATCTACTGCCCTAGTAACCAGATTTGGGAATGGAGAAACGCTGCCACCTTGTGGCCGTTTCCCACAACAGCAGCTTTAAACCCAGTGCTAATGGTCACTTAATATTAACAATAATTGCAGGCCCCTAAATGACTCCTGCCTCAAAAAAAACCCAGAGGTCGAAAATCAACCAAAAAATTCAAAAGAAGGAAACCTTTCAGAATTCAGAACAATGATACTGACAATGATCCAGGGCCTTGGGAAAAGAATGAGGGCAAAGACTGAAAAGATGCAAGAAATGTTTAACAAACACCTAGAAGAATTAAAAAAGAAACACCTAGAAGATTTAAAGAACAAACAAACAGAGATGAAAAATACAATAACTGAAATGAATTATACACTAGATGGAATCAATAGCAGAATAACTGAGGCAGAAGAACGGATAAGTGACCTGGAGACAGAATGGTGGAATTCACTCCCATGGAACAGAAAAAAGAAAATAGAATGAAAAGAAATGAAGGCAGCCTAAGAGAACTCTGGGACTACATTAAACGCAAAAACATTCACATTATAGGGGTCCCAGAAAGAAAAGAGAGAGAGAAAGGACCCGAGAAAATATTTGAAGAGATTATTTTCAAAAACTTCCCTAACATGGGAAAGGAAATAGTCACCGAAGTCGAGGAAGTGCAGAGAGTCCTAGGCAGGATAAACCCAAGGAGAAACATGACGAGACACATAATAATCAAATTGACAAAAATTAAAGACAATGAAAAATTATTGAAAGCAACAAGGGAAAAACGACAAATAAAAGACAAGGGAACAACTGATTTCTCAGCAGAAACTCTACAGGCCAGAAGGGACTGGCACGATATATTTAAAGTGATGAAAGGGAAGAACCTACACCAAGAGTACTCTACCCGGCAAGGATCTCATTCAGATTCGACAGAGAAATCAAAAGTTTTACAGACAAGCAAAAGTTTAGAGAGCTCAGCACCACCAAACCAGCTCTACAACAAATGCTAAAAGAACGTCTCTAAGTGGGAAACACAAGAGAGGAAAAGGACCTACAAAAACAAACCCATAACAATTAAGAAAATGGTAATAGGAACATATATATCAATATTACCTTAAACGTGAATGGATTACATGCTCCAACCAAAAGATACAGGGTTGCTGAACGGATACAAAAACAAGACCCATATATATGTTGTCTACAAGACACCCACTTCAGATGTAGGGACACATACAGACTGAAAGTGAGGGGATGGAAAAAGATATTCCATGCAGATGGAAATCAAAAGAAAGCTGGTGTAGCAATACTCATCAGATTTTAACCCCTGGTGGAGCAGTGGTTAAGAATCTGCCTGCCAATGCAGGAGACACAGGTTTGAGTCCTGGACCGGGAAGATCCCACATGACGCGGAGCAACTAAGCCCATATGCCACAACTACGGAGCCCGTGTGCCACAACTACTGAAGCCCGTGAGCCTACAGCCCGTGCTCTGCAACAAGAGAAGCCATCACAATAAACATCCGCACCACAATGAAGAGTAACCCACACTCTCCACAAATAGAGAAGGCCCACACGCACCAATGAAGACCCAATGCAGCCAAAAATAAATAAAATAAATAAATAATTTTTAAAAAATAGACTTAGATTTAAATAGATTTTAATAGATTTAAATAGACTTTAAAATAAAGAATGTTACAATAGACAAGGAAGGACACTAAATAATGATCAAGGAATCAATCCAAGAAGAAGATATAACAATTATAAATATATATGCACACAACATAGGAACACCTCAATACATAAGGCAACTGATAACATTTATAAATGAAGAAATCGACAGTAACACAATAATAGAGGGGGAATTTAACACCTCACTTACACCAATGGACAGATCATCCAAAATGAAAAATAAATAAGGAAACAGAGGCTTTAAAAGACACAATAGATCAGATAGAGTTAATTGATTTTTATAGGACATTCCATCCAAAAACAGCAGATTACACTTTCTTCTCAAGTGTGCACAGAACATTCTCCAGTATAGATCAAATCTTGGCTCACAAATCAAGCCTCAGTAAATTTAAGAAAGTTGACATCATATCAAGCATCTTTTCTGACCACAATGCTAGGAGATCAGAAATTAATTACAGGGAAAAAAACGTAAAAAACACAAACACATGGAGGCTAAACACTACACTACTAAATAACCAAGAGATAACTGAAGAAATCAAAGAGGAAATCAAAAAATACCTAGAGACAAATTACAATGAGAACACGACGACCCAAAACCTATGGGATGCAGCAAAAGCAGTTCTAAGAGGGAAGTTTATAGCTATACAAGCCTACTTCAAGAAAAAAGAAAAATCTCAAATAAACAATCTAACCTAACACCTAAAGGAACTAGAGAAAAAAGAACAAAAAACCCCCCAACGTTAGCAAAAGGAAAGAAATCAGGAAAATCAGAGCAGAAATAAATGAAATAGAAACAAAGAAAACAATAGCAAAGGTCAATAAAACTAAAAGCTGCTTCTTTGAGAAGATAAACAATATTGATAAACCATTAGGCAGACTCATCAAGAAAAAGAGGGAGAGGACTCAAATCAATAAAGTTAAAAATGAAACAGGAGAAGTTACGACAGACACTGCAGAAATACAAAGCGTCCTAAGTGACTACTACAAGCAACACTATGCCAATGAAATGGACAACCTGGAAGAAATGAACAAATTCCTAGAAAGGTATAACCTTCCAAGACTGAACCAGAAAGAAATAGAAAATATGAACAGACCAATCACAAGTAATGAAATGGAAACTGTGATTAAAAATATTCCAACAAACAAAAGTCCTGGACCAGATGGCTTCACAGGCGAATTCTATCAAACATTTAGAGAAGAGCTAACACCCATCCTTCTCAAACTCTTCCAAAAAATTGCAGAGGAAGGAATACTCACAAACTCATTCTATGAGGCCACCATCACCCTGATACCAAAACCAGACAAAGATACTACAAAAAAAGAAAATTACAGACCAATATCACTGATGAATATAGATACAAAAATCCTCAACAAAATACGAGCAAACAGAATCCAACAACACATTAAAAGGATCATACACCATGATCAAGTGGAATTTATCCCTGGGATGCAAGGATTCTTCAATATATGCAAATCAATCAATGTGATACACCATATTAACAAATTGAAGAATAAAAACCATATGATCATCTCAATAGATGCAGAAAAAGCTTTTGACAGAATTCAACACCATTTATGATAAAAACTCTCCAGAAAGTAGGCATAGAGGGAATCTACCTCAACATAATAAAGGCCATATACGACAAACCCACAACAAACAACATTCTCAATGGTGAAAAACTGAAAGCATTTCCTCTAAGATCAGGAACAAGAGAAGGATGCCCACTCTTACCTCTATTATTCAAGATAGTTTTGGAAGTTCTAGCTGCAGCAATCAGAGAATAAAAAGAAATAAAAGGAATATATATTGGGAAAGAAGAAGTAAAACTATCACTGTTTGCAGATGCCATGATACTATACATAGAGAATCCTAAGGATGCTACCAGAAAACTACTAGAGCTAATCAATGAATTTGGTAAAGTTGCAGGATACAAAATCAATGCACAGATATCTATTGCATTCCTATATACTAATGATGAAAAATCTGAAAGAGAAATTAAGGAAACACTCCCATTTACCACTGCAACAAAAAGAATAAAATACCTTGGAATAAACCTACCTAGGGAGACAAAAGACCTGTATGCAGAAAACTATAAGACACTGATGAAAGAAATTTAAAATGATACCAACAGGTGGAGAGATATACCATGTACTTGGATTGGAAGAATAAATATTGTGAAAATGACTGTATTACCCAAAGCAATCTACAGATTCAATGTAGATTCCCTATCAAATTACCAACGGCATTTTTTACAGAACTAGAACAAAAAATCTTAAAATTTGTATGGAGACACAAAAGACCCTGAATAGCCAAAGCAGTCTTGAGGGAAAAAAGCGGAGCTGGAGGAATCACACTCCCTGACTTCAGAGTATACTACAAAGCTACAGTAATCAAGACAATATGGTACTGGCACAAAAACAGAAACATAGATCAATGGAACAAGATAGAAAGCCCAGAGATAAACCCATGCACCTATGGTCAGTTAATCTATGACAATAGAGGCAAGGATATACAGTGGAGAAAAGACAGTCTCTTCAATAAGTGGTGCTGGGAAAACTGGACAGCTACATGTAAAAGAATGAAATTAGAACACTCCCTAACACCATACACAAAAATAAACTCAAAATGGATTAGAGACCTAAATGTAACACTGGACACAATAAAACTGTTAGAGGAAAACATAGGAAGAAAACTCTTTGACATAAATCACAGCAAGATATTTTTTGATCCACCTCATAGAGTAATGGAAATAAAAACAAAAATAAACAAATGGGACCTAATGAAACGTTAAAGCTTTTGCACAGCAAAGGAGAAGATAAACAAGACGAAAAGGCAACCCTCAGAATGGGAGAAAATACTTGCAAATGAAACAACGGACAAAGGATTAATCTCCAAAATATATAAACAGCTGATGCAGCTCAATATTAAAAAAACAAAAACCCCATCCAAAAATGGGCAGAAGACCTTAACAGACATTTCTCCAAAGAAGACATACAGATGGCCAAGAAGCACATGGAAAGCTGCTCAACGTCACTAATTATTAGAGAAATGCAAATCAAAACTACAATGAGGTATCACCTCACACCAGTTAGAATGCGCATCATCAGAAAATCTACAAACAACAAATGCTGGAGAGAGTGTGGAGAAAAGGGAAACCTCTTGCACTGTTGGTGGGAATGTAAATTGATACAGTCACTATGGAGAACAGTATGGAGGTTCCTAAAAAAACTAAAAATAGAATTACCATAAGACCCAGCAATCCCACATATACCCAGAGAAGAGCATAATTCAAAAAGACACATTCACCACAATGTTCACTGCAGCACTATTCACAACAGCCAGGTCATGGAAGCAAGCTAAATGCCCATCAACAGACAAATGGATAAAGAAGTTGTGGTACATATATACAAATGGAATATTACTCAGCCAGCAAAAGGAGAAAAATTGGGTCATTTCTAGAGATGTGTATGTATCTAGAAACTGTCATACAGAGTGAAGTAATTCAGGAAGAGAAAAACAAATATCGTATATTAACGCATATATGTGGAACCGAGAAAAATGGTATAGATGAAGCGGTTTGCAAGGCAGAAATAGAGACACAGATGTAGAGAACAAACGTATGGACACCAAGGGGGGAAAGTGGCTGGCGGTGTGGGATGAATTGGGAGACTGAGATTGACATGTATATGCTAATATGTATAAAATAGATAACTAATAAGAACCTGCTGTATAAAAAAGTAAATAAAATTCAAAAATTAAAAAACAATAAAACAGAATGAAAAAGTTCTTCCCTTCCCATAGATGTATTTATATGAATGAATTATTTCTATGCTTATATCTATAAATACAAAAAAAGGAATAAAACTACCTTGAACCAAAAAAAAAAAAGGAAAAAAAATAAACAGAACCCACCAGTTATACAGATGAAAACCCTAGCAGGACACTTGCTCCAGTGGTAAACAATTCTGAAGTTGGTCAGAGGTGGGGAATCGTCTCCCATGCAGCCAGCAGCCCCGCTGCAAGGAGCATCCTCATTGCAAAGCTGGTGCACGGTGCCGAGGCATCTCTGAGTAAACGTGAGCTGAGCCCCAGGCCAGCTGCTGCTGAACTTTTCCCACCCTCCCCAGGTAAAACACCTGAATAGGTGCAAAGACTTTAAAGCCTAGAGGAAGGGGCTTGGAGCCACACCAGCGACAGCACGCAAGCCGAGTTGGTGCCTGCAGGCCAGCCAGGATGGTCGTGGCCCCGGGCGCTCTTCTGGAAGCTTTCCATTTCCCTACCGGAGTTACCCCTCCTGTCTCGGCCCCCACTGCTTTTTTTCTTGCTTCCTTACCTCTGCCCAGGGAGAAATTCCAATGGCAGGTATGGGTGACACATCGTCTTCTTTAGCAGTTGGCAGCCCGGCAAGTCCTGCAGGAAGTCCAGCAGAGCCCCACTCACACCGGGCCACCCACAAAGCCGAGGCCCCTCACTCCCTCCTACCAGCCCAGCCCCGAGACTGCTGACGGGGCAGAGAAGATGGCGTCAGGCACAGCTGCAGGCACTCTTGCTGCCTGGAGGGGTACACCTGGGGAGGGCTGGCCGGCCGGGTCAGGCTGCGCAGGTCAGCCAATCCTTGCCCATCAGTGGCTCAGAGTTGCAGAAAATGGGCCCTGCTGCACTGGCCAGGTCCAAGGAACAGGTGTGGTGTCCTGAGGGTCAGGATAGACAAGGGGCTGCAGCTCTGGCTTGCTTTCTAATCATTTTACCTGGTCCATGGGTGGGAGACAACTTCAGAAAGACCCTCTCCTAATGAGAAGAAACCAAGAGTCAGGGAGAGGAGGGGTGGTGGGTGGAGACAGAAACCTGGTGCCCCGGCTGCAGTGGAAGCCTCTGGAAGTCCAGGCAGAGTGAGGCCGCACAGAGTGAAGCCCAGGGTCACAGACCTGTCGGAGCTGCTCTTTGTTAGTTCAAGTCCTGCTCTGAGGTGTTCTGTGTCAGCTCTGACCAACAGGTGAGCTGGAAGTGCTCTGCAATGAGGGCTATGTGCACGGTTCCTGTGGGCCCAGCCTGCAGGGTACCTGTGCATGTGAGCTATGTATCCTGGGAGGGCCCTGCCCATGAGAGCCCCGTGGGCTACTGGGTGCCAGCCCAGGTGAGCTCCATATCCTGGGAGGGGCCTGACCACGAGAGCCCCGTGGGCTGCTGGGTGCCAGCCCAGGTGAGCTCCATATCCTGGGAAGGGCCTGACCACGAGAGCCCCGTGGGCTGCTGGGTACCTGTACAGGTGAGCTCCATATCCTGGGGCGCCCTGACCACGAGAGCCCTGTGGGCTGCTGGGTACCTGGTAAAGGACGTCAGGACAGTCAGTGAAGCCACCGAGGATATACATCCAGTAGTTCCTAATTCCTACACCCTGCTCGTCATTCTACTCTCCACCAGCACCTGGTATTCTGTATTAGACTTAAAAGATGCCTTCTTCTGTATTCCAGTAGTCCCAGAGTCACAGGGAAGGTTAGCTTTTGACTGGCAGGACTCAACATACAACAAAAAGAATACTGCTGGGCTGCCCTACCTCAAGGGTTCAAAAATTCCCCCACCATCTTTGGGGAAACTTTAGCTAAAGACCTAAAAGATCTACCTCTGGAGAAGTGAACCCTCCTTCAATAGGCAGATGACATTCTGATCGCCAGCCTTACTAAGGAGGTCTCTGAACTACCCAGGCAATAAAGGATAGAAGGTGTCCAAGAAAAAGGCTCAAATATCACAGACTAAGGTGACCTGCCTGGGCTTCATTCTCACAGAAGGTCGGAGAAGCCCATCCCAGGAAAGGGAAGAAGCCATTTGCAGCCTTACCATTCCTAAAACAAGAAGACAGCTTAAGCGTTCCTGGGGAGGCCGGGGTTTGCTGCATCTGCATCCCTAACTACAGTCTAATAGCTGGGCCTCTATATGAAACAGTGAAAGGAAAAGATGATGATCTTTTTGAATGGAATCCAGAAGCGGCCTTTCAAGAATTGAAAGAGCAGTTAATTCAGGCCCTTGCCCTGGACCTCCTAAATTTAGCTAAACCCTTTGACCTTTACCTTCCCGGTAGAAGGTGAATCGCCCTTGGAGTATTAGTGCAAAAACTGGGACCACTTGAAATGGAACAACTGAAGAATGCACTCCAGGTAGGAGAAACTATGGTCACCAAGGGCTGGGCCTGCCGCCCCATCCAGCCAGGATACTGGGGGTTTCTAAAAACCTGTAAATCAGCAGCCCACAAGGCCAGCTGCCTCCTAAGGGAAAAGAACCCCACTTGGTGATCCTAACCACCCACCTTGCCCTGAAGTTGCAGGGATCGCTCCGTGGGCACACTGACCTCGAGTGAGGAGGCCCTCAAGCTCCAACCTCCAGTGAGACATCCTGGGGCAATGGGCGCCATGACGACTCGTGTGACCATCACTTGACCTGGAGCTTCTCTTCCAGAAAGCAACAAGAGTGGGCCCCAAAAGAGCAGACTACTGGTTGTAGGAATTACTGCACCCAGAGGGGAGCTAATAAGCTTGGCGGGGGAAGCGTATATAACGCTGTCACCATAGAAAAGCCAACATGCACGGCAGTGACGGCGGCCAATGAGACCGGCTGGACTCCTAGCTACTTCAAAAGGCCGTTGACTCAGTGGCCGTCATGGTCCTGGATCACCATCGTCCCTGGACTGTCTGGGAGTTGAGCAGGCAGGGCTCTGACACCTGGTGCTGCTTTTAAGTTAATTCAGTGGCCTAATTGAAGAAAGCGCAGACTACTAGTCAGAGCATCTAGGCTGGCAGAAACCGTCAGCCTAAGGTGGCTGAACAAATGTGGGGCGGGGGTAAAACCGGCCACCCTAGCGTCTCTGGACATCTCTTTCCTGGACCCTTAAAAGTCATTAGAATCTATAAAACTTCCAATGCTGGTGCTCAGGTGAACGAGCAGTGAGGGAGGAGCCCTGGGGACAATCAAACTCACCTGGAGGCTGACGGGGAGAAGTCCTGCCCCTCCCCCCGGTATGAGCACACCCAAATCGGCACGAAGCAGTCACAGAAGAGGGGTCTGCACCCTCAGCCCTCCAAGAGTGAGGAACAAAAAAAGGCAGAGGAGGGCTTTGTCATCGGCAAAGCCCATTAAAATTCCTGGGAGATAAAAATAGAATCTGGGCAATAAAATAAAGTCTAACCTTTTTTTCCTTTGTGCTTTGTCTAATTTCACTTGCTCGTAGGGTTCCGCAGGCAGAGGCCTCACAATCTGCACTTCAGACCCGATTTCCTAGTGCAAAATGGCTGGGCCGACACCTCAGCTCGCGGGGCTCCGTGCAGACACCGCGACACAGAGCCTGAGCGCCACCCAACCCGGCCCTGGAGAGCTCCGCCCCTTGCCTCCCGCTGACGCTGACGGGATCCCTACACAGCAGCCCGGCCCACAGCCCGCGGGGGAGCGCACGCTCTCACCTCTCCATTCTCTGATCAAATTATAGTTTTCCTTTGCTTCTGAACCAAACTCAGTCTCGTTCTGTTGGCTCCAGTGACACTGGGCAGGGGGACCCTTGTTGGGGCCCACTCTGCAGGATCAGTAACAGAATTTGAGAACATTGTAACTTCAATGAACAGATGTGTGAGCCAAACAGTAATTAACATAGAGCAGTGTATAAGGCTCGTGTAAAATAAGATGTTTCTAACACTTCCATTTGATATTTCCATGACTTTATTATAAGCAAGTTCAGTGGAGGGATTTGTCTTATTTTTCGGGTCAACATTAGAGAAATGAAGGGATTTCTTTCCAAGGATGTACATCTAATAATCTTGGCTGAAACTTCAATCTTGTTTGAATGTTTTTCCATTGAAAACAATACCTCTCTTTCAGCTCGCCAATTTCTGAGAAGTATAAAATCTTATAACTTATTATTACCAAGGGGGAAACACGGAAGGAGGGATAAATTAAGAGTTTGGGATTAACACATACACACTGCTATGTATAAAACAGATCATCAACAAGGAACTACTGTATACCAAAGGGAACTACACTCAATATTTTGTAATAACATATAAGGGGAAATAATATGAAAAAGAACAGATATCTATATCTACCTCATCTATCAACGACAGATAAAATGTAACTTAAAGGAGAGCGATGGTGAGTGCTTCTGACCCTGAAGACTTCAATCATCTAAAGCTCAGACTGTGCCTACTGCCCAAGGCCCTTAATGAACATACATGTACCCGTAGCTTAAAAATTTCCCAGTTTGGGCTTCGGGGAGACACTGATTTGGAAAAATCCCTGGTATTCTCCTTACACGCAGGGGACTCTTCCTACAGCTAAAACATGACTGAGACACCCAAAAAATGATATACAGTTTGAACGGGAAGAGGTAGGAAAAGACACATCATCTCCTCATATCCTGGTAGTCGGGTTCACCCCTCCAGCCTCTATACAAACAAGCTCACCACTTGGAGAATCAGCACCTTTAACCTCCTGTATCTCACAATCTGCAATTTGTGCAGAGTGCGAACGGGAAGAGGGGGAAACAATGAGAGACTAGCTCTAGGTGTATGGACAAGCAAATGTGACTCTAATTGCCAATCAGAAGAAGAATTAACCAAAGGCTCAGACTGCCCCCTGAAACTGGAATGGGGCCTGAAGTACTCCTGCGGCTTTGTGGCCAGTTCCAAAAAAGCAAGTTGAAAAATGGAGCTCAGGGGCACTGCAATTCACAAACCTGCAGGGTTATAAATGATAACTATCGTCCAAACATATATTGAGGTAAGGTCAGGAAGAGGATTTCAAAGCAAGGCAGAATTGCAGGAAACACTTTTCAAGAGGTAGATTGGACTCACCTTTAAAGCACATGAAATGCAGCACAACGTAGACAATGATGCAGTTGGCCCAAAAGGGCGTATGCATTTTTTCCTGAATATGTTCAGGAAAAAACGCATACGCCCTTTTGGGCCAACCAAACAAGCGGGCAATGCAAATCAGCACTACAAAGAAGTCTCACTCCGCCTCGGTCAAAAGGGCCATCCTGAACAAGCCTGAAAACCAGAAATGCAGGACAAGCCATGGAGAAAAGGGAACCTTGTTACGCTGACGGGCGGGATGTAAATGGCCACCGGGCACTCTGGAGAAGTGTATGGTGTTTCCTAAAACATCTTAAAAACACAGCTACAGAGCATAGGGCACTTCCACTCATTGGCGTATATCTTGGGAAAAGCAAAAATCGACAGGACACAGGCACCCCAAAGTTTAGGGCTGCTCTGTTTACAAGAACCTCGACTTCGGAACACCTTGAGTACCCCAGGAAAGAGAAAAATGGATAAAGAAATTGTGGTACTTACGTACAATGGATTATCACTCAGCCAAGAAATCAATGTCAGAAGCATAGTAGCAGCATCATGAGTGCCTTGAGGTACGATGACTCTAAGTGAAATAAGATACACAGAAAAAGAAACGTATCATATCACTTATAGAAGGAATGTCAAAATCGCTACACATGAACTGAATTTCAAAACAGCAGAGCCACACATTTAGAAAACACACTTATGGCTGCGAAAGGGGAAAGGTGAGTTGGGGTGATGCATAAAACAAGAGCTTGAAATTAGCACACGTGCCGTTCCATAAACCAAATATGTAATAGGGAAGACCGACTGATTGCTCAATAAACTGTATTCAACACACCTTTTCACCAAAGAAATTATATCTGACTGGACACTCTTGGGGCTGAGAGGATTGGTGAGGGTGGCTGACCAGATGCAGACCCTTTAAAGGAATACGGCGTGGTAACCATTCCACGGGTCCCAAATCTCCAGCTTCAAGGGAATCTTCCTACAGCTAAAACATGCATGGGAAACCCAGAGGATGGTACGCCGTGTGATCGCGATAGGTCTCTAAAACACACCTCATTTCTCGCCTCTTGGTGCTCGGTTTCGCCGTTCCAGCCACTGTACTAAAAATCTCCCCACTTGGAAGATCAGCACCTTTAACCTCTTGTTTTGTACACTTTGCAATTTTTCCGGAGGATGAACGGGAAGAGGGGCAATCAAAGAGACACTAGCTCTAGGTTTTTGGACAGGAAGATGTTACTCTAATTTCCAATCAGGCAGAAGAATTAGCCAAAGGCTCAGCCTGCACCCGGCAAGCAGAATAGGGCCTGAAACAATCCTGCGGTTTTGCAGCCAGTTCGCAAAAAAGCGAGTTGAAAAATGGAGCTCAGGGGCACTGCAATTCACAAACCTGCAGGATTATAAATGATAAGTATCGTCCAAACATATATTGAGATAAGGCCAGGAAGAGGATTTCAAAGCAAGGCAGAATTGCAGGAAACACTTTTCAAGAGGTAGATTGGACTCCCCTTTAAAGCATATGAAAAGCGGCACAATGGAAAAAATGATGCAGTTGGCCAAAAAGGGCGTATGCGTTTTTTCCTGAATATATTCAGGAAAAAACGCATACGCCCTTTTTGGCCAACCAAACAAGCGGGCAATGCAAATCAGCACTACAAAGAAGTCTCACTCAGCCTTGGTGAAGACGGCCATCCTGAACAAGCGTAAAAACCAGAAATGCAGGACAAGCCATGGAGAAAAGGGAGCCTTGTTACGCTGACGGGCGGGATGTAAATGGCCACCGGGCACTCTGGAGAAGTGTATGGTGTTTCCTAAAACATCTAAAAAACACAGCTACAGAGCGTAGGGCACTTCCACTCATGGGCGTATATCTTGGGAGAACCAAAAATCGACAGGCACCCCAAAGTTTAGGGCTGCTCTGTTTACAAGAACCTCGACTTCGGTACACCTTAAGTACCCCAGGAAAGAGAAAAATGGATAAAGAAGTTGTGGTACTTACGTACAATGAAATATTACTCAGCCATGAAATCAATGTCAGAAGCATAGTAGCAGCATAATGAGTGCCTTTAGGTATGATGACTCTAAGTGAAATAAGATACATAGAAAAAGAAACGTAGCATAAGATATCACTTATAGAAGGAATGTCAAAATCGCTACACATGAACTGAATTACAAAACAGAGCAGAGTCACACATTTAGAAAACACACTTATGGCTGCGTAAGGGGAAAGGTGAGTTGGGGTGATGCATAAAACAAGAGCTTGATATTAGCACACGTACCGTTCCATAAACCAAATATGTAACAGGGAAGACCGACTGATTGCTCAATAAACTGTGTTCAACACACCCTATTCACCACAAAATGTTATATCTGACTGGACACTCTTGGGGCTGAGAGGATTGCTGAGGTTGGCCTAGCAAATGCAGACGCTTTAAAGTAATACTGCGTGGTAACCATTCCATGGGTCCCAAATCTCCAGCTTCAAGGGAATCTTCTTACAGCTAAAACATGCATAGGAAACCCAGAGGATGGTACGCCGTGTGATCGGGATATGTTTCCAAAACACACCTCATTTTTCGCCCCCTGGTGCTCTGGTTCGCCCTTCCAGCCGCTGTAGTAACAATCTCCCCACTTGGAAGATCAGCTCCTTTAACCTCCTGTTTCGTACACTTTGCAATTTTTCCGGAGGATGAACGGGCAGAGGGGCAACCAAAAAAACACTAGCTCTAGGTGTTTGGATAGGAAGATGTTACTCTAATTTCCAATCAGGCAGAAGAATTAGCCAAAGGCTCAGCCTGCCCCCGGCAAGCAGAATAGGGCCTGAAGTGATCCTGCGGTTTTGCAGCCAGCTCGCAAAAAAGGGAGTTGAAAAATGGAGCTCAGGGGCACTGCAATTCACAAACCTGCAGGGTTATAAATGATAACTATCGTCCAAACATATATTGAGGTAAGGCCAGGAAGAGGATTTCAAAGCAAGGCAGAATTGCAGGAAACACTTTTCAAGAGGTAGATTGGACTCCCCTTTAAAGCACATGAAAAGCGGCACAACGTAGACAATGATGCAGTTGGCCAAAAAGGGCGTATGCGTTTTCTCCTGAATATATTCAGGAAAAAACGCATACGCCCTTTTTGGCCAACCAAACAAGCGGGCAATGCAAATCAGCACTACAAAGAAGTCTCACTCTGCCTCGGTCAAAAGGGCCATCCTGAACAAGTGTAAAAACAAGAAATGCAGGACAGGCCATGGATAAAAGGGAGCCTTGTTATGCTGATGGACGGGATATAAACTGCCAATGGCCACTCTGGAGAAGTGTATGGTGTTTCCTAAAACATCGAAAAAACACAGCTACAGAGCATAGGGCACTTCCACTCATGGGTGTATATCTTGGGAAAACCAAAAATCGACAGGTCACAGGCACCCCAACGTTTAGGGCTGCTCTGTTTACAAGAACCTCGACTTCGGTACAACTTAAATGTCCCAGGAAAGAAAAAAATGGATAACGAAGTTGTGGTACTTATGTACAATGGAATAACACTCAGCCATGAAATCAATATCATAATGTCAGTAGCAGCATAATGAGTGGATTTAGGTACGATGATTCTAAGTGAAATAATTCAGCCAGAAAGAGAAACTTGTCATAAGATATCACTTATAGGGGGAATACAAAAATCGCCACACATGAACTGAATTAAAAAACAGAACAGAGTCACACATTTAGAAAACACCCTTATGGCTGCTTAAGGGGAAAGGTGAGTTGGGGTGATGCATAAAACAAGAGTTTGCCATTAGTACAGATACCGTTCCATAAACCAAATATATATTAGACAAGACCTACTCATTCCTCAATGAACTGGACTCAACACACCCTATTCACTGCAGAACAATATATCTGACTAGTAAGAGTCTTAAAAAGTATTTATTGATATCTCTCTGTAAGTGAATCAAGTGGGTGTAAAGCAGCATAAAAACAACATTGAAAATCAGCTAAACCCTATTATAAAAATAAATTTCAAAAAAAAAGAACCAAGATAGTGAAAGAGAAAGAAATATTTTCAAAATTCGTTCAGGGGCTTTTATGCAACCTGGATTGACCTCATCTAGACCCAGGATGGATGACACCTAAGGGTGGACACTCGTGGGGCTGAGAGGATTAGTGAGGATGGGCCAGCAAATGCAGCCCCCGTAGAGTAATACTCCCTGGTCCCCATTCCATGGGACTCAAAGCTCCACGTGCAGGGGAACCTTCCTACAGCTAAAACATGCGTGGGACACCCAGAGATGGTACAGAATGTGATCGGGAAGAGTTTGGAGAAGGCACCTCATCTTCTCACCTCTTAGTGCTCAGGTTCCCTCCACCAGCCTCTTTCCTATAAATCTCCCCACTTGGGGAATCATCACCTTCAACATCCTTTTTCGAAAAGTGTGGAATTTGTCCAGAGGATGAAGGGGAATGGGTGGAACCAATGAGAGATAAGCCCTAGGTGTTTGGACAGGCACATGTCACTCTAATTTCTAATCAGGAAGACGAATTGACCAAAACCCCATCTTTACCCCAGAACCAGAATAGGGCTTGAAGAAATCCTGCTGTTTTGTGGCCAGTTCCCAAGAAAGCAAGTTGAATAATGGCGCTCAGGGGCACTGCATTTCACAAACTGCCAGGTTAGTTAATGACACGTATCGTCGAAAAATGTCTTGAGGTAAATCATCGAAATGGACTTGAAAGCAAGGCAGAATTGCAGGAAAGGGATTTCAAGAAGTAGATTGGACTCAGCATTAAATCACATGAAAAGCGGCTGAACTTCGCCCATGATGAAATTGGCCAAAAGGGCATATGCATTTTTCCTGAATATATTCAGAAAACAGCATACGCCCTTTTTCCCAACCAAAAAAGCAGGCACTTCTAATCAACACCTCAAAGAATTATCCATTCATATGTGTCAGAAGGGCCATCCTCAAAAAGTGTAAAAACCACATGCAGGAGAGTGCGTGGAGAAAAGCGAGCCCTGTTATGCTCTTGGGGGGAATGTAAATTGCCAATGGCTACTCTGGAGAAGAGTATTGTGTTTCCTAAATCATCTAAAAAACAGAGCTACAGAGCATATGGAACTTCCACTCATGGGCGTATATCCTGGGGAAACCAAAAAGCGACAGGACACAAGCACCCCTACATTTAGTGCTGCTCTGTTTAGAAATGCCTCAACTTGGGTACAATTTACATGTTCTTGGAAGGAAAAAATGGATTAAGAAGATGTGGTACTTATGTACAATGGAATATTACTCAGCCATTAAATCAATAAAATAAGACCCGTTGCAGCAACTCGTGGAGACTTAGGTACGATCATTCTAAGTGACATAATCAGACATAAAAAGAGACTTATCATAAGGTATCACTTATAGATGGTATCTAAAAATGGCTACACATGAACTAAATTACAAAACAGAAACAGAGTCACACATTTAGAAAACACACTTATGGCTGCTAAAGGAGAAAGGTGGGGTGGGGTGATGCATAAACCAGGAGGTTGAAATTAGCATAGATACGGTTCCATAAGCAAAATAGGTAATCGACAGGACCTACTGTATAGCTCAAAGAACTGGACTCAGCACACTGTTGTCACCGGAAAAGAATATATAAGACTGGTAAGAATCTGTAAAAGAATTTATTGATGTCTCTCTTTAAGTGAGTCAAGTGGATAGATGTAGAGCAGCAAGAAACACAGTATTGAAAATCAGCTATACCCCATTATAAAATTAAATAACAAGAACAAAAAAAAAAGACAGTGAGAGAGAGAAATTCTTACAAAATTTGTTCAGGGGCTGTGATGCAACCTGGAATGACCACATCTAGACACACAGCTGGATGGGACCTAAGGCTCTACACTCGTGGGTCTGAGAGGCTTGGTGAGGATGGGACAGCAAGTGAAGCCCTTTTAGAGTAATACTGGGTGGTACCCATTCCATGGGCCCCATATCTCCAGGTGCAGGGGACCCTTCCTACAGCTAAAACATGCATGGGACATTCAGAGGATGGTACACCATCTGATCGGGAAGAGTTTGGAAAGGTCACCTCATCTCCATGTCTCATGGTATTCGGGTTCCCCCCTCCAGCTCCTTTCCTTAGAGTCTCCCCACTTTGGGAAGGCAGCACACACAGCCGGTTTTGCACAGCTTGGAATTTTGTGGGTGAAGAAGGGGAATGGGGGTTGGAATGAGACACAAGCCCTAGATGTTTGGACAGGCATATGCCACCCTAGTTTCCTAATCTGGAAGAAGAACTTCCCTATCCTTCAGGTGCCTGAGTAACCGGAATAGGTCTGTAGAAATCCTGTCCCTTTGTGGCTGCTTCCCTAAACAACAAGTTGAAAACTGGTGCTCAGGGGCACTGTAATTCACAGACATGCAGGGTTGTAATTGACACCTCTAATGGAGTCATTTCTTCAGCCAAGTATTCGTAAAGGACTTGTAAGCAAGGCAGAATTGCAGGAAAGGGATTTCAAGAGGTAGTTTGCACTCGCCATTAAAGCACATGCAAAGCTGCTGAACATCGCCAATGATACAGTTGGCCAAAAAGGTCGTATTCGTTATTCCTTAATATATTCAGGAAAAACCCTTACTCCCTTTTCGGCCAACAAAACAGGTGGGCAATGCAAATCAATACTACAAAGAGGTATCACTTCGCACCAGTCAGAATGGCCAACCTCACAAAGTGTAAAACCTGAAATGCAGGACAGGGTGTGGAGAAAAGGAAACCTTGACAAGCTGATGGTGAGAATGTAAATTGCTAACAGCCACTCTGGAGAATTGATGGTGATTCCTTAAAAATCTAAAAAACAGAGCTTCAGAGCACATGGCACTTCCACTCCTGGGCCTGTATCTTGGAAAAAACATAAATTGACAGGACCCAGGCACTCCAACCTTTATGCAGCCCTGTTTTACAAGAGCCTCTACTTGGAAGCTACCTAAAAGTCCTTGGAAGGAAGAATGGATAAAGAAATTATCGTGCATATGTACAATGGAATATTACTCAGCCATGAAATGAATGAAATAAGGCCATTTGCAGCCACTCGGAAGGACCTAGATACATTCATACTAAGTGTCATAAATCAGACAATGATAAATATCATATGATATTACTTATCAGTGGAATCTAAAAATTGATACAAAGGTACTATCTTACAACACAGAAACAGAGTCCCAGACTTAGAACACAAACTTATGGTTACCAAACTGGAAAGGTGTGTTGGAGGCATAAATCATGAGGTTGGAGTTAGTATATACATATTTACAGAGAGAAAACTTGTAATCAACATGGACCTGCTGTAGAGCACTTGGAACTCTTCTCAACACCCTGTAGTAACCTCAATGGGAAAATAATTCTAAAAAGAATATATAGTCGTCTCTGTATAAATGAATCATATTGGTGTATATCAAAAACGAACACAACATGGTAAATCAACTATACTCCATTATAAATTTAAAATTAAATTACAGAAAAGAAAAATGATCACTAAATTCGTTTAGTCACGGTGAACGTGCTAGTGTCACATCCCTGGACACAGATCCCATTTGGTCCCAAGGCTGGACTGTTGTGAGCCTGAGGACCTCGGAAGGACCTGCCAGCTAATTCACCCCCCTTGAACATGTAGTACCTGGTCCCCTCTGCATGGGATCACAATCTCCAGATCTAAGTGTGCCCACATACTACTAAACCAACCCTCTGACACCCAAAGGATGGTGGACTCTCTGGGCTGGATGACACTTGGAAAATCACCTGGTCTCAACATATCCTGGTGTTTGGGTTCCGACCTCCAGACTTCTTCATTAGGGTCATCCCATTCTGCAACACAGCACACTCAACAGGTGATTTTGCAGGGGTTTGTATTCTTTCGGGGGATGAAGAGTAAGGGGGAAGAACGAATGGGACAGAAGTCCTTACATGTTTGGTCAGGCACATTCCACTCTAATTTAAAACCCAGGGACAAGACTTTCCCTACATCTAAGGTTGTGTCAGTAACCAGAGAGGGACAGTAGAAATCCTGCCGCCTTCTGTTTCCCACAACAACAACTCTAAAACTGGACCTTATAGACACTTCATATTCACAATGCCTGGGGAGCTGTAAATGACAACAGCCTTCAAAAAATGTCTTGGGGTAGGTAATCGAAATAGACTTCAAAACAAGGCAAACTTTCAATAACCCTTTTTCAAGGGGTAAATTTTACTCACACTGTTCAAAAAAAAAGCACATATGAAGATGCTCACCATTGTTTTATGTTAGACAAATGCAAATCAGATGTACAAAGAAGTATCACCTGGAACCACTCAGAATAGCCATCATCACAATGTCTACAGCACGAAATGCTTTAGATGGTGTGGAAAAAAGAGAAACCTACTACTTATTATTTTTTTTAATCTGCGTTGGGTCTTCGTTGCTGCCTGCGGCTTTTCTCTAGTTGAAGCAAGCGGGGGCTACTCATCGTTGTGGTACGCAGCCTTCTCTTCGCAGTGGCTTCTCTTGTTGTGGAGCACAGGCTCTAGGCACACAGGCTTCAGTAGTTGTGGCGCGTGAGCTCAGTAGTTGTGGCTCGTGGGCTCTAGAGTGCAGACTCAGTAGTTGTGGAGCACGGGCTTAGCTGCTCTGCGGCATGTGGGATCTTCCCGGGCCAGGGCTCGAACCTGTGTCCCCTGCACTGGCAGGTGGATTCTTAACCACTGCGCCACCAATACTACGCTATTGGTGGCAATGCCAATTGGTAACAGCCACTATGGAGCACAGAATAGAGGTTACCAGAGTAGGGGAGGCGGGAGGGATAAATTGGAAATTGAGATTGACATATACACACCACTATATATAAAACAGATAACAAATAAGGGCCTACTGTATAGCACAGGGAACTCTAGTCAATACTCTGTAATGACCTGTATGGGAAAGGAATCCAAAGAGGATTGGATATATGTATAACTGATTCACTCTGCTGTGCAGCAGAAAGTAACACAACATTGTAAATCAACTATACTCCAAAAAAATTGAAATTGAAATGAAATGAAATAAAATAAAATAAAATAGAGTTACCAGATGATCCACCAAGTTCACTCCTGTGCACATATCTGGAGGAAAGCATAAATCAAAAAGACACATCTTGGGCTTCCCTGGTGGCGCAGTGGTTGAGAATCTGCCTGCCAATACAGGGGACATGGGTTCGAGCCCTGGTCTGGGAGGATCCCACATGCCGCGGAGCAACTGGGCCCGTGAGCCACAACTACTGAGCCTGCGCGTCTGGAGCCTGTGCTCTGCAACAAGAGAGCCGCGATAGTGAGAGGCCCGCGCACCGCGATGAAGAGTGGCCCCCGCTTGCCCCAACTAGAAAAAGCCCTCGCACAGAAACGAAGACCCAACACAGCCAAAACTAAATAAATAAATAAAAAAAAAAAAAAAAAAAAGACACATCTTCCCCAATATTCACTGCAACACTCTGTACAATAGTGAAGACATGGAAGCAACCGAAATGTCCATCAACATGAATATAGGTAAAGAATATGTGGTACATATATAAATGGAATATGACTCAGCCATAAAATAGAAGAAAATAATGCCAATTGCAGTAACGTGGATGGACCTAGAGATGATTGTACTAAGTGAAGTAAGTCAAGACAGAGTAAGACAAATATTGTATGATATCACTTCTAGGTGGAACCTAAAAATTGATACAAATGAACTAACTTACAAAACAGAGGCAGACTCACAGACTTGGAAAACAAACTTATGGTTACCAAAGGGGAAAGGTGGGGGGTAAGGATAAATCAGGAACTTGGGGTAAACATACGAATACTACTCTATATAACATAGATAAGCAACAAGGACCTACTGTATAGCACAGGGAACTCTACACAATATTCTGGGAATACCTTTATCAGAAAAGAATGTGAAAAAGAATGAATATATGCATATGTGTAACTGAATCACTTGCTGTGCAGCTGAAACGAACACAACGTTGTAAATAAACTATACTCCAATAAAATTTAAATTAAAAAATAAAGAAAATCACCTATATTTCAAAAGAAAAAAAAGAATTCCCATATATTTTTATGGCTTGATAGCTTACTTTTTTAGTGCTCAGTATTATCCCATTCCCAGAATATATTAATACTATATCATTTCATTCACCTATTGGAGGACACCTTAGTTTCATTCACATTTTGGCAATATTGAATTAGGTGTTATAAATATCCATATGCAGGTTTTCGTCTGGACGTATGTTTTAAACTACTTTCAGTAAATATTCATGAGAACACTTGCTGGATTGTACAGTAAGGGAATGTTCAATATTATAGCAAGTGTCAATCAGACTACCAAAGTAGCTGTATTATTTTTCATTTCCACCAATAACAAATGACATTTCCTATTGTTCCACGTCCCCTACAGAATTTGTTCTTGTCATTGTTCACATTTTAGCCATTCTAAGTGTTACATAGTGGTATGTAATTGTATTTTTAATTTGCTTTTTCATGGCAGCATGTCATCTGGATTATTCTTCTGTATACTTATATGCATACTGTCTATTTTCTTTGGTGAGGTGTCCATAAAGTATATTGGTCCACATTTTATTTAGGCTGCTTTCATTTTTTTATACCCAATCTGTATTTATTTTATTTATTTTCGTGCCTTATTGCATTAGAAAGGACTTGGAGTAAAATATGGAAAAGGAGTCATGAAAGGGGACATCCTTGCTTTTACCTGAACTTAGTGGAAAAGCTTCGTGTTTTTGACCATTAATCATGATGTAACATAAAAGTTTCCTGTAGATCTTTGTTATCAACTTGAGAAAGCTCCAGTCTATTTCTTTAACTGAGAGTTTTTATGAAGAATGGGTGTTAGATTTTTTCAAAGGTCTTCTGAATCTATTGATATGCTAATGATTGTCTTTAGGGTGTTGATATGATGGATATAATTATTTGATTTTAGAATGTTGAACCAGCCTTGCATACCTGGGATTATTCCCTCTCATTCATGATATAAAATTCTCTCAAAATATTGTTGGATTCGATTTGTTAATATTTTGTTGAGGATTTTTGCATTGATGTTCCTGAGAGATATTGGTCAGTTTTCTTTACTATTCATATGTTCCTCTAAGTTTGGATGTTGTGGTTTTATTGACAGACATTCATTTGGGGAGATTCTCAGTCATTTTTAAAAAATATTTTCTGTTCTTTGTTATCTTTATTCTCCTCCTGCTATACCCATTATGTATAGGTCACAGAATTTTTCATTGTTCCACAATTATTGATTACTCTGTTCTGTTGATTTCTTTCCTGCCCATTTTCTCTTTTCTTCTGAGATTTAAAGGATTTTCTTGATATGTCTTCAAGCTCACAGATATTTCTCCTCAGCCAGCTCTTTGACTGCTAAAACAAAATACGAGAGACTTGGTATTTTATAAACAACAAAATATTTTTGTTTTCTCATAATTGCTGAGGCTGAAAAGTTCAAGAACAAGTTACCAGGGGCTTCCCTCGTGGCACAGTGGTTAAGAATCCGCCTACCAATGCAGGGGACATGGGTTCGAGCCCTGGTCCGGGAAGATCCCACATGCCATGGAACAACTAAGCCCGTGCACCACAAGTACTGAGCCTGTGCTCTAGAGCCCACAGGCCACAACTACTGAGCCCGTGTGCCACAACTACTGAAACCCGCATGCCTAGAGCCCGTGCTCCGCAACAAGAGAAGCCACCCAACGAGAAGCCTGCGCACCACAACAAAGACCCAACGCAGTCAAAAAATTAATTAATTACTTACTTACTTAATTAATTATTTTAAAAAAAGAACAAGTTGCCAGCTGACTTAGTGTCTGGTGAGGGACAAATTTCTTGTTCATAATGTGGGTCTTCTGACTCGGCAATGAAATCATGTAATGGGCATAAGATCTTCTGTGTGCTACATTTATTAGATCACTAATCCCACGTTTGAGGTCTCTGGCTTCATGCCCTAATCACCTCCCAAAAGCCCCACCTCCTAATACCATCAACATGGGAGCTGAGTTTCAAAATTTTAAAATTAGAGGTACAAAATGTTTACACCATAACAGGGACCACAGAGTTAATTGATTTTTCCTTTCATGTTAAAGGCTTGCACATTTATATTTATTATATAATCCCAAAACCCTTGTTTTTTTTTTTTTTAAGATTCTTTTCCCATATAGGCCGGTACAGACCACTGAGCAGAGTTCCTTGTGCTATAAAGCAGGTCCTCATCAATACTTATCTATTTTATATATATATAGTAGTGTGTACATGTCAGTCCCACTCTCACAATTTATCCCTTCCCCACTTATCCCTTGGTAACACTAAGTTTGTTTTCTATATCCAGGACTCTATTTCTGTTGTGTAAATAAGTTCATTTGTACCTTTTTTTTTAGATTCCTCATATAAGCAATATCATATGATATCTGTCTTTCTGTGTCTGACTTGCTTCACTCAGTATAACAATCTCTAGGTCCATCCATGTTGCTACAAAACCGTTAATTGTTAATGATAACTCTCAATTTTTCCCAGTATCATCAGCAATTCTTTCTGGCAGACATGTGATAACACTTTTTAAACAGTGATATTGAGACCAAGGCTCCTGACTTGCAAACAAACAAAACATCATTCATATAGTGAAAACTTTGCACATCAAAGGATGAAAGCACTTGGTCTAAATCCCTTTGAACCCACTGCTGACAGAAGGCAGAGGAGTTTGACTCACTAATCTTCCTTACGTGCACTTCTTCCTAATGGGGTATTCCATCTAAAACTTATAAGAAGCAGGAATGCATCATGGAACACACCAAACTCTACTACAGATTCTGAAGCAGCAAAAAAAAAAACACAAAAACATGATGAATCCATCCAAAGGGTTCTATCCACATTGTTACAGTAGTTTCCCTCGCACTGGGAACCCTTTTCAAACCCTATCACTTGAACCT
Source organism: Balaenoptera ricei (assembly GCF_028023285.1). Taxonomy (NCBI): domain Eukaryota; kingdom Metazoa; phylum Chordata; class Mammalia; order Artiodactyla; family Balaenopteridae; genus Balaenoptera; species Balaenoptera ricei. The sequence continues at coordinate 99,361,624 of NC_082640.1, read as the reverse complement.
ATTTTTATTTTTTTCAACAAAAATAATGGTAATCTGCAGTCACACGCTCCAGTAATATTACACTATCCCTTGTGCAAGTATGTAGGGATTTGAGGAGCTATGGGAGGCTATCATGAGAGGTTGCCTAGAGTAATTAGGACATTTCATTTAATGTTGGCTCTTCTCCCTAAGATGTCTTTTGCCCTCTTCTTTTTGTAGCTACTAGCATTGAGAAAGTGACCAAGATAAGGCCCTTCTCTTTTATTGCCCATGAATGCAGCTGTGATTAACCCCACAGACCTTGGTGCTTCCAGAATCCCCTGAACCTACTGACCCTCCATGCATGGCATCACATAGATAAGGATGGTGACGTGTATACTTGTATAAATCATGCTATAAAATTTTCGACTCTTCCCTTCCTCATAATTCCAAAGAATAGATTTCTTTGGATTTCTGCTTAATGCTGCTGGTGCTTGTACATAAGTTGAGGAAGGTATCAGGGCACACCAAAAGAGAAGGTAACTGCACAGAAAATACTAGCAGGTACATTTCTGTGTAGTTTCAAGCAGCTTATTTGCTATATCAACCATGGTGACATGTTGACCCTTCCTCTTCTACTAGTAGTAAAACAAACAAACATAAAGGATATTTAGGCTGCTTGTTTTATCCCCACCTCTCACAATTGATGTGCATTCACATATAGGACAATGAAGGGCCCTTACTACCATCTTAACCAATACTGGAGAACTAGAGAATGTCCAGATTTTTCCAGGGATTATTTTCATATTCCCCAAACAGGCCTATGAAGGAATCTTACCTATTGTGTTTAATGAAGTCATATCTCTGACAGCATCCCATCATCACCAAAACTGGAAAGAAATTTGAAGGGTCTTAGATTTTACCATATTTGAAATTCCAGTATTTTAGCCTGACACGTTTTTGGATTTTAGAAAAAAATATTTTAAGTGAGACAAAAAATCATTTTTATGACACAAAAAGACAGCAATAGTTTTATATTTTTATCTGTTCCACTTGCACACAAAAGTCTCATGGGGTTATGTAAAGCAGTCCTGTTGGGTGCTGTGCATGGTGCAAGTATGGATTAAAGCTTAGGAATCTTAAGCTTCAGTCACCTGAAACTTTTAAATTAGGATGCAAGCAATCCTGTTCAACATTTGAACAGAGCAAGACACTGTCTTTATTTTATTTGTCAGGTAATTAATCTGTCTTTTGCCCCAATGAGAGAAACAACTGGCATCTTCCATCAATGTGTTGTACAAAAATCTTTGAACAGAGAGTGAAAGCAGAGGCTGATACAGGATGTGGAAAAAAAAATGAGAGACCCTTGTGGTATTTTCTCCTAACTTATTTCAATCTCCCATTTAAAATGTGGGAATAATCAATCTTCTGAGGAAAAAGGTCCAAGGAAGGTTTTTGCTTTTGTGGAATAGTGGGATTGCTAAAGATTTCAGGAGGCAAGAAGAATTAGTGAGAATGACCATGAGAAATCAGAGAAAAGTCAGATCCATGGATGAAGTGACATTTACCTCTGTGAATCAATGAGAAGTAGGAGCAAATGAAAAGAAAGCTGAACACATTTTCTGAATAAATGTAACCTTTCAGCTGTCATAGAAAAATGAATACTATGATACAACATATTTAGTTTAGAAAGTTAACTTAAATTTAAAGCTTAATAATTAGATTTATTGAAGAAATGAAAACATATTTGTGGTTTAGAAAAAATAATGTGTTCTGCTACAGATAAGAAGACTACATAAATAAACAGAAATAAAACTAACTAAATAAATAAAGAGGAAAATAACAAATTAGATGTTATTAACATTAAAAACTGACACTCATCTAAAGAAAGAGAAGGAGAGACAGAGATATATCAAGCATATATAAAAAACTCCTAAATAAGAAGTCTTCAGATGTTAAAAAAAAAAAGATGTCTTCAATAAGAAGATAATGTAATAGCAAAAATGGGGAAAATATACCAAAAGATATTTCAAAAAAGAGAGTACAGAATGTTAAGTAAACATATCAAAAGATGCTTGGCTTCTTAGTAGTCAATTAAATGCAAAAAAGTGATACCTGGAATTATCACTCACCAACCAGAAATTTCAAATGAAAATGACAGGTATTATCAAGTTTGACAAGAATGTGTATAATCCTTGAATCTCATTCACTGCTGCTGAAGATGAAAAATCATACAAATGTTTTGAAAATTGTTAGAAATATCTAAAAAGATAAACACATGAAAGCTATGACTCGAAAATTTTACTACTACATGTATACTGAACAATAATTTATACACACCCCACCAAAGTTCAAGTTCTAGAATTTATATACCAGTGCTATTCTCAATAGACATAAACTGAAAATCACTCATATTGTAATACACATTGGAATAAATTAATTAATAGTTAAATATTTACACTATGGAATCCTATGCAACAGTGGCAATGCATGATCACAACAACAGGCAACCATATAGGCATATTCACAAACAACATAAAATAAAAAAGCCCAATCCAAAAGTGATTTTACTGTGCCATTACATTTATATAAAATACAAAATACAGGTAAGGTGATCTTTTTGTTAGATACCAGAACAATATTAAACCTTAAGAGGAGTCACTAGAATGGGACCATGGGGGCCTCTGAATATCTGGCAATTTTCTGTGTCTTTATCTAGAAGCTATGTATAGAGTGTATTCAGATGCTGAATTTTCTGAAATTTGTCATTTCCTTACAAACCATGCATGTTTTTAGTTGTTTTTTATACATAACAAAAAGTAAAAAAGATAGACTAGGGAAGGTAATTATATTAGCACTTTAATATCCATGCTTTTCAAGGTGGAAGTGAAAGGTATTAAATACTTGACATTGTGATTAGTTCTTAAAAGGTGAAAATTTGAGATTAATAAATAAGACATACTTCTTCATATATAATCCTCAAAGAGGAGGGGTAGAAAGGAGTATTATTTTTTTAATTTAATACAGAATCGTTAAGATAGAAAATAATGAAAACAGACTAGGTTTAAAAAAGAGCACACTGGACTTCCCTGGTGGCACAGTGGGTAAGAATTTGCCTGCCAATGCAGGGGACAGGGGTTCAATCCCTGGTCTGGGAAGATCACACATGCCACAGAGCAACTAAGCCCGTGTACCACAACTACTGAGCCTGCACTCTAGAGCCTGCAAGCAACAACTATTGAGCTTGCATGACACAACTACTGAAGCCCATGCACCTAAAGCCCATACTCCACAACAAGAGAAACCACCGCAAGGAGAAGCCCATGCACCACAACGATGAGTAGCCCCTGCTTGACACAACTAGAGAAAACCTGTGCAGCAACAAAGACCCAACGCAACCAAAAATAAATAAAATTAAATCTTTTGACTTCTGAGATGACTCACTCACGTGGCTGTAGGTAAGAGGCCTCACTCAGTTCCTTGCCACATGGATCTCTCCTGAGGGCTGCTTGAGTGTCCTCATGACATGGCAGCTGGCTTACCCCAGGATGAGTGATCTAGCAGAAACCAAAGCAGAAGCTGCAATGTCTTTTATACCTTTGGAAGCTGCACTTTGTCATTTCTGCAATGTCTTATTAGTTAAACAGTCAGCTCTTTTCAAGTGCGAGGAGCCACATGGGTGCATGAAGACTGGGAGATAATTAGAGGATGATTAGGGCTATCTTGGAGGCTGGCTACCAAAGTGGCTGACTCACCAAAGACTGAATTTTGTTTTCTTCACTTATGGAGAGAAAATGGTCAGTGAATCCCATTGGTGCTCTTTGAGATGTACCAAAGCTACCTCTTGCTCTCACCCCCAGCCGTGTGGCTGACAGGGTCTTGGTGCTCGGGCCGGGTGTCAAGCCTGTGCCTCTGAGGTGGGAGAGCCGAGTTCAGGACATTGGTCTACCAGAGACCTCCAGCACCTAGTAATATCAAATGGCAAAAGCTCTCCCAGAGATATCCGTCTCAATGCTAAGACCCAGCTCCACTCAAAGACCAGCAAAATCCAGTGCTGGACACCCCATGCCAAACAACTAGCAAGACAGGAATGCAAGCCCACCCATTAGCAGAGAGGCTGCATAAAATCATAATAAGGTCACAGACATCCCAAAACACACCACCGGATGCAGACCTGCCCACCGGAAAGACAAGATCCAGACACACCCACCAGAACACAGGCACCAGTCCCCTTCACCAGAAAGCCTACACAACCCACTGAACCAACCTTAGCCACTGGGGGCAGACAGCAAAAACAAAGGGAATTACGATTCTGCAGCCTGAGAAAAGGAGACCACAAACCCAGTCCCAAAAGCCAAATGAGAAGACAGAGAAACACACAGCAGTAAAGGAGCAAGGTAAAAACCCACCAGACCAAACAAATGTAGAGGAAATAGGCAGTCTACCTGAAAAAGAATTCAGAGTAATGATAGCAAAGATGATCCCAAATCCTGGAACTGGAATGGAGAATATACAAGAAACGTTTAACAAGGACCTAGAAGAAATAAAAAGCAAACAAACAATGATGAAAAACACAATAAATGGAATTAAAAACTCTCTAGAAGGAAACAATAGCAGAATAACTGAGGCAGAAGAATGGATGAATGACCTGGAAGATAAAATAGTGGAAATAACTACCACAGAGCAGAATTAAAAAAAAAAGAATGAAAAGAATTGAGGACAATCTGAGACACCTCTGGGACAACATTAACTGCACCAACATTAGAATATAGGGGTCCCAGAAGTAGAAGAGAAAAAGAAAGAGACTGAGAAGATATTTGAAGAGATTATAGTTGAAAACTTCCTTAATATGGGAAAGGAAATCATTAATCAAGTCGAGGAAGTGCAAAGAGTCCCATACAAGATAAACCCAAGGAGAAACACCCCAAAACATATATTAATCAAACTATCAAAAATTAAATACAAAGAACAAATATTAAAAGCAGCAAGGGAAAAACAACAAATAACATACAAGGGAATCCCCATAAGGTTAACAGCTGATCTTTCAGCAGAAACTCTGCAAGTTAGAAGGGACTGGCAGGACATATTTAAAGTGATGAAAGGGGAAAAGCTACAACCAAGATTACTCGACCCAGCAAGGATCTCATTCAGATTTGACAGAGAAATTAAAATCTTTACAGACAAGCAAAAGCTAAGAGAATTCAGCACCACCAAACCAGCTTTACAACAAATGCTAAAGGAACTTCTCTAGGCAGAAAACACAAGAGAAGGAAAAGACCTACAATAACAAATGCAAAACAATTAAGAAAATGGTAATAAGAACATACATATCAATAATTACCTTAAATGTAAATGGATAAAATGCTCCAACCAAAAGACATAGACTGGCTGGATGGATCCAAAAACATGACCGGTATATATGCTGTCTACAAGAGACCCACTTCAGACCTAGGGACACATACAGACTGAAAGGAGGGGATGGAATAAGATATTCAATGCAAATGGAAATCAAAAGAAAGCTAGAGTAGCAATTCTCATATCAGACAAAAAAGACTTTAAAATAAAGACTATTGCAGGAGACAAAGAAGGTCACTACATAATGATCAAGGGATCAATCCAAGAAGAAGATATGCACCCAACATAGAAGCACCTCAATACATAAGGCAAATGCTTACAGCCATAAAAGGAGAAATCGACAGTAACACAATCATAGTAGGAGACTTCAGCACCTCTCTTTCACCAATGAACAGATCATCCAAAATGAAAATAAATAAGGAAACAAAAGCTTTAAATGATACATTAAACAAAGTGGACTTAATTGATATTTATAGGACATTCCATCCCAAAACAACACAATACACTTCTCAAGTTCTCATGGAACATTCTCCAGGATAGATCATATCTTGGGTCACAAATCAAGCCTTGTTAAATTTAAGAAAATTGAAATCGTATCAAGTATCTTTTCCAACCACAACGCTATCAGACTAGATATCAATTACAGGAAAATATCTGTTAAAAAAAATACAAACACATGGACGTTAAACAATACACTACTTAATAACCAAGAGATTACTGAAGAAATCAAAGAGGAAATTTAAAAATACCTAGAAACAAATGACAATGAAAACATGATGACCCAAAACCTATGGGACACAGCAAAAGCAGTTCTAAGAGAGAAGTTTATAGCAATACAATCCTACCTCAAGAAACAAGAAACATCTCAAATAAACAAGCTAACCTTACACCTAAAGCAATTAGAGAAAGAAAGAAAAAAAAACTCAAAGTCAGTAGAGGAAAGAAATCATAAAGATCAGATCAGAAATAAATGAAAAAGAAATGAAGGAAACAACAGCAGAGATCAAAAAAACTAAAAGTTGGTTCTTTGAGAAGATAAACAAAATTGATAAATCATTAGCCAGACTCATCAAGAAAAAAAGGAAGAAGACTCAAATCAATAGAATTACAAATGAAAAAGGAGAAGTAACAACTGACACTGCAGAAATACAAAGGATCATGAGAGATTACTGCAAGCAACTATATGGCAATAAAATGGACAACTTGGAAGAAATGGACAAATTCTTAGAAATGCACAACCTGCCGAGACGGAACCAGGAAGAAATAGAAACTATAAACAGACCAATCCCAAGCACTGAAATTGAGACTGTGATTAAAAATCTTCCCACAAACAAAAGCTCAGGACCAGATGGCTTCACAGGCAAATTCTATCAAACATTTAGAGAAGAGTTAACACCTATCCTTCTCAAACTCTTCCAAAATACAGCAGAGGGAGGAACTCTCCCAAACTTATTCTATGAGGCCACCATCTCCCTGATACCAAAACCAAACAAAGATGTCACAAAGAAAGAAAACTACAGGCCAATATCACTAATGAACATAGATGTAAAAATCCTCAACAAAATACTAGCAAACAGAATCCAACAGCACATTAAAAGGATCATACACCATGATCAAGTGAGGTTTATCCCAGGGATGCAAGGGTTCTTCAATACATGCAAATCAATGTGATACACCATATTAAAAAACTGAAGGGTAAAAACCATATGATCATCTCAAAAGATGCAGAAAATGCTTTCAACAATATTAAACACCCATTTATGATAAAAACCTTCCAGAAAGTAGGCATAGAGGGAACTTTCCTCAACATAATAAAGGCCATATATGACAAACCCACAGCCAACATCGTTCTCAATGGTGAAAAAGTGAAACCATTTCCACCAAGATCAGGAACAAGACAAGGTTGCCCACTCTCACCACTATTATTCAACACACATTTGGAATTTTTAGCTACAGCAATCAGAGAAGAAAAAGAAATAAAAGGAATCCAAATCGGAAAAGAAGAAGTTAAGCTGTCACTGTTTGCAGATGACATGATACTATACATAGAGAATCCTAAAGATGCTACCAGAAACCTACCAGAGTTAATCAATGAATTTGGTAAGGTTGCAGGATACAAAATTAACGTACAGATATCTCTTTCATTCCTATACACTAAAGATGAAAAATCTGAAAGAGAAATTAAGGAAACACTCCCATTTACCACTGCAACAAAAAGAATAAAATACCTAGGAATAAACCTACCTAAGGAGACAAAAGACGTTTACTCAGAAAACTATGAGACACTGATGAAAGAAATCAAAGATGACACAAACAGATAGAGAGATATACCATGTTCTTGGATTGGAAGAATCAACATTGTGAAAATGACTCTACTACCCAAAGCAATCTACAGATTCAATGCAATCCCTATCAAACTACCACTGGCATTTTTCAGAGAACTAGAACAAAAAAATTTCACAATTTGTATGGAAACACAAAAGACCCCGAACAGCCAAAACAATCTTGAAAAGAAAAACAGAGCTGGAGGAATCAGGCTCCCTGACTTCAGATTATACTACAAAGCTACAGTAATCAAGACAGTATGGTACTGGCACAAAAACAGAAATATAGATCAATGGAACAGGAGAGAAAGCCCAGAGATAAACCCATACACATATGGTCACCTTATTTTTGATAAAGGAGGCAAGAATATACAATGGAGAAATCATAGCCTCTTCAATAAGTGGTGATGGGAAAACTGGACAGCTACAGGTAAAAGAATGAAATTAGAAGACTCCCTAACACCATACACAAAAATAAACTCAAAATGGATTAAAGACCTAAATGTAAGGCCAGACACTATCAAACTCTTAGAGGAAAACATAGGCAGAACACTCTATGACATCAATCACAGCAAGATCCTTTTTGACCCGCCTCCTAGAGAAATGGAAATAAAAACAAAAATAAACAAATAGGACCTAATGAGACTTAAAAGCTTTTGCACAGCAAAGGAAAACGTAAACAAGACGAAAAGACAGCCCTCAGAATGGGAGAAAATATTTGCCAGCGAAGCAACTGACAAAGGGTTAATCTCCAAACTTTACAAGCAGCCCATGCAGCTCAATATCAAAAAAACAAAAAAACCCAATCCATAAATGGACAGAAGACCTAAATAGACATTTCTCCAAAGAAGATATACAGATTCCCAGCAAACACATGAAAGAATTCTCAACCTCACTGATCATTAGAGAAATGCAAATCAAAATTACAATGAGGTATCACCACACACAGGTAAGAATGGCCATCATCAAAAAAATCTACAAACAATAAATACTGCAGAGGTGTGGAGAAAAGGGAACGCTCTTGCACAGTTGGTGGGAATATACATTGATACAGCCACTATGGAGAACAGTATGGAGGTTCCTTAAAAAACTAAAAGTAGAACTACCATAAGACACAGCAATCCCACTACTGGGTATATACCTGGAGAAAACCATAAGTCAAAAAGAGTCATATTCCACAATGTTCATTGCAGCTCTATTTGCAATAGCCAGGACATGGAAACAACCTAAGTGTCCATCAACAGATGAATGGATAAAGAAGTTGCACATCTTCAATATACAATGGAATTTTACTCAGCCATAAAAAGAAATGAAATTGAGTTATTTGTAGTGAGATGGATGGACCTAGAGTCTGTCATACAGAGTGAAGTAAGTCAGAAAGAGAAAAACGAATACTGTATGCTAACACGTATATATGGAATCTAAAAAAAGAGAAAAAAAATGGTTGGGAAGAACCTATGGGCAGGACAGGAATAAAGACGCAGACATAGAGAATGGACTTGAGGACATGGGGAGGGGGAAGGGTAAGCTGGGATGAAGTGAGAGAGTGGCATGGACTTATATATACTACCAAATGTAAAACAGATAGCTAGTAGGAAACAGCTGCATAGCACAGGGAGATCAGTTCAGTGCTTTGTGACCACTTAGAGGGGTGGGAGGGAGATGAAAGAGGGAGGAGATATGGGGATATATGTATATGTATAGCTGATTCACTTTGTTATAAAGCAGAAACTAACACACCATTGTAAAGCAACTATAGTCCAATAAAGATGTTAAAAATAAATAAATAAATAATGTATGCCCCCCAGAAATTAAATCTTTTTAAAAAATAAATAAATAAAATGAGCACTCAATAACATGGTAACTCTAAACCTAAGTATTTTCAGTACTATAGTAAATGTAAATGGATTAATATCTCCTATTAAAGTGTAATTTTTTATATTATGTGCAACTAAATTTTTTTCACAATATACAGGTAAAATAAAAGAATTACATTAGAAAGGAGAAAACATTCCATGTATTTAAAAACAATAAAACAATAAGCATATAATATGCATCTTAGATAAAGTAGTCTTTAAGTTCAGAACAATTTGTCATTATTGTAATTAGTATTATTATCCCAATTTCTTAAAAATATTTCAATAGTTTTTCTATTTGAAAAAATATTTTAATATTATTTTCTTTGCTCTTTTGTGGCCTAATATATGGTAAGTATTTAGGTGCTAACATAACCTTAAAATATATGTTGTTTTTCTACAGCCGAACAAAACTGAATCAAGAAGAAATAGATAACTTGAACAGACTGATCACTAAAAGCAAAATAGAATCTGTAATTTACAAAAACTCTCTACCAACAAAAGTCCAGGATCAGATGGTTTCACAGGCAAATTCTACCAAATATACAAAGCAGAACTTTCACTGATTCTTCTCAAACTCTTTGAAAAGATTGAAGAGTAAGGAATGCTTCCAAGGACATTCTATGAAGCCACCATCACCCTGATATTAAAACCAGATTGGGGGGACTTCCCTGGTGGCACAGTGGTTAAGAATCCATCTGCCAATGCAGGGGACATAGGTTCGAGCCCTGGTCCGGGAAGATCCCACATGCTGCGGAGCAACTAAGCCTGTGTGCCACAACTACTGAGCCTGCCCTCTACAGCCCACGAGCCACAACTACTGAGCCTGATAACCAGAACTACTGAAGCCTGTGCACCTAGAGCCCATGCTCTGCAACAAAAGAAGCCACTACAATGAACAGCCTGCACACCACAACAAAGAGTAACCCCCACTCGCCGCAACTAGAGAGAGCCCGAGCACAGCAACAAAGACCCAATGCATCCAAAATTAAAGAAGGAAAGAAATTTACTAAAAAAAAAAAAACAAAAAAAGACCAGATGGGGACTTTTCTGGTGGTCCTGCAGTTAAGATTTCACCTTCCAGTGCAGGGGGTGCGGGTTCGATCCCTGGTCGTGGAGCTAAGATCCCACATGTCTCACAAACAAGAAACCGAAACATAAAACAGAAGCAATATTGGAACAAATTCAATAAAGACTTTTAAAAAAACCACACACAGAGAGAAAGACACTACCAAAAAAGAAAATTGCAGGCCAATATCTTTGATAAATATAGATGCAAAAATTCTCAACTGAATATTAGAAAACCGAATCCGACAACACATAAGAGGATCATACACCATAACGAAATTTGATTCATCCCAGTGTCACAAAGTTGTTTCAACATATGCAAATCAATCAACATGATACACTGCATCAACAAAGGAAAAACACAAAACAAATGATCATCTCAATAGATGCCGAAAAAGCATTTGAAAAACTTCAACATCCATTCATGATAAAAACGCTTACCAAAGTGGGTATAGAGGAAACATATCTCAACATAATAAAAGCTATTTATGACAAACCCACAGCCAATATAATACTCAATGTTCATAAGCTGAAAGCCTTCCCACTAAAATCTGGAACAAGACAAGGATGCCCACTCTCACCTCTTCTCTTCAACATAGTATTGGAAGTCCTAGCCACAACAATCAGACAAGAAAAAGAAATAAAATCTAACCAAATTGGAAAGGAAGAGGTAAAGTTGTCATTATATGCAGATGACATGATAATATATATAAAGGAAATACTAAAAATTCCACACAAAAACTACTAGAACTGATAAACAAATTCAACAAAGTAGCAGGATACAAGATTAACATACATAAATTGGTTGCATTTCTTTGTTTTTCTTTTTTTAATTTATTTTGGCTGCATTGGGTCTTCATTGCTGTGCACGGGCTTTCTCTAGTTGTGGCCAGTGGGGGTTAGTCTTCATTGTGGTGCACAGGGTTGTCATTGCAGTGGCTTCTCTTGTTGTGGAGCACCGGCTCTAGGCATGCGGGCTTAAGTAGTTGTGGCACACAGGCTCAGTAGTTGTGGCTCACGGGCTCTAGAGTGCAGGTTAAATAGTTGTGAAGCACAGGTTTAGTTGCTCCACAGCATGTGAGATCTTCCTGCACCAGGGCTCAAACCCATGTCCCCTATATTGGCAGGTGGATTCTCAACCATGGAGCCACCAGGGAAGTCCCTGGTTACATTTCTTTACACTAACAATGAAATATCAGAAAGGGAATGTAAACAAGCGATCCTTTTTAAAATGGCATCAAAAAAATAAAATACTTAGGAATAAACCTCACCAAGGAGGTGAAAGACTTAAATGCTGAGAACTACAAAACATTAGTAAAGGAAACTGAAGATGATCCAAAGAAATGGAAAGACATCCCACGCTCGTGGATGGGAAGAATTAATAGTGTTAAAATGGCCATACTACCCAAAGCAATCTACAGATTTAATGTGATCCCTATCAAATTACCCATGACATTTGCCCCAGAACTAGAACAAATAATCCTAAAAGGTATCTGGAACCATAAAAAGTAGAACTGTCAACACAATCCTGAGGAAAAAGAACAAAGCAGGAGGCATAACCCTCCTAAACTTCACACAATACTACAAAGTTACAGTAATGAAAACCGCATGGTATTGGCACAGAAACAGATACATGGATCAATGGAATGGAATAGAGAGCCCAGAAATAAAACCACAAACCTATGGTCAATTAACCTTCGACAAAGGAGGCAAGAATACACAATGGGGAAAAGATAGTCTCTTCAGCAAGTGGTATTTTGAAAGTTGGACAGCCGTATGCAAATCAGTGAAGTCAGAACATACCCTCACACCATACACAAAAATAAACTCAAAATGGCTTGTATGCTTAAATATAAGATATGACACCTTAAAACTCCTAGAAGAGAACATAAGAAAAACATTCTCTGACATAACTCATACCAAAGTTTTCCTAGGTAGTTCTCGCAAGGCAGTACAAATACAGTAAGTCACCTACATACGAACCTTCAAGTTGCAAACTTTCAAAGATGCAAACATCCATTCGCATGTCCAATCATGTAAGTTAGTTCACGTGTCTGGCATACATTGTCACGTGTGTGCATCCTCTATAAGTGGTTGTGCTTTTGTGTGCTTTACAGTACTGTATAGAGTACAGTAGTACAGTACCTTTATTTCAAGCCCAAGATGTCTGGAAGCAAGCGTAAAAGCAGCAGTGATGTAGCTGGTACTGTTAAGAAGCGCCAAGTGATAATGATGGAAACAAAAGTGAAAATAATTGAGAGAGTGGAGCGAGGCAAAAAGATGTTAGACATCGCTCATTCTTATAACATAAATCATTCAATCATTGGCACGAATCTAAAGAACAAGGACAAGATCATGGAACATGTGAAGTCTGCTGTGCCGATGATGTTGACAAAATATCGAAGAAGCATGGAAAAGTGATGGAGGAGATGGAGAAACTTCTCAGTGTGCGGATGCAGGATCAACATCAACGCTGAGTCCTGCTCAGCTTAATACTGATTCAAGAGAAAGCGAAAAGCCTTTATGAAGACTTGAAGAAGAAATACGGCAAAGAATCAGAGGGCACATCTTTTAATGCCAGCCATGGCTGGTTTCATCGGTTCAAGGCTAGAGCCAGCCTTCACAATGTAAAAGTAAGTGGAGAGGCAGCAAGTGCAGATAGGGTAGCTGTCCAGGAACTTCCTGAAACACTTTGAGAAATTATTGATGATGGTGTGTATTTACCCAAGCAGGTTTTTAATGTGGATGAGACACAACTGTACTGGAAGAGGATGCCGGACCAAAGTTACATCAGTAAGGAGGAGAAGTTGATGCCGGGCTATAAAGCAGCAAAGGATAGGCTAACTGTTGTTTGGTGGCAATGTTTCCAGTGATATGAAGCTGAAGCCTCTCTTAGTTTATCATTCACAGAACCCAAGAACCCTTAAAAACATAGCCAAGGGCTCTCTTCCTGTTGTGTGGAAGCGTAACCCCAAAGCCTGGATTACACAGGCCACTTTCCAGGACTGGTTTTGCCACCACTTTATCCCAGATGTAGAGAAATATTGCTTGGAGAAGGACATCCCAGCAAAACATTCTTTTGCTGCTCAACGATGCTCTGGGCCACCCCCCCATTCATGGATGACTTTCATCCCAATGTCAAAGTAGTGCATCTGTCACCGAATACTACGTTGCTCATCCAACCTATGGACCAGGGAGTTATACATAAAATGAGCCATTTTGCTCATTCGGTATACTATAAACCACTAACTTTATTAAAAAGGGATTCGTGACCTCTTCCTTCCAAAGAAATATTTCTCCACTCACACAAGTTTAATAGAATGTTCCGCCATAAACTGACTTCCCACCTTAGAGACACGAGATTTGCATCCTGAAATCTCTTTCTTGCAAAAATGTCCAATTAGCATCCTAGCATTACAGAAAAGAAATGCTTTTTTCCAGATCTCAAATTCCATACAACTTTAGTCAAGACATCATGTATGTTTTTTTTCACACACACAGACTGTATTTTATTTTTACAAGAGATAAATCAACTGACACCAAGCATTGTAAATGGATGACCACAACAAAAGCAACAATGATTGCAATTACCAAACACGAAACACACTCATATTATACCATAATATTGACATTCAGTCCAGTAATCCTCCACTGTAACAGCTCCTTTAGTTTGCAGTGAAAGACATCATGTATTTTTAAATTATCAACACTCACCTGAGGCCTTTAAAAATCAACAAAAACATAATTTTGTGTTCTCTTTCATTTATTCTGGTTCTAAGTGGTCATTTTTAAACGAAAGTATTTAACTATGTTAATGTCACCTTATAACATCATATTTCAAATGACTACAGTCTCTCCAAAGATGAAATATGAGGAACTCATAATTAGGCTCTCCAAAGTTTTACTCTCTGAATCTGTATTACCCTTCTGCTGAACTCCACACTGTTCATTATTCTCTGAGAATATTCTTTTTCTTGTATGGCCATCTCACATGCTCTTTCATTTCATGAAGATTTTTCCTACAATTTTATGCCTAGTTTATTTCTGAGAAAATGCATTATTTCAGAGTGATATTTATAGACACAAAGACTTCTCTATAATTCCCTGAGAGTTTCAAGAACTCCTTCTTCTTTTTTTTTAATACCTAGATTCTGAAGCTCTCCACAAAGCATTACTAAAATTGCATTTACATAAGTATCTACATATTAATCACACATTAATGCATTTACAATTGTATTATGATTTATTGCTAATTCTGGAACATAAACATAGCTGTCTTATTTACCACCCTCTTGGAAATCAGTTTAATATTTGCACTTAGGACTTGAAAGAGAATGGATAAATAAAAACCTGAAGAATATGCAAATACAATTTATATATTTCTCATAAAATTAGGTGATTATCTAACCTTTATCCAGAAAAAAGAAGAGCCCAGATACTCTGCAAGCATGATATTCGAGAATGTATGGTCTTCGAGCAGGAAAACAGGTAGTAATCCATGTGGCAGAGTTTACCTGTGACCAGCTGGGGTTAGTGACCTATGCGTTCCTTACATGCAACGTATCAGGAGTGGAAAAAGGGAATTTGTCCGTTGTGGCAATAAGTATAATTAAATTTTGGAGCAGGTCATGCTCATACATTCAACACAGGCACAATCAAAATTTTGCTCAACTCTGGTAAATCTAAGTCTGTATCTGTTACCTTGTCTTTAATGAGGAAATGTCAGAACTGACTTACAAAAAAAAAGTGTTTTGTTTGTTTGTTTGTTTTAATTACAGTCACGGTGAGTAAGACATAGCTCAGAACAACTAATGTGACTTAGTGATTCTCTCATCAGGAAATACAGTTTCTACTTCCTTGTTTATTCTCCACATCCTGTAGTAAGTAAAGTTTCAATGAAAGATAAATCTACAGGGTGAAAAGAAAAGAAAACTTACATGTGTTGATAAGATCATTTTGACAGGTTTTACCACATATGTCAGTGTTTCTGGGGATGGACACAAGCCAGAGCTCCCTACTCTGACATTTTCACTGATGTCATTCCCTTTGATCCTCAATTTGAAAGTGGATAAAAATGTTTTCTTCTTTAAGAAATTAAATAAAGAATGCTGTCTAGACATGATCCTCTAATGATGTTCAGTCAGTGGTCATCAACAGAGGAAAAGCACAGAATCTGATCCCCACAGAAGGATGACATTCAGTTAGGTAAGAAAATTCTCCCTGAAATCAGAGCTTCATCTTTAACATGCAATCAAAGGCTTTCACACGTTCTTCATCACTCTGCACTCAGCCCTACCATATGGGATTGGCTCTGAGAATCTCACATCAGATGACTGACAAACATGTCATAGTACACTGATTGGTACCAGATCCTGCCTCTCTTAATGATCTCCTGCAGGAACATTGGAATATTTTAGGATATTTCCTGGAGGCCTCTACTCTATACAGGTACACTTCCAAGTAGAAACAGAAGCTTTGATTCTCACTGGGACCACTGCTCTGTCCAACCAACCTCTCTAGAAATATGATGTTCTAATCTCTCCTGATTAGAACATTTCAAGGTCTCTCCCTGTGCTAATTTAGTAAAGGTAAAAGAGAAACAAGAAAGAGCAAACTATGCAGGGACCAATATATAAGATTCCTTTACTTAATGTATTTATCTAATATACCCAAATATTGAAAAATATAGATTCATTTCATAATGGTCAAGAAAAGAGGAGGAGGAACCTCCATTCCAACAGTATATATAAAATGGAATCAATATTGCATAAGCTCCAGCTTAAGCTTAGCTACGAGGTACTAACTCTTCTCATAAAGAAGCAATAGTTCTCCATCCTTTGAAGCACACTGAGGACTCAGACAGCTGGACACTGAAGGTGTAGCCTCCTCACTCGAATTCTGTACCTGCATCACAGAGCAATGAAATATTCCCAAAGAGTTGTTAAGGATGAGGGGGGCAGCCAAAATAAAAAAGATGAATCCATAGTCTGCCCTACCATCTGTTCTGCTGGATATTACCACCATCTTGGCCCATTATGACCTTCCCACTTTTCTCTGGGCCTACCTACTTTCCACCTCCATCCTCTCATTATGTCTTACCTACACTTGGAAACGACTCTAGTTTTTCCACTTATCTTTATCCACAAGTAATCCAAATAGCAACTGTGTACATAACTCCTTAGAAACCTCAGGTCTGACTCAGTAATACATGACCTTCGAAGTCCAAAGATTTCCTAATTCCCTTTATTTATTTTTTCTAATTTCCATGTACTTAAACTCTCAGGACCTCCACTGTTCTCAAGTTCGTCTTCCCTGCAAAATCTGTCAACCTAGACATAGACTTAAGTACCACCCTCTAATTATCTCATAGGGAATCCAGTTTTTAAAAAAGCCTCAGGAAGCCTTATGGACTTTATTAAAGACTTTTTAAGATAACCCATGGGAGATAGCAGTACACCCATAGATATCTATTTAATACACCCTCAGAGTAATTTTTTTTTCTTTATAAAGTCTCTTCTGGCCAATGAAGACTCTCAGCTCTTCTTCAACATATGCAGTGTCTCACCCTTCTGATTACCCTCTGCTCTATCCCAGGTCCACTCCCTTTCCTGATATTACATTCTTTTCCAATTGTGTATGTTGGTAAAATCAAATAACATAAAATATAACATGTTAACTATTATAAAGTGCACCGTTCAGTGATATGAAATACATTCATATTATTGGGCGATCAACATCACCATTTATCTAATTCTTTTCTACGTTTTAAAACTGTAACTCTGTATCCTTTAAACATAACTTTCCTTTTTGTTCCATAACCACCTGAAAAGCATCATTACCCTCCCAATTTCTATGGTTTTGACTACACTAAGTACCCCCATATAATTGAAATAAGTAGTTGTATTGTTATGACTCACTAAAAGTCACAAAAATGGCATTTTTGGTAGCTAAATTTCCCCAAGATTCATCCATGTTGTAGCATATTCCTAGATCTTTTCCTTCTTAACACTGAATAATATTGTATTATATGGGTATACCACACTTTGCTTATCCAGGAACTAGTGGATGAACACTTAGGTTGCTTTCATATTTTAGCTACTCTGATTATTACTGCTCTAAACACTGGAGTACAAATATTTCTTTAAGACCCTGATTTCAATTCCTTTGGGTATACCTCATAGTAAAATTCCTGGATCATGTAGTAATTCTATTTTTCAACATCTGAAAAATTGCCATACTCTTTTGCAAAGCAGCTGTATCATTCTGCATTCCCACTGACATAGCACAATGGTTCCAGCTCCCTCACATCCTCACCAATAGTTGTTTTCTGCTTGTGTATGTGTGTGTGTGCTTGTGTGTGTATGCATGCACACAAATATATAAACATGCATTTAGTGATATGGAGCATCTATTCAAGTGCTTAGTCATTTGTACATCTTTTTGAAGAACCATCTATTCAAGTCTTTTATCCATTTTTGAATCAGGGTGTTTGCTTTTTGTTCAGTTGTAGGAGTTTTCTGTATATTCTGAATAGAAATCTCTTGTCAGATAGATGGCTTTCAAATATTTTCTCCCATCTTGTGGGTTGCCATTTTATTCTGTTTACATTTCTTTGATACACATTTTTTTAAATTATGTACTGCAAATTGTTTATTTTTTTGTTAGCTGTACCTTTGTTGTTCCTTCGTTTCATATTGAGGAAAACACTGCCAAATCCAATGTCATGAAGCTCTTGTCCTGTATCTTCTTCTAAGACTTTTTATTTTATTAGGTCTTATATTTAGTTTCTTGATACGTTTTCATTAATTTTTGCATATGATGTTAGGTAAGGGTCCATCTTCCTTCTTTTGCATGTTGACAACAAGACTTCTCAGCATAATTTATTGAAAATACTATACTTTCTATTTTGAAAAATCTTGGCAACTTGTCAAAAATCATTTGGCCATATATCAGGGTTTATTTCTGGGTGTTCTATTCTATTCTATTGGTCTTGAATAAGGAAGAAAATAGTATAACCTATCCAGGTTGATGAAGAACAGAAAGAAAGACCAGGACTGAGAATTAGGAGGGCAATATAAAACAGCAGGGGGTAAAAGACAGTGTGAGAGAAGATCTTGTATTTGCGAGTTCATGGAAATATGATCATGCTAAAACCACTAAACGTCTGACTTTGAACAATACGGCAAATGTGCTAGCAAGAAACATAACACTTACCCATCTCTGAGAAATATAGTATGGACATAAAGATAAACTACACACAAATATATTAAAAAGGGAAGGGTTTTCATGGTGTGAGAATATTGTGGGATTTGAAATACAATTTACTTCTGTTCTACCATTGTCTCTAAAATTTATCAAAGTGTAAATACAAGCAATTCCAACTCTGGTAATGTGCTTGACAGGTTTATATATGAACTTCAGCAGAGCAGTAAATGTACATTCATAGTAGGACTGTTCCCTAAACCAAAAAACAAAACACAAAAACTGGAAAGACTAGAGTTCACTTTGTCAACACACATACAGACGCAATATGATGGTTAACGGTCCAAAAACAGAAGGTAAGCATGGGTGCAAGAGGTTAATCCCCAGGCTGGTGTGGGGTGCAGAGTTTGAGGGTAACACAGGTAGAAAAGGCTTTTGTCTTATCCTTGATTTTTGAGGTATGGAAATTCACAGGTCACTACCTTCATTTCAAAATGAATGAATGCACTATTCAATTTTTTAAAACAGGTGAAGTAAATATGAGTGATAATAAATTTCAAACTGTCGCTAATCAAATAAGATACTAAGAAAAATTGAATAATATGATTTAAGAATGAAGTAGAGAGATTGTCCAAGATGGTAGCATTCAAAGATCCAGAGCTTGATGCCTCTCATGGGCACACCAAAGTCACAAATGTTTACAGAACAACAATTGATGAAAAAGGCCGGGACCTACCATAAAAGATGTTTTATAGCTAAAGACATAAGGAAGGCACCACGACAAGACAGCAAGGAAGAGCAAAATCTCAATATAGTCAAGACCCATACTACCAGGTGGGTGGCCCACAAATGGGAGAATAATTAAAATTTCAGAGGTTCTCCCAGGTAGCAAGGGGTATGAACCCAACATCAGGCTCCCAAACCCAGGGATCCTTTGCTGGAAAGAAGACTTCCTAGAAAGTTTGGCTTTGAAGACCAGTAGTGCTTATTTTCCAGAGGGCCAGAGGGTTATGGGAAATAGAGATTCCACTCTTAAAAGATGCTCACAGGGCTCCCCTGGTGGCTCAGTGGTTGAGAATCTGCCTGCCAATGCAGGGGACACGGGTTCGAACCCTGGTCTGGGAAGATCCCACATGCCGCGGAGCAACTAGGCCCGTGAGCCACAACTACTGAGCCTGCGCGTCTGGAGACTGTGCTCCGCAACAAGAGAGGCCGCGATAGTGAGAGGCCCGCGCACCACGATGAAGAGTGGCCCCCGCTCGCCGCAACTAGAGAAAGCCCTCGCACAGAAACGAAGACCCAACACAGGCAAAAATTAATTAATTAATTAATTAATTTTTTAATAAAAGATGCTCAAAAAATCCCACATGATCCAAGAATCAGAACAGAAGCAGTCATTTGAAAGGATCCTGGGTCACACCTACCTCCTGATGTTGGAGAGTTTCCCAGAGAGGCAAGAGGCAACTACAGCACAGCCTCAGGGACAGAGACACTGGCAGCAGCCATTCAGGGGAGCTCCTTCTACCTTGTGGACACTGGCACCAGCAAGCATAATTTCAGAATCCTCCCTCTATCTTTTTAGCCTCAGGACCTAGCCCTACCCATTTCCACCAGACTAGAGACACAAGTACTAGGATGCTGCAGGCCAAGCAACTAACTGAGCAGGGGCATAGCCCCACCCACTAGCAAACAGGCTGCCTTCAGACCCTCTCAATGCACAGCTGCCCCTGGACATGGGCCCAGCCACCAAAAGCCCCAGGACCAGCCTCCACACCTCAGTGGACAGCACCAGCCCCAGAGTCCCTGGCCCCTCTGACAAGTGAGCCTGCTCTGGCCTTGGAGTCAGCCTCACCATCGGCAGGTGGTAACTGCACAGGGACAGCAAACCTGCTATAGCATTGGGATCAGCCTCATACACCAACAGGCACACACCAGCTCCAGGAATACCACAGCCCAGCAGCCTGTGTAACCAGGCCACTTAATTGCAGGCCAGAAGAAGCCATGGACTCAGCTGGGTCCTGACCCTGCCCATCAGAATGCCAACACAAGATTAGGGACACCCCAGACCCTGCAGATAGCTGTGTCAGGAACAGTGATCCAACACCAACTCTGCGACTCCTGGGCCCTGCAGCCAGAACTCAGGACCTGTCTCTTCCTCCCAGTAGCCAGCATAGCCCCAGAACCAGTGACTGGGCACTAGCCCTGATATCACCTGGACTGCAATTCTACCCATAAGTGAACCAGCACCAGATTTGGTGTCCCCCAGAGCTGTGCAGCCAGCTGCCTTATGATTTAGTCTCACCAAGCAGCACAGACAGCCTCCATACAAGGCAGAGCCTGGCAAACAAGCAGTCTGGGGGCAGCCAAGCCTACCAGACTACCCACAGTAGTCAGCCCACCACAGCAGAAGAGCCCAAGCAGCCCACATAGGGGGTACACCTAGAACATATAGTTCTAGTGACCAGGGGACACTGGGCTGCTGGGACACATAGGACCTCTCCTACAAAAGGCCACTTCTCCAAGGTCAGGAAATGTAATGAACCTACTACATACATAGCAATAAAAACAGCAAGTTAAGAAAAATGAGGTGACACAGAAACACGATCCAAATGAAGGAACAAGATAAGAACTCAGAAGAAGATCTAAGTGAAGTGGAGATAGCCAATCTACTCAAGAAAGAGTTCAAGGTAATGACTGTAAAGATGATCAAAGAACTCAGGAGAAGAATGGATGACCAGAGCAAGAAGTTAGAAGTTTTTTAAAAAGAGTTAGACCATTAAAGAACAACAAAACAGAGATGAGGAATACAATAACTGAAATGAAAAATACAGTAAAAGGAAACTACTGTAGACTAAATGATACAGAGGAATGAATCAGAAAACTGAAGGGCAGAGTACTGGCAATCATTGAAGATGAACAGTAAAACAATAGAATAAAATGAAATGATGAAAGTTGAACAGACCTGTGAAACAACATCAAGTGTACTAATATTTGCATTATACTGGTCCCAAAAGCAAAAAGGAAAGAGAAATCAGTGTAGAACATACCTGAAGACATAAGAGCTGAAAACATCCCTAACCTGGGAAAGAAAACAGACAACCAAGTCCAGTAAACACAGTAAGGCCAGAACAGGATCAACCCAAAGAGGACCACATCAAGACTCATTGTAATTAAAATGGCAAAAAAATAAAGATAAAAAGACACTATTAAAAGGAGCAAAGGAAAAGCAACAGGTTACAAACATGGGAACTTGCATAAAGTTATCAGCTGACTTTTCAGGATAACCTCTGCATGCCAGAATGGAGTGGCATGGTATATTTAAAGTCATGAAAGGGAAAAGCCTATAACCAAAAATACTCTACCCAGCAAGGCTCCCCTTCAGATTTGATGGAGAGATCTAAAGTTTTATAGAGAAGCAAAACTAAAAGAGCTCAGCATCGCCAAACCAGCTTTATGAGAAATCTTAAAGGGGCTTTTCTAAGTGAAAAAGAAAAGGCCACGACTGAAATATAAAAATTATGAAAGGAAACTTACTAAAGGAAAAACCTCATTGGTTAAGGCAAATATTCAACAAAGGTAGTAAATCAACCATGTACACAGCTAGTAGGAAGGATGAAAGAAAACAGTAAAACAATCATCTATATTCACAATCATATATATAAGGTCAAATTCACATCATATATATAAGGTCAAATTCAGTAACTGTGGGGGAGCAGAGTAACAATGCAGGGTTGTTAATGTCCATGTGAAATTAAGAGCTCAGCAACTTAAAATAATCACACACACAAACACACACACAAAACTGAAAGAAATCCAAACATAATATTAAAGATAGTCCTCACATCACAGATGAAGGGAATAAAAGGGGAAGAAAGGAACACTGAGAAATTAAAGAGGGATTCTAAAAATATCCAGAGACAAATAAAAATGAACACACAATGATCCAAAATCTATGGGACACAGCCAACGCAGTTCACAGGGGGAAGTTATAGTGATACAAACTTATTCTTAGGAAACAAGAAAAATATCAAATAAACAACCTAACATTACACCTGAAGGAATTAGAAAAAGAAGAAAAAACAAAACTCAAAGCTGTCAGAAAGAAAAAAATTAAGAAAACAATACCATATGCAATCACATCAAAAAGAATAAGATACGTAGGAACAAACACACCTAAGCAGGTAAAAGACATGTACTCAGAAATCTATCAGACATTGGTGAAAGAAGTTGAAGGCAACAGAAAAAGATGGGAAAATATAGCATGTGCATGGACTGGAAGAATTAATACTCTTAAAATAACCATACTACCAAAGACAATCTACAGATTTAATGCAATCCCTATCAGAATACCAAAGCATGTTCACAGAACTTGAAAAAGTAATTTGAAAATTTGTATAGAAACACAAAGACCCCAAATAGCCAAAACAATCTTGAGAAAGAACATAGCTGGAAGCAACACGCACCTTGACTTCAGACTATACTGCAAAGTGAAAGTAATCAAAGAGAATTGTACCGGAGCAAAAACAGACACAAAGATCACTAGAATAGAATAGAGATCCCAGAAATAAGCCCACACACTTATATTTAATTGATTTATGACAAAGCAGGCAATATGGAGAAAAAACTGTCTCTTCAATAAGTGGTACTGGGAAAACTGGTCAGCTACATAGAAAAGAATAAAATTAGAGTATTTTAGCACACCATATATAAAATAAACTAAAAACTGAATAAAAACCTAAATGTAAGACCGGAAACCATAAAACCCCTAGAGGAAAATATAGAACATTCTTCAACATAAATGATAGCAACAGTTTTAGGTTCAGTCTACTAAGGCAAATGAAACAAAAGCAAAAATAAACAAATGGGACTTCACTAAACTTAAAAGATTTTGCACAACAAAGGAAACCACAGACGAAATGAAAAGACAACCTGCTGAAGGAGAGAAAATATTTGCACATGATAAGAGGTTAACACCAAAAACATGACCAAGCAAGGGTTAATATCTAAAATACAGAAACAGCACATAAAACTCAACATCAAAAAAACACCCAAAATCTTTTTTTAAAAAATGAGAAGACCTAAAGAGACATTTTTCCAAGGAAAAAATACAGATAGACAGCCAGAACTCACAAAGATGCTAAACATAGCTAATTGGCAGTAAAATGCAAATCAAAACTATGAGATATATCACCTCAGTCTTGTCAGAATGGCTGTCATCAAAAACATCACAAATAACAAAGGTTAGTGAGGATGTAGAGAAAGGGAAACTCTTGTACGCTCTTGATGTGAATGTGAATTAGTGCAGCTACTGTGGAAAGCAGAATGGAGGTTCCACAAAAAACTGAAAATAGAACTACCATAATATCCAGCAATTTCACTCTTGGGTATATATCAGAAGAAAACAAAAACGCTATTTCAAAAATATAACTGCACACCAATGTTCATAACAGTGTTATTTGCCATAGCCAAGATATAGAGTCAAACTAAGTGTTCATCAATAGGTTAGTGGATAAAAAAGATTTTTTATGATGACTTCAACAAAAAATGAAATTTTGCCATTTGCAAGAACATGGATGGGCTTGGAGGGTATTATGCTTAGTAAAATAAGCCGCAGAGAAAACAAGCATGGTATGTTATCACTTACACGTGGCATCTAAAAAATTGAATAAAACAACAACAACAAAAAAATAGACTCACAGATTAAAGAACAGACTAGTGGTTACCAGCAGGGAGAGATAGGGTGGAGGAACAAAAGAGTGGTAGGAGATTTTGAGGTATAATCCACTATGTATAAAATCAATAATCTACAATGATGTACTGAATAGCATGGGGAATATAGCCACTCTTTTATAATAAGTATAAATGGAGAAGAACCTAAACATTTATGAATCACTATGTTGTACCTCTGAAACTGATATAATAATGTAAATTAACTATAGATCAATAAAATATAAAGTAAGAAACAATAAAGGGGAGACACAGATTATTAGATAGAAATCAATTACATAAACACAAGTTTTGGAAATCAAGGAAATAAAAAACAACATGTAAGACATAACATTGGCATTTAAAGTGTACAATCTATTCATTTAAAAGAAATCATTTAAGTGGTAAAAAACGTTACCCATTCTCACAATTTTGTATATCTAGTATAAATTATTATCTACAAAAATATGTTACAAATATTCACTCAAAAAGAAAGAGAAAATTTGGATTAACCAATTTTAGTATACAAATTTAATATCAAAGTCTCTGTCTAAAATTGATTTGAATAAGTTCTGTTAGCCACTTCTAGTTTCTTTGTGATGTAAAATCTTTTAAAGCATAAAAATCAGCCTTTCTACATTATTCCATTACACATACATAGAAGTTAAAAGAAATGAGAAGACAGAACAATCTACCAGGAAGGTGAATTTACTGAGAAACAGTCATTCTTTCTCCCTTCTCCTTTTCTTTTCCTCCTTTTCCAGTCTCTTTCGGTTCCAATCAAGAGAAGTGTTGAGAGTTCTGAGAATATTTCTTTGAGGGCTTCAAATCACCATACCTACATTCTCTGCCACAACTACACACACAGGAACAAAAATAAACCTCTGCTATCTACTCATGTAGGAGGGATTCATGCAAAATAAACTCCTACATGGAGGCCAACAGGTGAGTTTTCTACCTGTTCTTTATAATGTCCTTCCATTATAGTAAATCCCACACATTATGAGGCAGAAGTGGTTATGTGGGCTTTTCCTTGAAGCCAAAAAACATGCAGTCATTTCAAGTACCTGGTGAACATAGGGTACAGCCAGGGAGGGTGCGATCCCCCTTGGGGGGAGAGGCGGTGAATGGGCTCCCACAACCATGCACCTCCTGATGTAGAGATTATGGAGAAACAAAGGGCCATCACACCGCAGTCAGCCTGTCAGGCTGTCGGGCCACTGGGCAACCCGACCAGCCTGGAAGTGCCCCATCAGTTGCGGAAAGCAAAACTCTGTCTCCCCTGTGAAGCCAGGCAATTTGGGCCAGAGAGTCAGAGGAGACCAGTAATCAACTCCTCCTCTCTACTCACCTCCTTGGGGTTACAGCAACCCCATCTCCAAACCCAAATCTGACCCTGGAGTGCCAGAGTGGGGGTGGCAAGTTGGCTCTGCCAGTGCTTCCGCGCCCTCTGGAGGTTGTCTGCTCTAATGGCAACTCTCAGCCCTTCCTCCTCCTCTTTCCCTAGTCCTGGGGGCTGCCTTGGCCTCCTGCAGCTGCTGGCCTGATTTCATTCTTCTTTTTTCTCCAATTACAATGAAGTGTCTTACAGAGGTTTGGAATATTTTGAAGAAGGAAGATCTTTTAGTCAATACACCTTAACCGTGAGAAGTTGGTTCCAAGAATGAACTTGAAATATTGTATTTTTCTCCTGTTGATTCCAAGGAGAGACAGCTCAAGTTTTCTAAATCATAAGAAAAACCAAGGTAAATATGATATTCTGAGCCAGAGATGAAAAAGCAGTTTTTAGCACCCCCTCCTCTTGTCATATGACCGGGATTTAAATCAATCAGCTGCCACAGGTTTTTAAATCACATGACCCAACTTTAAATCAATCAGCTGCTTCCCTGTAACTCACATGACTTGGCTTTGAAGAGTAAGAAATGCAGAGGTATAAAAATGATGTTCTGAACAATAAATGGAAAAACAACATTTTAGAAAGTTTTTTTCTTTTCGAATGGACCATTCATTGCATACAGAATAAAGAATTCTCTTGTGGATTTCTTGAACTGTAAACACATACAATGTCTCCATTGGCTTGATTGACTTAGTTTTTTTGGTTTTTTTGTTGTTGTTGTTAACATCTTTATTGGAGTGTAATTGCTTTACCATGTTGTGTTAGCTTCTGCTGTGTAACAAAGTGAATCAGCTATTCGTATACATATATCCCCATATCCCCTCCCTCTTGCGTCTTCCTCTCACCCTCCTCTTTCCACCCCTCTAGGTGGTCACAAAGCACTGAACTGATCTCCCTGTGCTATATGCAGCTGCTTCCCGCTAGTTATCTATTTTACCTTTGCTAGTGTATATATGTCCATGCCACTCTCTCACTTCATCCCAGCTTACCCTTCCCCCTCCCCGTGTCCTCAAGTCCGTTCTCTAAATCTGCGTCTTTATTCCTCTGCAGCGACTCCTGCTAGGGACGGATACTTCCTTTTATGCTCAGGGAAATCCCCTCGTTTGAATATGATTTGAGTTTGATCCTGTGAAACCATCAGAACTTCCCACCAGAGATAAATGAGGAGATTCTGGCCTTTATTAGTATGCATGATGAACACGGGTGTCCTGGCTGTACTTGCCAACCCTCCTATTTTACCCACCTATTTTTATCCACCTTCCTCCCTGTGAGTACCTTTGACCAACACTGAGCTCAGACTCCTGACCTATTACAGTGACTTTGTCAGCCTTTCTTTAAAAATGGACACGTAATAAAATGAATTTAACCTAGAAGCAGCAGCTCAGTAAGGGAAATAAAATCATCAGAAGTTATCTAATCACAGCCACAGCCATCCAGGGCTCTGTCTTACCTGCTGGGTCATAAGAATGGGACCTTCCTAAACTTGAAGGGCATCCAATCAAATAAGTAAAGGTCTGCTCACCTCTGGCTCTTGGAGGGATTGCTAGGCACTCTACCCAGTGTATACTAACTGCAAAACACTGTCATGGTTGTGAAACACCTATGTTCCAGGAAAGCTTTTTGGGGTGCATGGGGAAGGTTTCTTTTTGACATCAAGCAAAAAACAAATCACCAAGCTCTTTGAGCACAGGGGTTCTTAAGAGGGCAGTAGAAGGAAGGAATGGGCAGAAAAGACGATCTCCAGTGAAGTGAAGGCCGTTTTACCAAAAGAGTAGGATTTAGTCTCAGTTTAAGGAGAACACTTTTAAATAGCTCGGACAGCTCCAAACTGCAGTTTAGGGAACGAGTGCTTCAAAAGAACAGTGCTTTAAAAGTCCTGACAAGGCAGCAAGAGGATGAAGAGTTGGTTTTGAATAGTTTTGAACACAGGAGTAAAGAAGCAGAGGCATCTCTGACTAAAAGGCACTGAGATCCTATGGCACCAATGGGTCAGTTGCAGGGGGCAGGGGATGGGGGTGGGGATATATTTCTCTCAAAGTCTCCCAGGGCCGTCACCCCTCCCTACCCCACCCCCCCACTCCCTTCACCCTTCCTCCCTCCACTGTTGGGTCCCCGGGGACAGCACTTCTTAAGCTGGAGCCCTCAGGCGCCATCTCTGCAGTCTGGATTTTGGAGCCTGGCAAGTTCTGGGACAGGAAGGCGGGTCTGCAAGGCTGCTGCAGTTCAGTCGGACCTGGAGGCCTGGAGGGGAACTGGAGCCCTGAAGCCCACCCACGTCCTTGAAGCCGAGGGAGGAACACATCCTCCTAACAGTACTTCTCAGGGGTCAGCGTGCTCCCCACCCGACGGTGATCCATACTCACTTGAGGCAGCAAGCACTGCCTCTAACTGGCCCCCTCGATTCCGCCTTAAGGGTCCTCGCACATGTGTGATAGCGCAGGCCCCGGATCTCTTTAGTCAGCTGAGGCCAGTGCTGCCAGGGTCCCTCCAGTCCCATCCCCCAGCCCCTCCCTCTGGGACTGTATCTAATAGAAGAAAGAGCACAGAGGAATTGGCTGAATCAAGGGGCCTGGGAGCCTGGGGATGAGTTTGAAGACCGAGAACCTAAGGCACAATTACATATTATTGGAAACTCTTGTGGGGTGTGTGGGGGGAGGTTAGAAGGATGAGAGGTGAGTCGACCTGGTGAGTCCAGCCCCAGGACACCACACAGCCCAGCTCCCCTTTTCCTGCCATCAGACGAGTGGTGCCGCGGGACTCTGCACTTCCCCCTCCCTGATTCTCCTCCAGAAGAGCAGGTGGTCCCCCTCTGAGGGCAGGGGCAAGACAACGGACCAAGTCCCCCTGCACTAAGGCGCTGCTGGAAGCTCTTCCTGAACAGCAATGCTGGCTTGGAGCGAACCCGTGCACCGCCAAAGTTGGTCTCGTCCTGCAGCTGAGGGACGCAGGTTTTAATTCAGATGCCCTAGCTTTAAATCAATCAGCCCCCCTTTAAGTCAGGTGACCCGACTTTAAATCATTGTGTGCCCCTCAAGCCTGCCACTTCAAAAGTTGGGAACTTCACTTTGATCCCAGCACCTCACACAGCTGAATGCACACTGTAGTCACCCCCAAGCCTGGCTTACAGGCAGGATATAAGGTAAGGGGATGGGCTGCACACATGGTGAGGAGGGTGCACTTCATGTACCAGAAGGGTCCAGGTACTCTGGGTACAGCAAGCAGTGCACGATACAGCAGCTCCCTGGCAAAGCTGGTGATGCACAGGGGGAGCAGGCACATCCAGGCACGGAGAGGTTTCAGGCCGGGAGCTGGGGCACAGCCAGCCGGGAGGGTGTGAAAGCGGAGGATCTGAGCCTTCTTGAGAAAGGCAGACACAGAGGATGGATGAGAAACAAAGACCAGATGAAACATGGATTTGAAAAACACACCCTGCTATTGAAATTGGGGTGGGGGGCACCCCAGATTTGAGTCCTCTTACTCCCCTGTTGCTAGTGCTTTGGCATTTGTCCAATTATTTATAAAATGTGACTGATAATATCTAATCCATAGAATACTGCATTTGGAGTGGTTTTGCGTGTTTATGTTTCTATAGTGGAATAATCTTTTCTGCAAGAAAAATGTATACTATCTGAAATAAATCAAAACCCCTTTTTAAAAAGTACTATATTGGACTTCCCTGGTGGCACAGTGGTTAAGAATCTGCCAGCCAAGGCAGGGGACATGGGTTCGAGCCCTGGTCTGGGAAGATCCCACATGCCGCAGAGCAGCTAAGCCCATGCGCCACAACTACTGAGCCTGCATGCCACCTACTGAAGCCCGCGTGCCTAGAGCCGGTGCTCCACAACAAGCGCAGCAAGAGAAGCCACCGCAATGAGAAGCCCACGCACTGCAACAAAGAGTAGCCCTCGCTTGCCGCAACTAGAGAAAGCCCTCACGTAGCAACGAAGACCCAACGCAGCCAAAAATTAATTAATTAATTAATTAATTATTTTAAAAAAGTACTATATCCTTCTGTATAACTTCTCTGGGAAGAACAAAGAGATGGCGTGGGAGAGTGAGAAAGACCAATATTTAGTGCACATCTCTCATGCAGGTGCTCTGCTGCCTCAGATAGATTTATCCTCACTTTACAAAGGAGGAAATAATCTCAGAGAGGTTTAGTAATTTTCCCAAAGCCAAACAGCTATTGAGTGGCAGAACCAAGATCTGAACCAAGTCTGTTACCTTCAAAGCCTAAGTCCTCATCAGAACAAAACTCAATTAATATTGACATTTATCGAATTACATTGCGACCTGGGGAGTTCTTGGCACAATCCTGAATAAGAGTGAGAAAGAAAGAAATAGCATTGTTCCTACAGTCAACCCAAATTTTTGGAGCAGCTGCTAGAAGCCTGGCCCTTTTTGGGGTTCAGCAGTGATCAAGACAGGAAGAGTCCTGCTTTCATGAAGCATGTAGTGTGGAGAAGAGACGGGTGCAACTTGGGTGAGGGATTTCACCTTGCTGGGCCTCTGTTTTCTCATCTGGAAAATGGGATGGGTGTTCCTCATTTTCTGAGATTGTCCAGCCCTCACATTCTCTGATTCCATAAGAAGCATTTGTTTTCCTGTTTTTTTAAAATTCAATCAGGCCATGATCTGTGATGAATGTTGTTAGCTGCTCCCCAAATCACTCTATTCCCACCCTTTTCCTGTGATCAGGTCTTTCCCGAAACATGACTCACAATCAATCAAGTCCCAGAACCTAAGGGGCACCCAGCAGAAAAATTCCAACCCTTGCTTCCCAGGAGCTCTGCGGTCTACCTGTCAGGTAAACTTAACTCACCTGGCACAAGGTGGCCAACCCTGGTTTCACATCAACATGATCTCAGGCACAAACCTCCTTGTTTTCCCATTTTGTCTTTAAGTTACTTGTTGAAACAACTGCACAAATTATGACAAAGATATAAAATCAGGCATCTTCTGCCCACAGTGCCTACTAATAAATGATTTTCTGCCACCTTAGTGATAAATATAGAACATTTCAACATTCTGCTGCCCTTATTATTTGTCATTTTTGTTGATATTTCTATTGAATACATCTTTCAATATTTTAACAATGGAACATCATTTAGGTTGTTACAGACCCAGCCTTTAGTGGTAAAGGTTTTGTTGTTATATTTCTATTATGTTTCCTTTAAAAATCATTATCTTATTTAAATGGATTAAGTCAATTCTATAGGCATTTATCTTATGATATTGATGAAATTAATACATAGAGGGCAGTAGTACAAGTTGATTGGACTTGAGAACTTCTCTTAGCACAGTTAAGTATAAATATTATCTATATGTAAACCAAAGTACATGCTGAGTGAGATTCTCTGACTCTTTTTCACTGTCTGCCCCTCAAGCCTGTGAGAAATGGAATATTTCTTGCCATATCAGTAAACAAAGGATGTCACAGACATCAGCACTTGCAGCCCTCCAATGTGAGCCGGCGGGCCCTGAGGCACTCAGGATATGCAAATACAGAATGCAGGCCCCAGGGAGCTGAGGTGCATATCAAAGGAAGGATTTCAGTGAGCCCAGACTCTTGCATCTTCCCATACAAAGAAAAGCGCTCCATTCCTCACCTTGGGACAGCTGGTTTTCCTTAGTTAACAATCACCTTTTGATGTTCCCCATTACCTGCGCCAGTCCCCTGCCCTGTCCCCTCCCCCCGGTACTTTAGCTCAGGGAGGAAGGAGCGCAGAGGGACTCGGCTGAATAAGGGGCCTGCGCGCCTCGGGAGGAGTTTTCAGCCACTTTCCCCGCAGTCGGGAGGAGGGGCGCTGACGCTCCAACCACACCCTGCGCCTCCCTTGCCCCGTTTCCCCTCAGGACGCTCAGGCCGACCCCCTCCCCACGCCCACCAGGTCCCGCAAGCCAGGCCGAGGGCAGGGGCGAGAGGAGGGACCGAAGTTCCCGGGGACCAGACGCTGGAGGCCGCTCTTTCTGCACAGCAGCGGCGGGTGGCAGCGAACCCCTGCCCCTCAGAAGCTGGTCTTGTGCTGCCGCCCGGGCACCGGACCAGGCGGAGGGTCGGCGCCCACTTACCCGGCCCGCCGTCCCCGCGACTGTCACGGCTTCGGCCGCCGGGGCACCTCCAGAGCCGGCAGCCTCGGTGAGGTCGCCCTCCCCTCGGGCTCCGGGGCAGTTCCGTGAAGGCGGAGGGAAGAGACCCCGCCCGAGCCGGGAGTTCCAGCTCGGAGGAAACGCGGGCTCCATTCTGGGGGCAGGGGGTGGGACGGCTCGGCCCCAAGGCCTTCCGGGAGGGAGGGGGCGCCGGAGGAGGTAGCCGCCAGGAGCGCGCAGGCCCCGTCGGGGGTCCTGGAGGGGCGGCCCGGCCTGGGGGCCACGCCCACTGTGACCGCAGCCCAGGCCTTTTTTCTGTAATCCTACACAAAAAGTTAGAAAGATACACAGTCTATAGTAAATATTCAAAAATGATTGTTGCTGTTGTGCTTACTATTCTATTAAACGTGTAAAATCCATAAAACACTTTAAGTTCAAAGTTAAATATGAATTTTTACCTTTCCTTATTATCTCTCTATTCACAATTGTGGTTAATGAATCAGAGACTGGCATCACTAGTTAAAAATGCGCTTGTTAAAAAAATGGAATTCAGGCCCACCAGACCTACTGACTCACAATCTGCAATTTTACAATCTCCCCAGTGTACTTGTGTACCCATGAATAGTTGAAAGGTACATTTCTACCTCGACATGTCTTTTCTGTCTGAGAAATACACACATTTTATCCAGTTTGACATAAATAAAACACTCAAAAAATGCATATGCCTGTGTTGAAACCATCATTTTATTATTTCTTTTCCAGAAAAGTGTAGTCTCTATACTGGTTTTGTGGATCACATGCCATACTCTTTTCTTGTAGTTAGAAATAAGGTAGAGAATGTTACTTTGTAAATATATATATATATATATATATATATATATATTAGTGGATAATTCAAAACACTGTTCTAAATTAAAACCAGTTCTCTTAACTTGTTGTTTTCTTCTTGGGTCATATTATGAACTCTTCCCATGGCCACATGGCATGTGTACTTTTAATTTCAGGGACTGCTGACATTCCAGGATGTGGCCACAGATTTCTCTCAAGAGAAGTAGGAATGCCTGGACCAAGATCAATGGGAATTGTACAGGGATGTGATGTTACAGAACTATAGGAACCTGCTCTCCTTGGGTGAGGATACCTTCCTTCCAGAATTCCTTATCCACCCACAGGGTTTAGAGTCTTTCATTTGTAGAATGTCTCCTGGAATCTTCTGCTTCCTACAGTACGGTTTCAGATTGCAACTTTTCAGGAAAGATTGGGAGTTTGTGGGTATAATTTATCTTATTCTTTTAAAATTGCAACCTCCCTTTTAATATACTTTGTAACTGCTTGGGATGTGTCTATATGAACTGTGTACTATATGCTTCTGTTATAGTCCTTACAATATTTTATTGTCTTATTTTCTGTAACAATCTTCAATGGATTCTTTGGGCTTAAGGTATATTAAAAGGGACACTGCGATTCTGGGACTTCCCTGGTGACGCAGTGGTTAAGAATTCGCCTGCCAATGCAGGGGACATGGGTTTGATCCCTGGTCCGGCAAGATCCCACGTGCCACGGAGCAACTAAACCAGTGAGCTGCAACTACTGAGCCTATGTGCCACACCTACTGAAGCTGGTGCGCTTTGAGCCCGTGCGCCATTTATTTTTTGGAGAATAAAACCACCTCTGAATGATTAAAATTTAGACCAGCTAGTCAAAATGCTTTATCACCTGTTGTTCTAAAACACTGATCAACGGAACAAGTTAGACTAGGGATAACAGTGTAATCGTATTCTAGAGTTCATATCGACAATACGGTTTATGACCTTCATGCTGGATTAGAACATTTCAATGTTATAACTGCAATTAATGGTCTATTTGTTCAATGATTAAAGTCCCACGTGATCTGAGTTCAGACTGGGTCATCCTGGTTGGTTTCTGTCTATTATAGATTTCTCCCAGTAGGAAAGGACAAGAGAAATAGGGCTTACTTTACAAAATGTCTTCAAACTAAATGATGATATAATCTACATTCAATTAATTTATACATACCCTACTGTAGAACAGGGTTTGTTACGGTGGCAGAACCCGGTAATTATGTAAAACTGAAACCTTTATCTGCAGTGGTTCAAGTCCTCTTCCTAAGAATATGTTTATAATCAACATTCTTTCACAAATTACCCAATTTAATTCACCATAGCATTCCTCATATTAACTAAATGGAGAATCCTACGCTATATACAAATCCAGAAAAGGCCCAAAATCATCAGCCCCTATGCATTATTACAACCCATTGCTGAGGCACTCAAATTATTTATTAAAGAACCACCATGGGCTTCCCTGGTGGCGCAGTGGTTGAGAATCTGCCTGCCAATGCAGGGGACACGGGTTCGAGCCCTGGTCTGGGAAGATCCCACATGCCACGGAGCAACTAAGCCTGTGAGCCACAACTACTGAGCCTGCGCGTCTGGAGCTTGTGCTCCGCGACAAGAGAGGCCGCGACAGTGAGAGGCCCACGCACCGCGATTAAGAGTGGCCCCCGCTCGCCGCAACTAGAGAAAGCCCTCGCACAGAAATGAAGACCTAACACAGCCAAAAATAAAATAAATAAATAATAATTTTAAAAAAAAAGAACCACCATGACCATCAACATCATCAATTTATATATTACTGCCCCAATGCTAGCCTTAACCGTGGCTCTCACAACATTAATTCCTCTTCCCATATCTTATCCACTAATTAATATAAATGTAGGCATACTATTTATATTAGCCATATCAAGCCTAGCCATTTATTCCATCCTCTGATCTAGATGAGCTTCAGATTGAAAATACTCACTCACTGGAGCTCTACGGATAGTAGCACAGACAATCTCATATGAAGTCTTGTTAGCAGTTATTCTATTCTCAGTCCTACTGATAAATGGATCACTTACACTTTCAACAGTATTTATTACACAAGAACACCTATAACTAATTTTCTCCTGACTCCTACCCAGAATTTGACTATCTCTGCAGTAGCAGAAATCCAAAGAAGCCCCACTTGATTTAATAGAAGTAGAATCAAAACCTGTATTTGGCTTCAATGTAGAAAATGTAGCAGGCCCATTCACCCCGTCCTTCCTAGAGAATATGTCAATTTCCTTATAATAAACATTTCCACAACATTCTATTTTTAGGAGCATTCGACAATCCCTAAATGCCAAAATTATATACAGCCCAAGTCATCATTAAAACACATCTAACAATCTCCTTTCTATGAATTCGAGCATCCTACCCACAGTTTTGATATGATCAACGTATACATCTCTTATAAAAATTTTTTTATTACTAATATTAGCCCTATGTATATGAGAGTTTTCACTACCTGTCATCATACCAGGCAACCCACCACAAACTTAAGAAATATTTCTGACAAAACAGTTACTTTGATAGAGTAAATGATAGAAGTTTAAATGCTCTTATTCCTGGAATTGAACTTATTCCTAAGAATTTTACATTCTCCATGCTACCACATTACACCACATGCTATATAGTAAGGTTCTCTAAGAAAGCTTCAAGGCCCATACCCCCAAAATATTGTTGTATATCCTTCCTGTACTATTAAACTCTCATTGTTTTTACTATCATTCTACTGACCATTATCTTGGGAAATATAATTGTAGTAACAAGCTCACACTGGTTAATGGTATCCACATTCTAATAAAAAACATGAACCCATAAGCTACAGAAGCATCCAACAAATATTTTCTAAAACAATCCACCACATCAATACTACTTATATGGCTATTATCATTAATCTAATATACTCTGGTCAAAGAACACAATGAATTACAAAAATCTTTAATCCAGCAGCATCCATTATCATGACAATCATCCTTGTCACAAAAGTAGGACTTTCCCCATTTCACTTCTGAGTGCCCAAAGTAACTCAAGGCATTCCATGAACAGCAGGCCTGATGCTATCAAAATGACAAAATTGCACCCCTATCAGTTTTATACCACATGTCACCATCCATCAACCTAAACATACTGTTAATCATAGTGATATTATAAATCATAGTTGGATGCTGAGTCAAACTTAGCCATACTCACCTGGAAAAAATTACACCTTCCTCATCAATTGCCCATATAGGATGAATAACAGCTATTATAATGTATATTCCAATTATAACAATCCTAAACATACTAATTTATATCATAACAACACTATCTTCTTCCTATTAATACCCAGATCATGTACTACAAGAGTATGATTATCACACACATGAGATAAAACACCTCCCATCAGGATCCTTATCCTCAGAGTTACAGTGTCATTAGGAGGTCGCCCACCATTATCAGGGTTTTGACCCAAATGAATAATTATCCAAGAGATAACAAAAACGATAACATCATTCTACCAACATTAATAGCCATCACAGCAGTCCTCAGCATATATTTCTACTTGCAGCTAACATACTCCACATCACTAACTATATTCCCTTCAATAAACAACACAAAAATACAACAATTTGAACATACAAAACAAATAACCTTCCTATCATTACTAATCATAATAGCCACATGATTACTTCCCATAACCCCCATTCTATCAGTGCTGGACTAGGAATTTAGGTTAGTTCAGACCAAGAGCTTTCAAAACCCTAAACAAGTACAATTTGCTTAATTTCTAAAAATAAGGACTGCAGGACTTTATCCTACATCAATTGAATGCAAAGCAAACATTGTAATTAAGCTAAATCCTAACGAGATTGATGAGTTTTAACCCCAGGAAATTTTAGTTAACAGGCAAATCCTCTAGTCAACTGGCTTCAATCTACTTCTCCTGCCTTTGAGAAAGAAAAAAGAAAAAAAAGGCAGGAAAATCACCAGCAGAATTGAAGCTGCTTCTCTCAAGTTACAATTCAATTTGTTCATTCACCACAGGGTTTGCCAGAAAGAGGGCTCAATCTCTGTCTTTAGATTTACAGTCGAATGCTAGCTCAGTCATTTTACCTCTGTTCATACACTGCTGATTATTATCAACAAATCACAAAAATATTGGCATTTTATCTTTACTATTTGGTGCTTGAGCTGGAGTAGCAGGCAGCACCTTAAGTATATTAATCCTGGCTGAGTTATGCTAACCTGGAGTGCTACTTGGAGATTCCCAAATCTGTAAGGTAGTTATAACAGTCCCTGCACTTGCAATAATTTTCTTTATAGTTGTACCCATTATGATTGCAGGGTTTGAAAACTGACTTGGGCCACTAATAACTGGGGCACATGAGGTAGCATTTCCCCAAATAAATCATATAAACTTTTGACTACTTCCCCCATCATTCTTACTCCTACTCATATCACCAATAGTAGAAGCTGGTTCTGGTACAAGTGGAACCGTATATTCAGTTGTAGCCTGCAATCTGGCCCACACAGGAGCCTCTGCTGACCTAACCATTTTCTCCTTACATTTTAGCAGGTGTCTCTTCAATTTTTGGTGCTATTACTTGTATTACTATAGTCTTTAATACAAAACCAGCAGTCATATCCCAATACCAAACACCAGTATTTGTTTAATCTTTGCCAACTATAGCCATATTACTATAATTATCACTCTCAGTCTGAGCAGCCAGAATTGCCATACTGTTAAGAGATAGAAATCTAAACAATACCTTCTTTGACCCTGCAGGAGGAGACCGAATCCTATACCAACACCTATTTTGACTCTTTGGTCACCCTGAAGTCTGTATTCATGGCCTACCAGGGTTTGTTACAATCTCACATATCATGACATACTATTTAGGGAAAAAAGTGCCTTTCAGCTATTTGAGAATAGTATGAGTCATGTCCACTGGTTTTTTAGGAGTTCTCTTGTGGGCCCATCATATGTTTACCATAGGGATAGCTGTGGACTCAGGAGCATACTTTGCATCAGCTACCGTAATTACTTCTATCCCTACAGGAGTAAAAGTATCTAGCTGATTAGCAACTCCTTTCTAATTTTTTTTTCTTGGCTGCATTGTGTCTTCGTTGCTGCACGCGGGTTTTCTCTAGTTGCAGCGAGTGGGGGCTACTCTTCGTTGTGGTGCGCAGCCTTTTCATTGCAGTGGCTTCTCTTGTTGCAGAGCACAGGCTCTAGGCGTGTGGGCTTCAGTAGTTGTGGCACGTGGGCTCAGTAGTTGTGGCTCACAGGCTCTAGAGAGCAGGCTCAGTAGTTGTGGCGCTCGGACTTAGTTGCTCCGTGGCATGCGGGATCTCCCATACGAGGGCTCGAACCCGTGTTCCCTGCGTTGGCAGGCGAATTCTTAACCACTGTGTCACCAGGGAAGTCCCTGATTAGCAACTCTTCACGGAGGTAATATTAAATGATCTCCCACTATATCATGACTTTCAGGCTTGATTTTTCTTTTTACAGTAGGTGGTTTGACAGGAATCATCTTAGCCAATTCACCCCCAGACATTATCCTCCAGGATACATACTATGTAGTAGCACACTTCCATGACCTAATGTCCATGGGAGCAGTCTTCAGTATTATAGGAGGCTTCCTACACTGATTCCCACTATTCTCAGGTTATACACTTAACTCAGCATGAGCAAAAATTCACTTCACAAGTATATTTGTAGTAGTAAATATGACTTCCTGCAGCACTTTCGTGGCCTCTCAGGGATGTCACTACATTACTCTGAGTACCCTGATGCACACACAACATGAAATATTTTGTCTTTAGGCTCATTCGTCTCACTAGCAGCAGTAATGCTAATAACCTTCATACTTTGAAGAGCTTTTGCGTCCAAGCGAGAAGTCTCAGCAGTGGAAACTGTTACTCCTAACCTAGAATGGTTACATGGATGCCCTCCACCATATCCTATGTTTGAAGATGCTACCTATGTGAATGTAAAATAAGGAAGGACTCAAGTCCTTTTCAACCAATTTCAAGCCAACACCATAACAATTATGTCTTTCTCAATAAATGAGATAAAAGTAAAAAGTGATGTCACTTTGTCAAAGTTAAATCATAGGCTAAAATCCTGTATGCAGGATTGAGATACATACAATAGATGCACAGGTAGAGAAAATTTGAACAATTTACCAGCCATTATTGTAATCTTAATTGCCCTATCATCATTGTGAATCCTTTACATGATACATGAAATCAATAACTCTTCCCAAACCATAAAAAACTATGGGTCAGTAATGATACTGAAACTACAAATACAAAGATTACGAAGATTTAAATGTTGACTCCTCTGTAATCCCCACATCAGAGCTAAAACCAGGAGAATAATGACTAATAGAAGTCAACAACCGAGTAGTTAGAGATAGTCATTGAATATTAGTTTCATCTGAAATTGTTGTACATTCATGAGTTGTTCCTTCTCAGGCCTAAAAAGAGCTGCTATCCCACGATGCCTAACTTAAAGAATCCTAATACCAACAGGACCAGGCCTATGTTGTGGACAAGAGAGCTCGTTTTCCTGAGTTCAAAGACAGGACAGAGGGATATGGCTGAGATATGGGGTGAATCTGGAGCCCATGGGGATGCACTCTCCAAGCTCCAGTATAGGAATGGGGCCTCTAGGGTCCCAGGCCACCCACCACGCCCTCCCAAGCAGGATCTGGGCAACATTCCCTGTCAGTGATGAGGCAGCCCTATCACTTGTCACGCCCCAATGTTGTGTCCTATGTGGGCCCCATGCTCTTGGGACCACACCCCACACTCTGCAGGTCCATGCTACAGAGTCCTTCATGCCTCAGGAATAGAGACCACACAGCAAGCAGTTCCCTCCCAAACCAACAGGAGGAGGGGAGGAGAGCAGGGGCACCAGGGGAATCTCACTCAGACAACAACACCCCAGCGGTGCCAGCGGGGACAGTGATGATGCAGATGAGGCACAGACCAAGAGATGGGACCAGAGGACCCAAAAGGCAGCTGGTCAGGTCCTGGCTCACCTGCACCCCGGACACCTTTGTCCCACATACACCCCCTTCCTCGAACACCCTCTCCTTAAATGCAGATTCTTCAGATGCAAACAGGCAGAGCTTCAGACTGAAAGTCAGCTCTTCCAAAATGACCCGTCAGCAAACACTGCAGGATTCCACTCCAGTGGGTGCCCTGGAGTCGACAACTCAGGGACTGAAGTGGACATCGGTGCCAGGGGCAGTTGGAGGGAATGGGGAGTGAGACTTTCATGGTTGTGGAATTTTGGTTTTGCAAGATGAAAAGTTCTAGGGATGGTGGTGATGGCTCCACGAGAAAGTGAATATATCTGATGCCTCAGAAACGTGCACTTAAAATGGTGATGATGGTAAAGGGTATGTGACGTGTGTTTTATTTCACTTAAAATAAATTCTTAAAATAATGTCTTGTTAACTGAGATTCCATTTCGACTCCCCTTCGTCACAAATGTCGGAGGCCCAGACACAGTCCCCTACCTTAGGGGCCATCACGGTACCCTCACAGAGCACGTGGGAGACCATTCTTAGGGGGGCCTAGTCTGTGCTCACCTGACCTCTGTCCAGGGGGACTCAGGCAGTGGTGACCCCCATAGATTAGATATAATATATGCTATGATATTAATATGATACCACCAAGGGTTGTCACTCACCAGAACACAGAGCAGCAACCCACTCAAACATGCCTGACCTCATATGATTGTGACAAGATTAAGAGAAGAAAAGGAACCACAGGATAATCAGGGCAACACTCTTCATTCAGATGTTGTAAATCTCAAAAGGGACAAGAAACTCTGCAGGCAAAGAGCAGATATGGGGTCTCCCCGTACATGTGATCCCGACCCATGCAGATGTAGTGAGACCCACACAGTCCCCACACCCTGTACCTGGGGTCACACATCCACTCTCCCCACAGTGACCCCACCTCCCCAGACCCTGCATCTAAAGTCACATGTTCTCACTCACCAGGGTGACCCCACCTCCCCAAACCCCCTCACACCTGGGTCACATGTCCACAGTCCCAGGGTGACCCCACCTCCCCAGACCCCCCCACCTGGGGTCACAAGTGCACAGTCTCCAGGGTGACCTCACCTCCCCAGACCACCCCACCTGGGGCCACATGTGCAGTCTCCAGGGTGACCTCACCTCCCCAGACACCCCACACCTGGGGCCACAGGTCCACACTCACCAGGTGACCCCACCTCCCCAGACACCCCACACCTGGGGTCACAGGTCCCCACTCACCAGGTGACCCCACCTCCCCAGACCCTGCACCTGGGGTCACACGTCCCCTTGGTCAGGACACCATGGCTCTGCTGGTTGGTTCCCTAATGTGGAAACAAGCTGGGTCCCTGGGACTTCCTGGGATGCCAAAATAAGTGTAAGGTTGCTCTCCTCCCCCCACACCTGTCCCAGAGAAGTCCTCCTCTTCTCACTTTGGTTCTGTGTGATTTTAACTGTTTTTAAAGCTTTCATGCTAGAGTTGAACACACTACCTTGGTTCTGGCAGGCTCAGTCCTTTCTTGTCTCACTTACATGTTGAGAAAACTCACAGGACAGCAGGGCTGAAAGCCGAGGGGCAGCTCTGGACTCTGCTGAGTAGGGACGGTAGACTGGAAGGAGAGCTCAGCAGCAGCCTCAGCTGTTACCCATCGGCCTTTTGCCCGATCTGCGTGCCCTGCAATCAATTCACCAGTTAAACCTGCCTATCGGCCTTTTGCCCAATCTGCGTGCCCTGCAATCAATTCACCAGCTAAACCTGCCTCCCTACTCACCATGCATGTGCTGGTAAATTGGAATAATTTCCCGGTAGCCCTTCTGAGGATTCTCCACGAGCCCCAGGGAAGGTGAACTTGCAGGGATAAAGACTAAGGCCCCAACCATAGCACTGACCCTTGGGAGGGCCAGGTAACCACACTCAGAAGAGAGACTGTTATGTAGACAAACCCACCTCAGCTCCAGACCCCAGACATCTAAGCCCTGACATTCAGATGCAGACACTGAAGGAGCTTCCCAGTATTGAGGCCAGACCTGGTCTCTACCCAGGTCCCCATAGTCCTAACGTACGCAGAACATGGTCAGGTGTAAATGTTCTTATTATAGACAGCACATGGTCAGCTCTAAACATAATCAGTAGACAGGACATGCAGAGGTCTAAATCTACCACGTAGACAGAACTTGATCATGTTTAAACTACCTTAGGGCTGATCTCATAGGAGGTACAGGTTACACACATGGGTCTCTCATCTTTGGACACCCACATCAGGAAACCGAACAAAATCTTTGTCATTAAACATTTCAACAGGCAAAACAGAATTGTTACCAATTTCTCTGGACACCTGATGGTCAGGATCCACGGGCGAGCCACGAACTTCTTAGAGTGCAGCCCAGTCTGCTGCCAGGACAGACAA
Source organism: Balaenoptera ricei (assembly GCF_028023285.1). NCBI lineage: Eukaryota > Metazoa > Chordata > Mammalia > Artiodactyla > Balaenopteridae > Balaenoptera > Balaenoptera ricei. The sequence goes on along the minus strand of NC_082640.1, from coordinate 99,319,337 downwards.
GAAGTGGTCTGATTCCAGCCTCCCAGGCTTCCAGAAGGAGGCGGCCACACTGGAAGCCCAGGCAGGACAGTCCTGCAAGGTCCGGGCCGGGAGACGCGGTCTGTCCATTCCGCTGGCCGATTCCGGACGGGGCGCTCAGGGCCGCTGAGAGCCCTGCACTCAGGTCCTGCTTCCCTGCAGCATGTGCGGGGGGCGGGGGGGATGGAGGGGGGGTGGCTGACGGCTCCTATGGCTCCCGGTTAGGTGATCTCATGCCCTGGGGCTGACACCCAGCACGGGCACCGCGCTGTCTTCTAGGGGAGGCACAGGGAGAGGTAGGGGCACCGAAGCCGTTGGAGAGGAGAACCCACGGTGGAACTCCTTGCACACTGGCTCATCCCCACCTGGTGACCCGCCTGCCCATCGTGGGCCACATGCCACCACCCCACCACCCCTGAGTGCAGAGTGCCTCCTCTTTCAAAAGTACAGGGTCTCACATGAAGGAGACCCAGTGGGGATTGTCACCCTTCCCTCCCTCCTGATGCTGTGTTTGGGGAGAATGAAACCCCTTGACTCGGCGATGGGACCCTGTGAGGAAAGAGGCGGTGGTCCCATTCAAGTTGGGGCCTGGCTGAGAGATGGGAACACAGGAGCCACGTACAGGGCCTGGAGGCCATGCCAACAGGAGGGGCACAGCCGGCCCTGGCCAGGCTCTCCAACTGTGACATTGCAGCTTATAGGGGACCCGGGGCAGGTGACTGAATGTAATGGGGGCCTAAGGTGGACCCTGAATGGGGCTTAAAGAAGGTGTGAAGGATGTTACTGAGACAGTGACAGTCATTGGAAGACAGACTCTGTGTCAGGACATCCTGCTAAATCCATTTAAATCCCTGAGATCTGTGACCTTTACGTGGTTATGCAGGATTGTTTGAGCAGGTGTGTGCGGACATATCTGAGGCACAATTCAGTCTGCAACCAACTTGCAAGTGGTTCCAGCAAACACACAGGTGTGCGCACAGGCAGGCACAGCACACACACAAACACATGCACGTGCACAGCACAAATAGAGTCACACACTAGCATGTGAACACACATGCACGCATATGCCCATGCACACACTAATGTGTGCAAGTGCACATACCTATGCACATGCACAGCATATGTATGCAAACAGGCACATGCACACGCATAGCACACACACAGGGAATAAAGTGAATCCGTAAAGCATTAATTCCTGAACACAAGTGAAGCTGACATGTATTCTTCCCTTTTCTTAGCCTTGATGTTTTCCACAAGAAAAAGTTTAAGAAAAAAGTTAATGGCAAATGACTTTTGATTCATAGGACTTTCTGATGTTATTCCACAAATATTATGACAGGAGAAATGAATGTAGATATTACATGTGTCCACTAATGGATGAATGGAGAAGAAAAACACGGTCCATCAATACAAGGGGATGCTATTCAGCCTAAAAAGGAAGGCAATTCTGACACAGGCTGCAGCAGGGATGATCCTTGAGGGCATTATGCTCAGTGATGTAAGCCAGACACAAAAAAACAAATAGTGCTTGATCCACTCATACAAGGCCCCTAGAGCAGTCAGAACCATAGAGACAGAAAGCAGGATGGTGGGTGCAGGGGCTCAGGGAGGGAGAATGGGGAGTGAGTGTTTAACGGGTACTGTTTCAGTTTTGCAAGATGAAAATGTTCTGGAGGAGGATGGCGGTCAGTGTTGTACAACAGTGCGAATTACTTCATGACCCTGGAATGTGCACTTAAACGTGGTTAAGATAGTAAATCTTATGTTATGTGTATTTGACCACAATTTTTAAAACTTTTTTTAAAACAACAGGAAATAGTCCATGAATACAACAAGATGCACAACTTCACTAATAACCCAGGGATTAAAACCATAAGAAAAAAACTGTGTACACCTACCAGAATGGCAGACATGAAATACACAGTATCAAATTATCAGCAGGACGTGGAGCAATGGAAAGCCTGGTACGCACTGAGGGGATGCAACCACTTCTGAAATAATCGGGCCTCAGATAGCGAAGTCTGTGCACACAGACCCACAGTGCTCCTCCCAGCTGAACACAAACCCACCAGCCCTGCACCAGGACACACGGACATGGACTCCGCAGCCACAGGAGCCAAACCTGAAACCAACCAGAAGGCCATCACAAGCGGATGCAGAAATGAACCATGCACACTCCTATGAAGGAATATTCCACAGCAATGGAGTACATTTTGTTTAAAGGCAGTAAAACTATAAAAATTATTTTTTAAAAAATAATAATTTAAAAATAATTTTAAAAAAATACTATATTCACAAGATGAAAGAATCTCATGGACACAGTGCTGAGCCATTGAGAGCAATAAAGCAGCCTGCACAGTACACCCACTTACCGACTTTGGAACTAGGCAAAGCTGGGCTGAGTTATTTAGGGATGCGTGCCTGGGCGTAAACTATGAGGACAAGTCACTGACACAAAATCAGGAGAACAGCTACCTCACGGTGGGGAGGACGCTGTGACGAGGGAAGGGCACTCCTGGGTGTCCACTCATCATGTTCTGTTTCTTGATCTTTATGATTATTCTTTACATATGTATAACCTAATCCTTAATATGTACTTACAGCTTATCATTTTTGTTTATTAAAAAGGGGGTATCCCAACAAAGTAGGAGGAGACCTGCTTCTCTCAGGGAAGAAAAGGAATAGTTTCTACCAGTGAAATCTCGATACCATGGCTGCTTCAACCATCAAGCCTGACAACAACTCCCGTGAGAGGGGCACCGGGGCCACGACACTCAGAAGGAGACTCTGGGACCTCAGTCCGGTGTCACTGCCTCTGAGGAGCCCACGGCACCTGGTCAAAGTTCTCAGTCATTCTGTGCATGACCCTTTTGCCTTGGTTGCCCTGGCACAGCTCGGCCGGCATCATCGCTGGTAGAGAAAGAAGAAACGTGCAGAAGAGGGAACAGGGCTTCAAGCTGACCCACCTCCTTCTACGGAGACGATGCCACAGCCCCTAAGAGAGGACAGCAAGGCCACAGAATCCAGCCTCTCCACCTGAGGCCTAGCCACACTAGCACCTCACGCTTCTGATGCCACAGGGAGAATTTCCCAAGGTGCCCTCAGACCACCTGGCTGGACACAGTGGGACTTTCAGACACACAGGTCCTATCCGACCCCACACCTCTGCTGTCAGATTCTGGAGGTGGGTCTGGAAGCCTCCAGTTTTTCACTTTTGGTAACAGCTTTATTGAGATTGAATTTCTATACCACACAGTTAACCCATTTTAAGTATTAAGCTCACTGGTGTTTTCCATATTCACAGGGTTGTGCAGCCATCAGCACAATGCATTTTACAACATTTCCATCATCTCCCCAGAACCCCAGTCTTTAGAGGCCACCCCTTATCCCCCACAAGCCCAGCATCACCAATCCACTTTCTGTCTCTGTGGGCTTGCCTGTTCTGGATGTCTCATGTAAGTGGAATCCACTAATGGTCTTTTTGTGCCTGGCTTCTCTCACTGAGCATCATGTTTTCGAGGTTCATCTACATCATAGCCTGTGTCAGTGCTTCACTCCTTTTCCATGGGTGAGGAACCCTTACCCTCTCTGCTATTAACTCTATAATTAATTGTGACTCCCTGCCTTCACTGCACAGAGCTGATGAGAATTTCACCTTCCGTCATTCTTGGGGTGTAAGCTGAACTTTGAACCAACACCAAGGGGTCCTGTGAAGAGGCTGAAAGCCCAGCCCCACACGGTGCACAGTCGCCATGTGTGACCAGAGCCCAGGAGGAAGGGTGAGATGGGCCTGCCTGTTTACAGGACCAGCGTCCTATGGTCTCATGTGAAACCAACTCACTCGTCAGTGTCTCGTGAGAGCTGCTCCCCACGGTGCCCAGCGGGCAAGACAGAATGGTCAGGGACCACGGTGCTGCCTTCAGTTCAGGCCCACTCATACTAACTGTCTATTTGGAAAGTGCTGAGGCTCCAGGGGACGGTCCTTCCTGCTTCTTCCAGCTCCTTGGGGCTCCAGGCATCCCTGGGCTTGTGGCTTCATCCCTCCCATCTCTGCTTTCATCTTCATGTGGCTTCCCCTCTGTGTCTGTGTCTCCGCTCATCTTATAAGGACACAGTTACACAGGATTGGGACCACCCTAAGGCCCTTGTCTTACCTACTTACAAAACAAGGCCCTATTTAGAAATGAGGTCATGTCCTGAGGCCCTGGGGTCAGGACATGGATGTCTTTTTCCCTGGGGGTACACAATCCCCCTTCACTCTGAGATAACAGATAATGTTGCCCAGAAAACAAGCAAGCCCCTTACCTAAGCCAGCCCCTCGAAGAGGTCTGAGCCTGCCTGGTTTCTTGGAAACTGACTGGGCAGGAGAGTGCGGCTCATGACCCGAGTGTGAAGGACACCAGGAAGCACCCGTGTGAGTCTCGCCTTCGCAGCTGTAGCACTGGACCAGCTGATGAGGTCCAGCAGGGCAACTCCGACCTCCTTATAGGACTCGACCCACGTGGCCTGGGGGCGACAGGCAGCAGTGAGTGGGTGTATGATGAAGTGTATGTGACGGGCCTGCAGTGAGCAGGTGAGCACATCTGTGTGTGTGTGACATCAGGCACACCTGATGGGTCAGCAGTGAGCACACATGTCTGAGAGATCAGGTGCGGTACACACTCACGTGATCAGGTTCACGTGGCATCTTAGCGGGCAGGGTACCACAGGGCTGCACTGCTGCCACGGGCTCGAGCCACCGACCCTGCCTGGTGTGGAGCATCCCTCCCCCACCACGTGCCCCAGCAGCTCCCACGTCCGCAACTGCGCAGTGGCTGCACCTGCACAGAGTACTTCCCCTGGGCAAATACTTCTTGAAGAGGGTCACCTCCGTGGTGACGGCGACCTTCCTCTTCTGCTGCTTCAGCGGGCGCCGCCCCCGCCAGTGGCTGCTTGCACCAAGGCATCCGGGTCGCAGACGGCTGGTCCCTGCACCTGAGACCAAAGAGAAGGACTGGAGGGGCTGCGCTTTCTCCCACCAGGAGCCCCGTTTCCAGGGGGGGCCAGCGCGGCCATGTCAGACACACAGGGCCGGACATTCTGGTTCATCTTCCCCCAAAACGGTGGGTGAAAAGGAGCCATGTGGGACCTCAGACCACGTAGGACAAGGCGCGTGTCAAGGACCATCTCACCACTGTCGATTGGCCCATTCAGTTTGCACTCCTGTGAAATGCTGTTCCTGACCGGCTTTTCTCTACGTGACAGCTGAAAAGAACTGCTTGTATTTAAAAAGTGACCCATTTGTGTGAATTTGACAAAGGGGTACGTGCAACCAAGCACACAGCTTGGTAGGAGGTTACTGCTATTCAGGAGGGACAGATACCTTAATGGTTTTGTGCTTTTCTAAATGTGGGAAGAGGCAAGAATCCAGGTTCATAAAAATTTTCTCCTGAAAATATCAAACTCTCTGAGGGTCAGTTCTGCCAGTTTTCCCAGAGTACAAAGTGCCTCATCCTGATCTTCGCCCTGAATTCCTTTCAGTGTGTCCTGTAAGTCCGTGATTGTGGTGGTTGATGACTTACTTCTTGTACAACTGTATGGTAGGCAACATTCTTTATGTTACAGTGCCCCTTCTTTTGGTTGTAATTTTGACCAAGGTTTAGGAGGCGTTTCATGACCAATTTATCCCACGGTGCCTGGAATACTTATTCCCAGTTCAGGCGAGGATTTCCTTGATAGGCCACTCAATGTGCTGTTACTGGACTAGGCCCTGTTAACAGTAGCCCAAAGCCTCTGGGTCGCCTGTCCTACTAGTCTGTTATGGTCCAGGAAATGGTTCCCTCTTGTAGCGTCTTCTCATATCTAGAGCTATACTATTAAAATCACTGATCTTAGAGAACTATGTATTTGACAATTGTTTTAGACACTGTCCTGTGCCTGCCCGCCCTTCCTGGGAAGGACCTGGTCGTGATTTTCTAAGCTGAGAATCTGACTCTGTTCTACTTTACACACAAGTTATTTCTATATGGCTTTAAGATAGGCTGAATTTTGCAGGAATAGAACAACGATGTGATTCTAGGAAAGCTTGTTCTCACAGTTATTCAGAACTTTACCAAGAATTCTCTGACAGTTTGGAAAATCAAATCTCCTGGTAAAGTGGCTCAGAGTTTCTGAATTGCCAGTTAATGCACCAGGATTACTGTCACCGCAGTAATTCGAATTATATACAACAATGCCTATTTGTCCTCATTTAAAAACATTAAATATGAAGTTTGAAGCGAGTTGACTGTTACCTGCCTTTTCTTAAATCTAAATTGAAGAAAAATTTAAGCAAACATCTGATTACTTAGTGTAGCTGAAGCCAAGCATTCACCTATTAAATTACGTATAATTTCATTAAAATGTATTTATCTTTAATTCTCCTCTCTATTGTAACTATAGCTGCATACACACATATACATAATTATACTTTAATTATATGTGTAGAGAGATTATCTTATCTCTGCCTCTGATTTCAGAAAGTGAGGGGAGTGTTACAAAGTACTTGGTATAAAAAGGGTGAGGGTCTGACGGGCTGACAGAACACCCATGACATAGCATTTCATTCCCACTAAGATACAAGAATCCAAAAGACAGACAATAAAAAGGGGAGAAATTGGAACCTTCAAACAGTGTTAGTGGGTATGTGAAATGGTGCCACCATTTTGGAAGACAGTCTGGCAGTTCCTCAAAATGTCAAACATGGAGTCACTACAAGACCCAGCAATTCCACTCCTACATATAAACCCAAGAGAAAAGAAAACACATGTCCACACAAACACTTGTACATGCATGTTCATAGCAGCATGATTCACAACAGCCAAAATGTGGAAACCACACAAATGACCATCAACAGGTAAACAGAGAACAGATACACACAATGTGCTCCATCCACACAATAGAATGTTACTCAGCCATGAAAAGGAGTGAAGCACTGACACTCGCTACAGGGTTGACAAACCTTGAGAATACAATGCTCAGTGAGAGAAGCCAGACACAGAAGGACACTGTCTTAATCAGCTTGGGCTGCCATAGCAAACTACCAGGCTGGGGGCTTCAACAACAGAAATGTATTTCATACAGTTCTGGAGGACAGAAGTCCAATATCAGGGTGCCACTACGGTCAGGTCCTGGTGAGGTTCTCTTCTTGGTTGTATGTGGCATCTTCTCCCTGTGTCCTCACATGGAGAAGATGTGAGGGAGCTGTCTGAGATCTCTTTTATAAGGACACTAATCCCATAATAGGGGCTCCACACTCATGATCTAATCACTTCCCAAAGGCACCACCTCCTAATACCATCACCTTGGGGGTAAGGATTTCAACATGTGAATTTTGGAGGGACACAAACATTCAGCCAAGAACAACCACAAACTGATTCCATTTATATCAAATGTCCAGAACAGGCAAATCCACAGAGACAGGAAGTGGGTTAGTGGTGCCAAGGGCTAGGGGAGGGGGAGGGGGGTCTCCTTTTGGGGGAATGAGAATGTTTTAGAACCAGAGGGAGGTGGTGCTGGCACAACATTGTGAATGTGATAAATACCACTGAGTTGTTCAATTTAATGGTAAATGGTGAATTTTATGTTACATATATTTTAATCACAACTAAAAAAATAATTATTCATCACATCAACAACTTGACACCTCAGGGAATTTCCATTTCTGCCAAGAGACCCTGTCTGCTTGCCCAGGTGATGCCTGGGACCCCGGGTGACCTCGTGGGGGCTGTGGAGTGTAAATGAGGGCATGAACAACCCCTCACAGGGACGATCCAGAGGCAGACCCAGGGCTCGTCCCCAATAGCATAGGACAGAATCCATTTGGATTTATCGTAGCACTGTGAACAGCCCCATGGGGCCGGTGACCGTGTACTGCCTGACTGCAGCCCTGGACACCGGGGCCGTGGCCCAATCCCTCTCACCCCAAGGCTGGGACCTTCCAGGTGAAGCAAACGGCGCTGCAGTCAGTCCTCGGGCGCTGCTGGAGCATGGGCACAGCCACAGAGTAAGGCCAGAGCACTTCCAGCTACCTGAAAACCCGCATATTAGAAACATGATTTTTCCGTAACACACGGGGGGACCTGAAAGTGTGTTTTCTCAGGTAAACTGAAAACACCACCCCCTCCATGTGTGGACGCCGAGCTTATGGCCGCAGAGTTGAACACTTACCCCTCCCCCACCAGAATTGACCTCCAAGGCCTCCTGGGGGTCCTCCCCAAACCCTGAGGATGTGTACTGCCTGAGGCTCCTGACACAATATACTCCCACTCAGGCCGGCCTGCAGAGGTCATGCAGAGGTCGGGCCCCAAAGCAGCAGGATGTGACCCTGGACACAGACATGTCCACCCTGCACAGATTGGGTCCCTACGAACAAGTGTCAGGTCACTTCTTAGGGCCACGCCCCTGTCCCGCTCGAGGTGCAAGGCCCACCCCACTGCCCAGCCCACGTCCCTTTCTCTGGGGCACCTGCGGGACTCAAGCCCGCACCTTCCCCAGCCCTGCCTCCCCGCCTTGTAAGGCTGTCGGCATAACTGATGCCATCCTGGGCTCGTCCTTCCGCTGACCCTACCCAAGACTGTACTGTGTGGTCAATCACTTCTCTGTCCTCAAGGCGTTTCTAGTTAATAGAGGCTGTTTAATAATTATCAGGACCAGGTGGCCTCTATGCTTTGTTAGTCCCCCAACAAGGAAGACCTTCGCTGATGTGTTCCCGGAGCCCATGAGGCCAGTTACCCATTCATGAACCTTGACTTAGGGATGTACGTCCTGTTTCCAAGCACCCCACCCCATGTTAACCATAAATTGTCCTGGTGACCCCTTGGCCATGCATAGCGCGGCTGCACATGCTTCCGATCATTGTCCACCACATCCCAATCCCACTCTGTGAGTAAATTACCCAATAATAAACTGATCCATTAATTACTTGGAGCTGCCTGCCTCGGTTTTTGGTCTCACGATGCCCTGTCAGTTCGGTGGGCACTTCTCGTTCCCTCCATCCTCTAACACCTCACCTACTACTGTGGTTTCAATAGTGTCCCCTCCCCCAAATTTATATCCATTCTGACCCCAGAATCAGGCCTTATTCTGAAACAGGCTGTCTGCAGATGTGGTTAAGATGAGGTCATGCTGGATTAGGGAGAGCCCTAATTCCAACAGCTGGTGTCTTTATAAGAAGAGAGAAATGTGAACAGAGACACAGAGGAGAAGCCACATGATGATAGAGGCAGCGGTGGGGGTGATGCAGCCCCAAGTCCAGGGGCGCCAAGGATTTCTGGAAACCAGAGAAGCCAGGAGAGGCCAGGGCAGATTCCCTGAAGTTCCAGCAGGAACCAATCACACCTTCATTTTGTATTTCCAGCATCCAGAGCTGCAAAAGAGAAATCTCTGCTGTTGTGATCCCCCCAGCTTGTGGCATGTTGTCACGGTCACCCCAGGATCCCCACACCTGCCAGATGATGAGACATGAGGCATCGGAGGAAAGGGCTCCTCGGTATCTGGAAGAGCATCTCTACACACACGTCTGGGTGCTGAAGATGGAGGACACGCAGCTGCTTCCCCACCTGAGCTGTGCCTCGGGCTGGCCTTGCTGTCCAGCTCACTCTTGTCATATATCCAGTGGATGACCAGCCTCTGTTGATGCAGGCGTCCCACCGCTGTCCTGCGACCTCCCCACACACATCCCACCCACAGGCCGTGCTCCGGCCCTGGCCGCTCAGCAGCCTCATCTTGGCTGCAGTGACAGGTCATGGGACACGCTGGCCCCTCCCAGCCCCGGGGCAGTGGCCGAAGCAGGAGGCCCTGGGCAGCCGCCCTCCGTCCCTGACCAGGTGAGGCCTGGAGCAGGCACCTCGAGCTCCTCAGGGCCCTGGATGCAGTCCCACATGCCACCAGCCCCACACACTCCCCGGCAGGCTGGAGGCTCTGTGTCCCCAGGCACAGGCACTTCTCGAAGGCGGCCCTGGGATGTGTCTTCAAACCCCTCCACGTTTGGCCCAACCTGGCTGGGAGCCCTCGGCCGGCCGCCTTCATAGGAGCAGACAGAGGGCATCCCTGAGGCCCCCGTGCCTCTGCCCCTAAGTGACCCCGCACGTCGCAGACCAGGCCGCCCGCCTCTGACCGCCGCGTCCCACCCGCCAGCTCCGGCCCGGCCCTCTAGAGATTTCACACTCCCCGGAGGGCAAGGCTGACCGCCCCTCGGCCTTCCTCTCGCCTCTGCCTGTCCGTCCACCCTCCCTGAGTCAGGACACCACTTCCTCCGTGAGGGTCCTGGATTCCGGCCTGGGGCCCCACCCCGCACACGCCCCCACGAGCTGTGTCGCTCACCAGGATTGGTCACCTCAAGAGGCCCCGGAAGACGGACTCCCCGGGACCTCAGAATGGGACTTCGTGTGCAGATGGGCCACCGCAGAGGTGCCTGGGTTGAGACGAGGTCACTGACCTGTGTGTGGGGAGGTCCTCATGGGGGGAATTTAAACACAGACACATGGGAGAGAAGGCGATGTGACGGCAGAGACAGAGACGGGGCTGGGAGTGGCCTGGGACCGACTGACCCCAGAACCTGCGAGAGGAGCAGGCCCCCAATACCTTGACCTCGGGCTCCAGGTCTGAGAGTAAGCGTCCCCTGTTCCAACCCGCCCCCCACGGTGTTCTGTGACGGGTCGCAGGAATCCCACACCCGGCCTGCGGGAGGCGGCGCTGTGCTTGTTGACACCCAGGACCGTCACCAGCCGCCTCCCCTCTGGGCATGACCCCCACTCCTCCTTGGGGAAGGACCCAGGGCCAAGGTCCCCCGTCCCACACATCCTTGTCATGGTGACCTCCCCCCCTCACCCAGCCACCCCTGGGCATCTCAGACCCCAGATAGGAGCCGCAGTAGTGTGGTGACCATGGTGAGTGGCCGCAGGCCACCACACCCACCCCGAGACCTGAGTGTGGCCATCTGAGAAGGGACTCACCAGCCCCCCGACCCAGGCGCCCCGTTTCACAGGGTAGGTCCTTGTGCCGAGTTCCTGTAGGGGGGTGTCGAGCAGGGGTGACTGAGGCCTGTGAACATGTGGGGCAGAGAGGTCCTCCCCAGGAGCCCAGGCACAGCTGGGCCAGGCCGAATCCATCCCTCCCCTCCTGTACCCCACGGAGCGAGGATAAAGCCCCAGTGACCCCCAAGAAGACACATGACACCCAGAGGAATAGACCATCCACAGACCGGGGACTGAGTGTCCACCTCATTCCCTCAGAGTGAACAATGTCTTCACTGGGGCTGCCAGACTGGCCCATGTCCCCACAAACACCCAGCTTCAGTGAACCACCCAGACAGAAAACCCCCTTCCAGGGTCCCCTGTGTTAATAGACCCAGCCTTCTGGGGAGGCAGGGCCGGCCTGAGGGAGGATGGACGCGCTCCAGCGCCGGACACTCACTGACCATCCCCCTGCCCATCCCCCATCCCTCTCCTGCTCCCTGTGGTCTCACCCCCTCAGGAAAGCCTCCTCTCCAGGCTCCAAGCACCCACATTTCCCACCTCAACCCCATCACTCTCCACTTCAATTTGCCTGTTTCCCCGCCAGGTGAAGAGGAGGGCAAACGTTCCGCATTGGTGTTTTCAGTAGTGTAGACGGGGCTTCCTTTCTCTTCCTGGCGGGCGTCTGGCCGGACACCAGGTGGCTTCCAGCGGTGCGGGGCTAGGCGCCACCCTGCAGGGAGCAGCCCTGATCCCCGCGCCTACAGCGCTGCCTGCTGGACACCGGGTGGTTTCCAGCCCTGTGGGGCTTGGGCGCCACCCTGCAGGGAGCAACCATGATACCCGCGCCTACAGCGCTGCCTGCTGCTCTCCGTCCTCCCGTCAGGCACAGACTTCACCTTTCCCGCTGCCTCAGATGATCCCTCTACACACTGTCCGGCGATCAGCCCCTCCTCGCCACGGCCGTCACCCCCAGCTCCACAGCCCTTGTCCAGCCTCAGGGATGACCCAGGACACTTCCTGGGCTCCCCCGCCTGCCCAGCCTTGGTCAGTGTCCTCAAGCCACCTGTGTAGACAGGTGAGGATCCCCTCCAGATGCTCCCAAAGGCTTCACCCCAACATCCTCCCCATGGTCATCTCCATGACCTGTCAGGATGTTCCACCCTCACCAAGCCCCCAAGTACATGCCAAGGGCAGGCATCAAGCCTGCTGCGTGCACTGCTGTGCGTCCTGCTGTATACACAGACATGACCCTGCCCCAGGATGCAGGAAAGGCAGCTCTACCTCTTCATGTGGGGAGGTGGACGTCAGCTCACAGCTCACCAGGCAAGGGCAGCAGTGTTCTTGCTCCTTGGACCCTTTCTCACCCAGACTGACCATGACCTGGCTTTGTTCCCACCCCCGTTGTTCCTCCATTGGCCTCGCTCTTGTGAGCAGAGCAGGACAGTGTGGTCAGTGGTCACGGGCTGAGACACACAGACACTGGCTGACCCGCGTGCACCCATGCTGACCACACGGAATGGGCACTGCACCAGGGCCCGTGCGCTGTGGGTTCACCTGCCCACAGAGAGGCCAGGCCTCTGCTCCTGGCTCCAGAGGTCACCTTGAGTCTGACGGGAGTGTCCGTGTTCCATGGACCTCGCTCCAGGCTGGTATGTGCTGACAGCATGATGCATGGTGGGGCTTCCTGAGTCCCCCCGGGGGCTGCAGGCCAAGGTCAGGCACATGGTGGTCCCCACATTGACGTGACAGACCCCAATAAACCCTGCACTTCAGGACTCAGGCGGGCTTCCCTGGGCTGCCACAGTCGAGGATGCTGGACCCTGCTCGTCCCCTCTGTCCTCACTGAATTTAACTTGCATCCTTCACCATAATATACCCTGAGTATAACAGTTTCAGGGAATTCTGGGAGCCTCCAAGGAAAAAGAAGCTGGGGAGGGGGTCTCTGGGTCCCCGACTCTGCAGTTGGGGTCAGAAGTCGGTGGGGAGGACCTTGGGGCCCTGGAATCTGAAGGGCCCCCCTACCAGGGGAGGGTAGGAGACCCCGGGTGGTAGTTAGGCTGAGTCCAAGGCCCTCCTGGGTAGGAGGCATCCTGGCCCCCATGGATCCCGAAGAGGCCGGCTCCCTCCTCCCCTCAGCCCCCAGGCCTGGTCCCTGCTCTTGAGAAATTCCCTAGGGTAGGGTCCTGGTGCTGGAATTGCCCCGATACTGTGGCCTCCTGAGCCTCCAGTGAGGATAACGGGAGTGGGGGAAGACTTGTTCACAGAAAGGGAGCTTCTGCCAAAACAAAGCTTCGGCCTGCTGCCCCCGACGCCAGGTGAACTGGGGAAGGAACGTGAGATCGAGGACCCTTCCCCTCCCACGACACACAGGACACATGGGCGCTGGTCACTGGACTCCCACACAATATTAAAATTTCCCACGCATGTCTGTTGGGTGAGAGACACAATTTAAAGACTATTAATGGGGCCAGGGGTCTCAGGGGGTGAAGCTGGGGGTGGGGAGAGTTGGAAAATCACCCAAGGATGCACTCTCCCTGCAGTGACCCGCCAGGTGAGCCCAGGTGGAGGTGGACCCCTCAAGTCAGAGCCCACATTCTCGGTCTTTGGGGGACAAATAGCCAAGCACCCCTAGTACTTGCCTTCACCTGCTGCAGTTAGGGCCTGCCTGCCCTGTCTTCTTCATGGCCAAGTTCTCACCCCTCCCAGAAGGCCTCTTGGGGGTTAATGAGATGGGGATGTCCATGGCAGGACTCGAGGGTCTGTGGTGGGCTGGAGGCCACGTGGCAGGCAGGAGGGCTCCCACCGATCTTACTGGTCCACACCTCCTGGTCATAGGCCCGCACAGAGTCCACCAGGCTGTGGATGTGGTAGAAGGTGCCGGGGACTGGTCCAGCCCATGCAGGTGTCTGACCACCGAGCGGTCAGTGTACGGTATTCACAGGGAGCCCTGGCCGTGCTCCCACACTCCCAGGGAGGACACTTCAGCATGGTCCCTGGAATGACCAGGGGGTCGGCCAGCAACGCCCCTGACCCAACCTCACTGTTACCACAAGAAACAAAAGACAACTCCGTGCAGATAGACAGAACATCACCAGCCTGATGCTGTCCTGAGGAAGGTCGGCTGGCATCTGGGAACTGGGTGCTATGGTGGGTTGAATGAGGGGGTCCCCCAAAAAGTTATGTCCACATCATGCCCCCCAGAATCTGAGAATGGAACCTTTTTTGGCAGTAGGGTCTTTGCAGGCATAATTAGTTACGGATCTGGAGATGAGGTCATCCAGGATCAGGCTGGCCCTAAATCAGTGACAGAGTCCTTCTAAGAGACCAGAGAAGAGACACAGACACACAGGAGACACCATGTGAAGACGGAGCCAGAGACAGGAGAGATGTGGTCACAAGCCCAGGGATTCCTGGAGCCCCCAGAAGCTGGAAGAGGCAGGCAGGACCCTCCCCTGGAGCCTCCAGAGGGAGCGCAGCCCTGGGACACCTTGACCTCAGACGTCTAGTCTCCAGGACTGAGAGAGGACAGGTTTCTGTTGTTCTGAGCTTCCGTTTGTGGTCGTTTGTCACAGCTGCCCGGGAAGCTAATGCAGCTGGTGAGCAGCTCCCTGCCCTGATCTAAACCCTCCCGCCTCCCGTTAGGGGCAGCCCCCTGCACCTGTGCTGTTGCACAAACCATGTGGTTCATTCTGAACCCTGGCTCCCCTTCTGGGCACTGGCATTTTGGAGGGTGAGGGCAGAGAACATCAAATGACCAGCCCCCAGCCAGGTGCCAAGTCTCTAGTGGGCTTCCCTGGGGGGACGGGGGGTGGGGGTAACTATCATCGTTCTGCCCTTCGTCGCTGGGAAAAGAGACACCCTAGAGACCCTCGAGGGAAGAAGGGGGCATGAAGGTCATGAGCTGACTGGAACAGGGACCCTCCCTCCCGTGCATCCCTACTGTGTACTGTGACCCATCTCAGCTGTGAGCACACAAGCCACAAGCATGTGCTGGGTCCTGTGAGCCTCCCAGCCAGCAACTGAAGGTGAGGGCGGCTCTGCAGACCCCACCCCTTTCCTCCACGTCTAGTAGGTGGAAGACCCACTTCTTGCCATTCCAGAAGCGGTTCTGGAGCTGTTCTGGGAGGGGTTCTGGGGTTTTGTGGGCTGAGCCCCTGTTGCTATGCCCCCACTTCCCCACAAGAACATCCAGAGCAAGCAGTTTGCCCTGTTGCCTGAATGCCCGCCCCACCAGTTTTCTCAGGAAAGAATCAGAGGTTTCTGTAGCAGCGTCTGCAGGCAGCTCTGCACCTGGACCCACATTCACATCTTCTGTGTAAACACCGAGAACCTTCCCTGACACATGCCCCCTACTAACCACCTCCGCATGCCGACCACAAGCCCCAGTGCGGGCGTCAGGCTGACCACCCGTCTCAGCCTCCTCTTCTTGTTGTCAGAGCTGCTCCAGGCCCTTGCTCAAAACCCATGGGTGGA
The DNA here is from genome assembly GCF_028023285.1 of Balaenoptera ricei. Lineage (NCBI taxonomy): Eukaryota > Metazoa > Chordata > Mammalia > Artiodactyla > Balaenopteridae > Balaenoptera > Balaenoptera ricei. Next base: position 99,303,870 of record NC_082640.1, on the reverse strand, counting down.
GGGCTGTCCTCCACCCCACCCTCAGCAGGAGTTCACCTATGTATTTAAGTTAAAGGGTCCAGAGATAAGAAAGGAAGCTACAAACAAAAAAACAGTTGGAACCAGCTGAGACCAAGATGGCAACGAATCCGACCTCCAACAGACACTGCGTCTCATCACAGGTTGAATTTACTATATCAGCGTATTAAGTGACACACCCACCGGTGGCCATGACTGGACATGAAGGACCAAAAATGGGTAAAAGGAGGTGGTACCCCACTCCCTTGGAAAAAGCCCTGTCCCTTCCCTGGAAGGCCTCTTCATCCCCATCATTAGCCTCACTCCTCTTCCCTTTGTCTTTACTCTTTCAAATTAAACTACTCTCACCAGGTGGGTGAGAAGTTGATTTGTGATCTTAGTTCCCGCTTCTCTATTCTTTGGCCACTGAGTAGAGCCTGTGCTGTTGTGGTCTCAGCTTTGGTTTTGCTATTTGCCTACTTGAACACAAATGGAAAAAGGAAAGCTTCCCCTCTGAGGCAGTGTGCCTCGCCAGGCTAGGGCTCGAGCAGGGTCCAGATGACTTAACTTTGTAACAGTCTGTAAGGGGACGGTGGTCTCTGCCCGTAGGGTGGGGGGAGGGAACACGTACAGCCACAGCACCGGCTCCGTGGACAGCACAGCCCCTTGTTGGCCTGGACCGTGTGCTCTCGTTCCCCCATGCTTGACACCCCGTGACAGTCATGACGCGATGACACTGGCTGCTGGGCTTCCAGTCAGGACGGACGCACCTGGTGCCAGATCAGACGTGCCTTTTCACGGGCAGGGGACATAGGAGATATTAGGACTTTGTGTCTAGAAAACAAACCAAGTGGCTGGAAGGTGATCTGAGCTGTGGACTTGAAACCCACATGCAAGGTGAGAGCTCCCACTGGACACTGGCTCGGAAGCTTCTGTACAGGTGATGACCACACCAGTGCTTCCCGCCCAGCCCCTCCAGGCCTCCCTGGTGGCCACAGCTGGACCTGCGCTCTTCAGGCTCCCCGACCCAGAGCCTGAAGGTCTGATGCTGGCAGGGCCTGGGGACGCGAGTGGTCCCTCCACCAAAGCTGCTCAGCTCCTCCTCCCCAGTGACCAGGAGAGGGAGTCTGAGGTCTGGCACAGGCAAAGCTTGTCGCAGCCCCTCCTCAAGACCCCTGGCCCCGCCCTGCTTACTCTGGCCCATGACTTGCCCCTCCCAGTGCCCACGTCCCACCTACCCACGTTCCTGGTGTGGACGTCTACGTACACAAGCTGCTCCATGTCCTCTTCCCACATGGGACACCCCCATCCCTGCTTCTTCCTAATGATGGCCTGGGCCTCACCTGTTCTGGGCAGGAAGAGGGCCGAGGAGGATGCCGGCCTGTCCCGTCTGCCTCCTGGAGGCCCAGACACAGGGCTCGGGGGCTGCTGGGCCTTGAGGTCTGGATGCTTCCAGGTGGGATGAACATTCCACTGCCCACTGGAGCCCGCTCCTTCTGAGATTCCGGAAACAGGGGGACCCACCAAACCGAGCCCATCCCAAGGCTCTGCTGCAAGTCAGCTTGGATTTGCTCTCCCGACCCTGAAGACAGACCTGCGGGAAACAGGGCCCGCGATTCCCATATTGACGGTGTTCCGTGGAATTTCCACTAGACCCCTTTCTACCCTATTCTGAGGAAATTACTAGCCAATCCATGCTACCATCACCCCACAAACAGACCAGGAAGCTGAGGCTCTGAGAAGCCAAGTAATCCAGCCAGAAGCACAGATGTGCAGCAACGGAGTGGGGTCTGCACCCACCGCCCACCCAGGGGGACTGCCCACTCCCCACAGCTTCCACACCTGTTCCCTTCGCCCCCCTCCCGGGGCCAGCTCACAGAGCCTCCTCTTGGGGGGATTCACTCACCTTCTTCTAACAGGATCCGTCTCACTATCCTGTTTTGGGATCATCCGGAAGCTTGTCACTCTGAAGCAGGTTCAGCCTCATGTCACCACGGCAGCTTTCCTGGACCACACTCACCACCTGCTCGTCCAATCCCAGCTCAGACCCAGAAAGGTCCCCTCGGCTCGAGCCCCATGGCTCTGCCTGGGCTTCCACACCCTCCTGCCTGGTCCGTCCCTCTCATGTCCCCTGCAGGGTCACCAGGAGCTCCCACCTGTCCCAGGCAGGCTGTCTGCTCTGTCCAGGGTAGGCCTCCGTGGTGTCAGGTGGAAGAAACAAGAGGTACCCGTGGGGCCTCCCTCACGCAGCACAGTGTCCAGCACCCACCTACTGACCTCATCACTCTGGATGGACAGGTGTTCATGGGGCCCGCAGCCTCTCCTGGTTCTTATCTCATCCCAGCGCTGCCCACAGAGAAGTCGCTAAGCAACTCTGTGAAGGCTGCACAGAGAGGACGCCCATACACACGCCCCCCTGCCAGCCCACGGGGCTCTCATGGTCAGGCCCCTCCCAGGATACAGAGCTCACCTGGGTAGGCAACCCAGCAGCCCACGGGGCTCTCGTAGTCAGGACCCGCCCAGGATATGGAGCTCACCTGGGTAGGCAACCCAGCAGCCCACGGGGCTCTCGTGGTCAGGCCCCGCCCAGGATAGGAGCTCACCTGGGTAGGCAACCCAGCAGCCCACGGGGCTCTCGTGGTCAGGCCCCGCCCAGGATAGGAGCTCACCTGGGTAGGCAACCCAGAAGCCTATGAGGCTCTCATGGTCAGGCCCCGCCCAGGATATGGAGCTCACCTGGGTAGGCAACCCAGCAGCCCACGGGGCTCTCATGGTCAGGCCCCACCGAGGATATGGAGCTCACCTGGGTAGGCAACCCAGCAGCCTATGGGGCTCTCATGGTCCGGCCCCACCCAGGATATGGAGCTCACCTGGGTAGGCAACCCAGCAGCCTATGGGGCTCTCATGGTCCGGCCCCGCCCAGGATATGGAGCGCACCTGTACAGGTACCCAGCAGCCCACGGGGCTCTCGTGGTCAGGCCCCGCCCAGGATACGGAGCTCCTCTGGGCTGGCACCCAGCAGGGCTGGGCACACAGGAACTGTGCACGTAGCCCTGGTTACAGAGCACCCCCAGCTCACCTGTTGGTCAGAGCTGACACAGAGCACCTCAGAGCAGGACTTGAACTAACAAACAGCAGCTCCGACAGGTCTGTGACCCTGGGCTTCACTCTGTGCGGCCTCACTCTGCCTGGACTTCCAGAGGCTTCCACTGCAGCCGGGGCACCAGGCCTCTGTCTCCACCCACCACCCCTCCTCTCCCTGACTCCTGGTTTCTTCTCATTAGGAGAGGGTCTTTGTGAAGTTGTCTCCCACTCATGGACCAGATAAATTGATTAGAAAACAAGCCAGAGCTGCAGCCCCTTGTCTATCCTGAACCTCAGGATGCCACACCTGTTCCTTGGACCTGGCCAGTGCAGCAAGGCCCATTTTCTGCAGCTCTGAGCCCCTGAGGGGCGAGGATTGGCTGACCTGGGCAGCCTGACTCGGCCGGCCAGCCCTCCCCAGGTGTACCCCTCCAGGCAGCAAGAGTGCCTGCAGCTGTGCCTGACGCCATATTCTCTGCCCCGTCAGCAGTCTCGGGGCTGGGCTGGTAGGAGGGAGTGAGGGGCCTCGGCTTTGTGGGTGGCCCGGTGTGAGTGGGGCTCTGCCGGACTTTCTGCAGGACTTGCTGGGCTGCCAACTGCTAAAGAAGAGGATGTGTCACCCATACCTGCCATTGGAATTTCTCCCCAGGCAGAGGTGAGTAAGCAAGAAAAAAATCAGTGGGGGCCAGGACAGGAGGGGTAACTCAGGCAGGGAAATGGAAAGCTTCCAGAGGAGCGCCCGGGGCCACGACCATCCTGGCTGGCCTGCAGGCACCAACTCGGGCCTGCGTGCTGTCGCTGGTGTGGCTCCAAGCCCCTTCTTCTAGGCGTTAAAATCTTTGTACTTTAACAAAACAAAAAACACGTCTTTGTATTCAGGTGTTTTACCTGGGGAGGGTGGGAAAAGTTCAGCAGCAGCTGGCCTGGGGCTCAGCTCACGTTTACTCAGAGATGCCTCGGCACCGTCCACCAGCTTTGCAATGAGGACGCTCCTTGCAGGGGGGCTGCTGGCTGCATGGGAGACAATTCCCCACCTCTGACCAACTTCAGAATTGTTTACCACTGGAGCAAGTGTCTTGATAGCGTTTTCATCTGTATAACTAGTGGGTTCTGGCTTTTCTTTTCTTTTTTTTTTTTGTTCAAGGTAGGTTTTATTCCTCTTTTTTGTATTTATAGATATAAGCATGGAAATAATTCATTCATATAAATAAGTCTATGGGAAGGGAAGAACTTGTCTTTTCTGTTTTATTTTTTTAAATTTTATTTATTTATTTAATTTTTGAATTTTACTTTATGTTTTTATAGAGCAGGTTCTTATTAGTTATCTATTTTATACATATTAGTGTATATATGTCAATCCCAGTCTCCCAGTTCATCCCACGCCCCCCCTCGCCACTTTCCCCCCTTGGTGTCCATACGTTTGTTCTCTACATCTGTGTCTCTATTTCTGCCTTGCAAGCTGGTTCATCTGTACCATTTTTCTAGGTTCCACATATATATGTTAATATACGATATTTGTTTTTCTCTTTCTGACTTACTTCACTCTGTATGACAGTCTCTAGATCCATCCACGTCTCTAAAAATGACCCAATATCATTCCTTTTCATGGCTGGGTAATATTCCATTGTATATATGTGCCACATCTTCTTTATCCATTCATCTGTCATGGGCATTTATGTTGCTTCCATGACCTGGCTATTGTAAATAATGCTGCAATGAATATTGGGGTGCATGTGTCTTTTTGAATTATGATTTTCTCTGGGTATATGCTCAGTAGTGGGGTTGCTGGATCATATGGTAATTCTATTTTTAGTTTTTTAAGGTACCTCCATATTGTTCTCCATAGTGGCTGTATCAATTTACATTCCCACCAACCATTCAAGAGGGTTCCCTTTTCTCTAATTAATGTTTCTCCAGCAATTATTCTTTGTAGATTTTTTGATGATGGCCATTCTGACTGATGTGAGGTGATACCTCATTGTAGTTTTGATTTGCATTTCTCTAATGATTAGTGATGTTCAGTATCCTTTCATGTGTTTGTTGGCAATCTGTATGTCATCTTTAGAGAAATGTCTATGTAGGTCTTCTGCCCATTTTTGGATTGGGTTGTTTGTTTTTTTGATATTGGGCTACATGAGGTGCTTGTAAATTTTGGGGATTAATCCTTTGTCAGTTGCTTCATTTGCAAATATTTTCTCCCATTCTGAGGGTTGTCTTTTCGTCTTGTTTATGTTTTCCTTTGCTGTGCAAAAGCTTTTAAGTTTCATTAGGTCCCATTTGTTTATTTTTGTTTTTATTTCCATTTCTCTAGGAGGTGGATCAAAAAGGATCTTGCTGTGATTTATGTCATTGAGTGTTCTGCTTATGTTTTCCTCTTAGAGTTTTATAGTGTCTGGCCTTACATTTAGGCCTTTAATCCATTTTGTGTTTATTTTTGTGTATGGTGTTAAGGAGTGTTCTAATTTCATTTTTTTAGATGTAGCTGTCCAGTTTTCCCAGCACCACTTATTGAAGAGACTGTCTTTTCTCCATTGTATATTCTTGCCTCCTTTGTCATAGATTAGTTGACCATAGGTAGGTGGGTAGTTGACCATAGGCAGGTGGGTTTATCTCTGGGCTTTCTATCCTCTTCCATTGATCTATATTTCTGTTTTTGTGCCAGTACCATATTGTCTTGATTACTGTAGATTTGTAGTATAGTCTGCAGTCTGGGAGTCTGATTCCTCCAGCTCTGTTTTTTTCCCTCAAGACTGCTTTGGCGATTTGGGGTCTTTTGTGTCTCCATACAAATTTTAAGATTTTTTGTTCTAGTTCTTTAAAAATTCCACTGGTAATTTGATAGGGATTGCATTGAATCTGTAGATTGCTTTGGGTAGTATAGTCATTTTCACCGTATTGATTCTTCTAATCCAAGAACATGGTATATCTCTCCATCTGTTTATATCACCTTTGATTTCTTTCATCAGTGTCTTATAGTTTTCTGAGTACGGGTCTTTTACCTCCTTAGGTAGGTTTATTCCTAGGTATTTTATTCTTTTTGTTGCAATGGTGAATGGGATTGTTTCCTTAATTTCTCTTTCTGATCTTTCATTGTTAGTGTAGAGGAATGCGAGAGATTTCTGTGCATTAATTTTGTATCCTGCAACATCACCAAATTCATTGATTAGCTCTAGTAGTTTTCCTCTGGCATCTTTAGGATTCTCTATGTATGGTATCATGTCATCTGAAAACAGTGACAGTTTTACTTCTTCTTTTCCAATTTGTATTCCTTTTATTTCTTTTTCTTCTCTGGTTGCTATGGCTAGGACTTCCAAAACTATGTTGAATAATAGTGGTGAGAGTGGACATCCTTGTCTTGTTCCTGATCTTAGAGGAAATGCTTTCAGTTTTTCACCATTGAGAATGATGTTTGCTGTGGGTTTGTCATATATGGCCTTTATTATGTTGAGGTAGATTCCCTCTATGCCCACTTTCTGGAGAGTTTTTTACCATAAATGGGTGTTGAATTTTGTCAAAAGCTTTTCCTGCATCTATTGAGATGATCATATGGTTTCTATTCTACAGTTTGTTAATATGGTGTATCACATTGATTGATTCATGTATATTGAAGAATCCTTGCATGTCTGAGATAAACCCCACTTGATCATGGTGTATGATCCTTTTAATGTGTTGTTGGATTCTGTTTGCTAGTATTTGGTTGAGGATTTTTGCATCTATATTTATCAGTGATATTGTTCTGTAATTTTCTTTTTTTGTAGTATCTTTGTCTGGTTTTGGTATCAGGGTGATGGTGGCCTCATAGAATGAGTTTGGGCGTCTTCCTTCCTCTGCAATTTTTTGGAAGAGTTTGAGAAGGATGGGTGTTAGCTCTTCTCTAAATGTTTGATAGAATTCACCTGTGAAGGGAGATTAACCAAGATGGCGGAGTAGAAGGACGTGCTGTCACTCCCTCTTGCGAGAGCACCAGAATCACAACTGACTGCTGGACCATCATTGACAGGAAGACCCTGGACTTCACCAAGGAGGATACCCCACGTCCAAGGACAGAGGAGAAGCCACAGTGAGACGGTAGGAGGGGCGCAAGCAGAGTAAATTCAAACCCCGTAACTGCTGGGTGGGTGACTCACAGACTGGTGAACACTTATACCACAGAAGTCCACCCACTGGAGTAAAGGTTCTGAGCCCCACGTCAGGCTTCCCAACCTGGGGGTCAGGCAACGGGAGGAGGAATTCCTAGAGAATCAGACTTTGAAGCCTAGTGGGAATTGGATTGCAGGACTTTGACGGGACTGGGGGAAACAGAGACCCCACTCTTGGAGGGCACACACAAAGTAATGTGTGCATCAGGACCCAGGGGAAGGAGCAGTGAGCCTGGGGGAGACTGAACCAGACCTACCTGCTGGTGTTGGGGGGTCTCCTGCAGAGGCGAGTGGTGGCTCTGTTTCACCGTGGGGATAAGGACACTGGCAGCAGAGGTTCTGGGAAGTTCTCCTTGGCGTGAGCCGTCCCAGAGTCTGCCATTAACCCCACCAAAGAGCACGGGTAGGCTCCAGTGTTGGGTTGCCTCAGGCAAAACAGCCAACAGGGAGGGAACCCAGCCCCACCCATCAACAGTCAAGTGGATTAAGGTTTTACTGAGCTCTGACCGCCACAGCAACAGGGAGGGAACCCAGCCCCACCCATCAACAGTCAAGTGGATTAAGGTTTTACTGAGCTCTGACCGCCACAGCAACAGTCAGCTCTACCCACCACCAGAGCCTCCCATCAAGCCTCTTAGATAGCCTCAACCACCAGAGGGCAGACAACAGAAGCAAGAAAAACTATAATCCTGCAGCCTGTGGACCAAAAACCACAGTTACAGAAAGATAGAGAAGATGAAAAGGCAGAGGGCTATGTACCAGATGAAGGAACAAGAAAAAACCCCAGAAAAACAACTAAATGAAGTGGAGATAGGCAACCTTCCAGAAAAAGAATTCAGAATAATGATAGTGAAGATGATCCAGGACCTTGGAATAAGAATGGAGGCAAAGATTGAGAAGATGCAAGAAATGATTAACAAAGACCTAGAAGAATTAAAGAACAAACAAACAGAGATGACCAATACAATAACTGAAATGAAAACTACACTAGAAGGAATCAATAGCAGAATAACTGAGGCAGAAGAACGGATAAGTGACCTGGAAGACAGAATGATGGAATTCACTGCTGCGGAACAGACTAAAGAAAAAAGAATGAAAAGAAATGAAGACAGCCTAAGAGACCTCTGGGACAACATTAAACGCAACAACATTCGCATTATAGGGGTCCCAGAAGGAGAAGAGAGAGAGAAAGGACCAGAGAAAATATTTGAAGAGATTATAGTCGAAAACTTCCCTAACATGGGAAAGGAAATAGCCACCCAAGTCCAGGAAGCGCAGAGAGTCCCATACAGGATAAACCCAAGGAGAAACACGCCGAGACACATAGTAATCAAAGTGGCAAAAATTAAAGACAAAGAAAAATTATTGAAAGCAGCAAGGGAAAAACGACAAATAACATACAAGGGAACTCCCATAAGGTTAACAGCTGATTTCTCAGCAGAAACTCTGCAAGCCAGAAGGGAGTGGCATGATATACTTAAAGTGATGAAAGGGAAGAACCTACAACCAAGATTACTCTACCCGGCAAGGATCTCATTTAGATTTGATGGAGAAATCAAAAGCTTTACAGACAAGCAAAAGCTAAGAGAATTCAGCACCACCAAACCAGCTCTACAACAAATGCTAAAGGAACTTCTCTAAGTGGGAAACACAAGAGAAGAAAAGGACCTACAAAAACAAACCCAAAACAATTAAGAAAATGGTCATAGGAACATACATATCGATAATTACCTTAAACGTGAATGGATTAAATGCCCCAACCAAAAGACATAGACTGGCTGAATGGATACAAAAACAAGACCCATATATATGCTGTCTACAAGAGACCCACTTTAGACCTAGGGACACATACAGACTGAAAGTGATGGGATGGAAAAAGATATTCCATGCAAATGGAAATCAAAAGAAAGCTGGAGTAGCTATACTCATATCAGATAAAATAGACTTTAAATTAAAAAATGTTACAAGAGACAAGGAAGGACACTACATAATGATCCAGGGATCAATCCAAGAAGAAGATATAACAATTATAAATATATATGCACCCAACATAGGAGCACCTCAATACATAAGGCAACTGCTAACAGCTATAAAAGAGAAAATCGACAGTAACACAATAATAGTGGGGGACTTTAACACCTCACTTACACCAATGGACAGATCATCCAAAATGAAAATAAATAAGGAAACAGAAGCTTTAAATGACACAATAGACCAGATAGATTTAATTGATATATATCGGACATTCCATCCAAAAACAGCAGATTACACATTCTTCTCAAGTGCGCACGGAACATTCTCCAAGATAGATCACATCTTGGGTCACAAATCAAGCCTCAGTAAATTTAAGAAAATTGAAATCATATCAAGCATCTTTTCTGACCACAACGCTATGAGATTAGAAATGAATTACAGGGAAAAAAACGTAAAAAGGACAAACACATGGAGGCTAAACAATACGTTACTAAATAACCAAGAGATCACTGAAGAAATCAAAGAGGAAATCAAAAAATACCTAGAGACAAATGACAATGAAAACACGACGACGCAAAACCTATGGGATGCAGCAAAAGCAGTTCTAAGAGGGAAGTTTATAGCTATACAAGCCTACCTAAAGAAACAAGAAAAAGCTCAAGTAAACAATCTAACCTTACACTTAAAGAAACTAGAGAAAGAAGAACAAACAAAACCCAAAGTTAGCAGAAGGAAAGAAATCATAAAGATCAGAGCAGAAATAAATGAAATAGAAACAAAGAAAACAATAGCAAAGATCAATAAAACTAAAAGTTGGTTCTTTGAGAAGATAAACAAAATTGATAAGCCATTAGCCAGACTCATCAAGAAAAAGAGGGAGAGGACTCAAATCAATAAAATCAGAAATGAAAAAGGAGAAGTTACAACAGACACTGCAGAAATACAAAGCATCCTAAGAGACTACTACAAGCAACTTTATGCCAATAAAATGGACAACCTGGAAGAAATGGACAAATTCTTAGAGAGGTATAACCTTCCAAGACTGAACCAGGAAGAAATAGAAAATATGAACAGACCAATCACAAGTAATGAAATTGAAACTGTGATTAAAAATCTTCCAACAAACAAAAGTCCAGGACCAGATGGCTTCACAGGTGAATTCTATCAAACATTTAGAGAAGAGCTAACACCCATCCTTCTCAAACTCTTCCAAAAAATTGCAGAGGAAGGAACACTCCCAAACTCATTCTATGAGGCCACCATCACCCTGATACCAAAACCAGACAAAGACACTACAAAAAAAGAAAATTACAGACCAATATCACTGATGAATATAGATGCAAAAATCCTCAACAAAATACTAGCAAACAGAATCCAACAACACATTAAAAGGATCATACACCACGATCAAGTGGGATTTATCCCAGAGATGCAAGGATTCTTCAATATACGCAAATCAATCAATGTGATACACCATATTAACAAATTGAAGAATAAAAACCATATGATCATCTCAATAGATGCAGAAAAAGCTTTTGACAAAATTCAACACCCATTTCTGATAAAAACTCTCCAGAAAGTGGGCATAGAGGGAACCTACCTCAACATAATAAAGGCCATATATGACAAACCCACAGCAAACATCATTCTCAATGGTGAAAAACTGAAAGCATTTCCTCTAAGATCAGGAACGAGACAAGGATGTCCACTCTCACCACTATTATTCAACATAGTTTTGGAAGTCCTAGCCACGGCAATCAGAGAAGAAAAAGAAATAAAAGGAATACAAATTGGAAAAGAAGAAGTAAAACTGTCACTGTTTGCGGATGACATGATACTATACATAGAGAATCCTAAAACTGCCACCAGAAAACTGCTAGAGCTAATTAATGAATATGGTAAAGTTGCAGGATACAAAATTAATGCACAGAAATCTCTTGCATTCCTATACACTAATGATGAAAAATCTGAAAGAGAAATTATGGAAACACTCCCATTTACCATTGCAACAAAAAGAATAAAATACCTAGGAATAAACCTACCTAGGGAGACAAAAGACTTGTATGCAGAAAACTATAAGACACTGATGAAAGAAATTAAAGATGATACCAACAGATGGAGAGATATACCATGTTCTTGGATTGGAAGAATCAACATTGTGAAAATGAGTATACTACCCAAAGCAATCTACAGATTCAATGCAATCCCTATCAAATTACCAATGGCATTTTTTACAGAGCTAGAACAAATCATCTTAAAATTTGTATGGAGACACAAAAGACCCCGAATAGGCAAAGCAGTCTTGAGGCAAAAAAATGGAGCTGGAGGAATCAGACTCCCTGACTTCAGACTATACTACAAAGCTACAGTAATCAAGACAATATGGTACTGGCACAAAAACAGAAACATAGATCAATGGAACAAGATAGAAAGCCCAGAGATTAACCCACGCACCTATGGTCAACTAATCTATGACAAAGGAGGCAAAGATATACAATGGAGAAAAGACAGTCTCTTCAATAAGTGGTGCTGGGAAAACTGGACAGCTACATGTAAAAGAATGAAATTAGAATACTCCCTAACACCATACACAAAAATAAACTCAAAATGGATTAGAGACCTAAATATAAGACTGGACACTATAAAACTCTTAGAGGAAAACATAGGAAGAACACTCTTTGACATAAATCACAGCAAGATCTTTTTTGATCCACCTCCTAGAGTAATGGAAATAAAAACAAAAATAAACAAGTGGGACCTAATGAAACTTCAAAGCTTTTGCACAGCAAAGGAAACCATAAACAAGACGAAAAGACAACCCTCAGAATGGGAGAAAATATTTGCAAATGAATCAACGGACAAAGGATTAATCTCCAAAATATATAAACAGCTCATTCAGCTCAATATCAAAGAAACAAACACCCCAATCCAAAAATGGGCAGAAGACCTAAATAGACATTTCTCCAAAGAAGACATACAGATGGCCACGAAGCACATGAAAAGATGCTCAACATCACTAATTATTAGAGAAATGCAAATCAAAACTACAATGAGGTATCACCTCACTCCTGTTAGAATGGGCATCATCAGAAAATCTACAAACAACAAATGCTGGAGAGGGTGTGGTGAAAAGGGAACCCTCTTGCACTGTTGGTGGGAATGTAAATTGATACAGCCACTATGGAGAACAATATGGAGGTTCCTTAAAAAACTAAAAATAGAATTACCATATGACCCAGCAATCCCACTACTGGGCATATACCCAGAGAAAACCGTAATTCAAAAAGACACATGCACCCGAATGTTCATTGCAGCACTATTTACAATAGCCAGGTCATGGAAGCAACCTAAATGCCCATCAACAGATGAATGGATAAAGAAGTTGTGGTACATATATACAATGGAATATTACTCAGCCATAAAAAGGAACGAAATTGAGTCATTTGTTGAGACGTGGATGGATCTAGAGACTGTCATACAGAGTGAAGTAAGTCAGAAAGAGAAAAACAAATATCGTATATTAATGCATGTATGCGGAACCTAGAAAAATGGTACAGATGAGCCAGTTTGCAGGGCAGAAGTTGAGACACAGATGTAGAGAATGGACATATGGACACCAAGGGGGGAAAACTGCGGTGGGGTGGGGATGGTGGTGTGCTGAATTGGGCGATTGGGATTGACATGTATACACTGATGTGTATAAAACTGATGCCTAATAAGAACCTGCAGTATAAAAAAACAAACAAAACAACTAATACTAAACTTTCATTGGGTTATTTGTATGGAAACATGTTAATATAAATGTTTCAGACATTAAAAAAAAAAAAAAAAAAAAAAAAAAAAAAAAAAAAAAAAAAAAGAATTCACCTGTGAAGCCATCTGGTCCTGGACTTTTGTTTGTAGTAAGATTTTTAATCACTGTTTCAATTTAATTACTTGTGTTTGGTATGTTCATATTTTCTGTTTCTTCCTGGTTCAGTCTTGGAAGGTTGTACCTTTCTAAGAATTTGTCCATTTCTTCCAGGTTGTCCATTTTAATGGCATAGAGTTGCTTGTAGTTGTCTCTTAGGATGTTTTGTATTTCTGTGATGTCCGTTGTAACTTCTCCTTTTTCATTTCTAATTTTATTGATTTAAATCCGCTCCCTCTTTTTCTTGATGAGTCTAGCTAAAGGTTTATCATTTTTGTTTATCTTCTCTAAGAACCAGCTTTTAGTTTTATTGATCTTTGCTATTGTTTTCTTTGTTTCTATTTCATTTATTTCTGCTCTCTCTTTATGATTTCTTTTCTTCTACTAACTTAGGGTTTTGTTTGTTCTTGTTTCTCTAGTTCCTTTAGGTGTAAGGTTAGATTGTTTATTTGAGATTTTTTCTTGTTTCTTCCCTCTTACAACTGCTTTTGCTGCATCCCATAGGTTTTGGATCGTCATGTTTTTGCTGTCATTTGTCTCTAGGTATTTTTTGATTTCCTCTTAGATTTCTTCAGTGATCTCTTGGTTATTTAGTAACGTATTGTTTAGCTTCCATTTGTTTGTGTTTTTTACTTTTTTTCCCCTGTAATTGATTTCTATTCTCATAGCGTTGTGTTTGGAAAAGATGTTTGATATGATTTCAATTTTCTTAAATTTACTGAGGCTTGATTTGTGACCCAAGATGTGATCTATCCTGGAGAATGTAGCGTGTGCACTTGAGAAGAAAGTGTAATGTGCTGTTTTTGGATGGAATGTCCTATAAATATCAATGAAATCTATCTGGTCTATTGCGTCATTTAAAGCTTGTTTTTCCTTATTAATTTTCTGTCTGGATGATCTCTATTGGTGTAAGTGAGGTGTTATAGTCCCCCACTATTTTTGTGTTACTGTTGATTTCCTGTTTTATAGCTGTTAGCTGTTGCCTTATGTATTGAGGTGCTCCTATGTTGGGTGCACATAAATTTATAATTGTTATATCTTCTTCTTGGATTGATCCCTTGATCATTATGTAGTGCCCTTCCTTGTCTCTTGTAACATTTTTTATTTTAAAGTCTATTTTATCTGATATGAGTATTGATACTCCAGCTTTCTTTTGATTTCCATTTGCATGGAATATCTTTTTCCATCCCGTCACTCTCAGTCTGTATGTGTTCCTTGGTCTGATTTGGGTCTCTTGTAGACAGCATATATATTGCTCTTCTTTTTGTATCCATACAGCAAGCCTGTGTCTTTTGGTTGGAGCATTTAATCCATTCACATTTAAGGTAATTATTGATATGTATGTTCCTATTACCATTTTCTTAATCGTTATGGGTTTGTTTTTGTAGGTCCTTTTGTTCTCTTGTGTTTCCCACTTAGAGTAGTTCCTTTAGCATTTGTTGTAGAGCTGGTTTGGTGGCGCTGAATTCTCTTAGCTTCTGCTTGTCTGTAAAGCTTTTGATTTCTCTGTCGAACCTGAATGTGATCCTTGCCAGGTAGAGTACTCTTGGTTGTAGGTTCTTCCCTTTCATCACTTTAAATATATTGTGCCACTCCCTTCTGGCTTGTAGAGTCTCTGCTGAGAAATCAGCTGTTCCCTTGTATGTTATTTGTCATTTTTCCCTTGTTGCTTTCAATAATTTTTCTTTGTCCTGATTTTTTGTCAATTTGATTACTATTTGTCTCAGCATGTTTCTCCTTGGATTTATCCTGTATGGGACTCGCTGTGCTTCCTGGACTTGGGTGGCTATTTCCTTTCCCATGTTAGGGAAGTTTTTGACTATAATCTCTTCAAATACTTTCTCGTGTCCTTTCTCTCTCTCTTCTCCTTCTGGGACCCCTATAATGCAAATATTGTTGCATTTAATATTGTCCCAGAAGTCTCTTAGGCTATCTTCATTTCTTTTCATTTTTTTTTCTTTATTCTGTTCTGTGGCAATGAATTCCACCTTTCTGTCTTCCAGGTCACTTATCCGTTCTTCTGCTTCAGTTATTCTGCTATTGATTCCTTCTAGTGTATTTTTCATTTCAGTTATTGTATTGTTCATCTCTGTTTGTTTGTTCTTTAATTCTTCTAGGTGTTTGTTCTTTAATTCTTCTAGGTCTTTGTTAAACATTTCTTGCATCTTCTCCATCTTTGCCCTCATTCTTTTTCCAAGGTCCTGGATCATCTTCACTATCATTATTCTGAATTCTCTTTCTGGATGGTTGCCTATCTCCACCTCATTTAGTTGTTTTTCTGGGGTTTTATCTTGTTCCTTCATCTGGTACAAAGTCCTCTGCCTCTTCATGTTGTGTATCTTTCTGTGAATGTGGTTTCCCTTCCACAGGCTCCATAATTGTATTTCTTCTTGCTTCTGCTGTCTGCCCTCTGGTAGATGAGGCTATCTAAGAGACTTGTGAAAGCTTCCTGATGGGAGGGACTGGTGGTGGGTAGAGCTGGTTGTTGCTCCAGTGGGCAGAGTTCAGTAAAATTTTAATCTGCTTGTCTGATGTTGAGTGGGGCTGGTTTCCCTCCCTGTTGGTTGTTTGGCCTGAGGCAACCCAGCACTGGAGCCTACCTGGCTCTTTGGTGGGGTTAGTGGCTGATTCTGGGAAGGTACATGCCAAGGAGTATTTCCCAGAACTTCTGCTGCCAGTGTCCTTGTCCCCACAGTGAGCCACAGCCATCCCCTGTCTCTGCAGGAGACCCTCTAACACTAGCAGGTTGGTCTCATTCAGTCTCCTATGGGGTCACTGCCCCTTCCCCCTGGGTCCTGATGTGCACACTACTTTGTGTGTGCCCTCCAAGAGTGGAGTCTTTTTATCCCCCAGTCGTGTCAAAGTCCTGCAATCAAATCCCGCTAACCTTCAAATTCTGATTCTCTATGAATTCCTCCTCCTGTTGCCAAACCCCCAGGTTGGGAAGCCTGACATGGGGCTCAGAACCTTCACTCCAGTGGGTGGACTTCTGTGGTATAAGTGTTCTCCAGTTTGTGAGTCAACCACCCAGCAGTTATGGGATTTGATTTGATTGTGATTGCACCCATCCTACCATCTCACTGCAGCTTTTCCTTTGTCTTTGGATGTGGGGCATCTTTTTTGTTGAGTTCCAGTGTCTTCTTGTCAATGATTGTTCATCAGTTAGTTGTGATTCCAGTGTTCTCGTGAGAGGGAGTGAGCACACATCCTTCTACTCCACCATTTTGAACCAATCTCCACTGGTGGGTTCTTAATTAGCAATGTGAATGGTAATGTTAAAAGTCCTGAATCAGGATTGAAATACTTACCCCTCACGTGTACAGGTGTAAGAACCTGGGGAGGCTGTGTGCACACAGCACCCTTAGGGCTTCCAACTTGACCCCTCAACATTCTGGTGTCCAGCCACTGCTTTAGGATTTCTGGGGGCCCAATGCTGAATCTAAGGGTTCCGTAATCCAGCCTCTGTCTGCCTTTAGTGAGACCCACATTTCCAGGATCCTACAGAGCAGGGTCTGTGTGACTGTTTTGTGGCTTCTCTAACAAATAACCACAAGCTGGGTGGTTTAAAACAACAGGAATTCATCCTCCCCCAGTCCTGGAGTTCAGACATCTGAGATCAAGGTGTTGTAGGACTGAAGTCCCTCCAGAGGCTCCAGGATAGGGTTCTCCCTGCGTTTTCCAGCTTCTGAGGGCTCCAGGCGTCCCCAGGCTTGTGGTGGTATCCCTCCCGTCTCTGCCTCTGTCTTCACGTGGCATCTCCTGTGTCTGGGTCTCTCCTCTTTTGTCTCTTACAAAGACGCTGTCATTGGATGGGGGGCCACTCTAACACAAGATGACCTCCCTTGAGATCCTTAACTACATGTACGAAGACCCTTTTCCCAGATATGGTCCTGTTCACGTGTTGCGGGGGGACACATCTTTTGGGGCCACCATTCAACTCATTATCACTGTATAAAATAACCCTCATTTTAGGAGATTACCAAGGTCTCATATAGGTTGGTACAGACAGCAGCCATGTGGGTGGGGGTCTGGTGATGATGAGGACCCTAGAGTCACCTGGAAAGGATCAAAGCCTGGATTCATCAGAAAGTGAGCTCTTCCACCATGGGGCCCGTGGAAACAGCCATTCCACTCTGTCTGTGGAAAGGGACCCAGTGCCAAGTCCTGAAGTGGTTACCTTGCAAAGCTGTCTCTTCTGGGATTTCACAATCAATAGCATCATGTAACCAATAACTACAGGCTTGGAGGAATCGCTTTCTGGTATGTGATGACAGCACTGTCAGTTTAGGTGCAGCAAGCCTAGAATAGGAATGTTTGAAGGAGAAGAGTTTGAGAGACTGCGAAGCTTGGTTTTCAAGGAAACTGAGCTGGTTTTTCAAGGTTGTCAAAGAAACTTCTCTCTTAAACTGAAGGCAGGGCTGGGAGAGCTGAACTCCAGGGATCTTTTAAATGGGATGCTCTGAAGCAACATCACCTGAGTGGTGGTCTCAACGTGAGCTGGGGTTTGTGAAAAGTGTGATGAGATTAAGCCTGACTTTCTGTGACAGCTGGGGAGGGGTTCATAAAGCACCTTGGCTTTTAGAGCAAAGGTTTGTTGCTGGAACAAAGTGGTTCCCAAAAATGGGCCGGAGCTGAAGATGTCTCTGTCCCCTTCTTGTTAGAGTCCAGGGCAGGTGGGTGTCAGAGCCCAGGCCCTGTCCCCCTTGTTTCTCCTCCCTGCTTCCAGGTGAGGGCTCTAACCAACAGGGTGGGGTGACCACGGGGGCATCATTCCCCCCATCCTAGGATGCAGGCTGGCCAAACCCCTCACCACCTCCACCCCTTCCCCTTGGTAACACGAGACACTGGGCCCTAGCTGCAAGGAGTGGGAAGGCTGGGGGGTGCAAGGTAGCCGTGAACAGGAAAAAGGGAAATGGGTCCTGATGGGCAGCTGGGCAGCTCTCCTGTGAGGATCGCCCAGACGCTAGCGCACAGACTCTGGGTCCTGTGACGCTTCAGTGCTTTGTGGTTCTGGAAATCCTATAGGAGACGGCCCACAGCAGGTGAAGCTAATGCTGTCAGTGGAGGTGGTGAAGCCAAAGATCCGCAGTTCAGACTAAAGGTGCCGATGTCATACAGGACAAAACCATCTCATGTGAATGTAGTTCAGGCACGTTTAACATGAATGCAATCATGTTAATGCCTAACATCTTCTATCTGTGCCTCCCCTCAGGGACTCCGTCCTCAGTTCCTGAGGCTCCTGTAACTCATGTACAAGGGAATGGAGAGTGGGCTTTTTCCAGTCTGAGCCCTGAGTTACCCTCTGTGTGAGTCTGCTCGGGGCTGCCGTAACAAATACCACAGACAGGGCAGCTTAAACGACAGACATCTCCCAGTCCTGTATGCTTTCTGAGATCAAGGTGTTTCTTCTCAGGCTTCTCTCCTTGGCATGTCGACAGCTATCTTCTCCCCATGTCCTCACATGGTCTCCTTCTGTGCCCATCTGTGTCCTAATCTCCTCTTGTAGGACATCAGTTCTATTGGATTAGGATCCACCCTAGTGACCGCATTTTTACCTTGATCGCCTCTTTGAAAACCCCGTCTCCAAATACAGCCACATCCTGGGGTCCTGGGGGTTAGAGAGTCAACATGTGAATTTGTGGGGGACATGGCTGAGCCCACACCATCCTGCTTAAGAACCAATATGTACCTCGGTACCTCCTTCCCTCAAGTCTCACAGGAATCATGCGATGGCTCAGGGAGAGTCTGGGCAGTGTTTGTGTCCCAGCTGGGGAACGCTTCTCTGTTCTCTTTGATCAGGCAGTGGCAGTGTGTTGCTAGTCCCGTCCCGAGGTGAGCAGTTCTGGGGTTTTGTGCCGTGTCGCCTGGCCTGCTGAGATGTTCATTGTCAGGGAACTCAGGAGCCAGCAGCCTAGTGGGGATGCCGGGGACTCTCAGGACCATGATGGACGCCTGTCCCACCAGACACCCCAGCAAAGTGAGGAAAACTTTGCGGGGGTGTACAGGTGGGAGAGAGTCAAAGTCTCGTTTATGCTTCAGAAAGACCAATCTTTGGGGTGGGATGTGAACGAAACTTGGGTCCGTTTGCCCAAGTGCAGTAAAGCCAATCTACTGACACCGGTTGTGGTGAAGGAAAAGTAGAGCTTTAATTGTAAAAGTGCCGCTACATGGAGGACAGGTGCCTTGTGCTCTAAAAGCCCGAAATCCCTGAGGGATTTCAGCAAAGCATTTTAAAGGCCAGTTTAAGGAGGGGGGGGGGGGTCACAGGGTATGTGATCAGCTGGTGCACAATTCTCTGGTTGATGGGGAGGTAACAGGCAGTTAACATTGTAAATTCTTAGGCACCAGAAGCTCTGGGGCTACCTGTTCATGATCATCAAGTAATTTCTTCCACTTGGTGGTGGTTTTAGCATCTGTAAAATAACTCAGGAAGTGTGCATTAGATACTATTATCCAGATGCTTCAGACAGGAGCTACAGCAGAGGATATGGGGGAGGGGTCTGTCCTGGGAAGGCCCCATAGGGTCCTGCTCGGTTACACCTGGTGCCTGGGCTTGGCAACCCGGGAAGGTGGGGCTGCTCCTGGGTGTGGGGAGCTGCAGGATCACAGTCCTCTGAGGGGCCTGTTAGCCCCCAAGGTGAGATGGGGATGCAGTGGCTGGGCAGAGGCGTCTGGCCTGGGAGAGGGGTCCAGACCGGAAATGTCACTGGAATCATCGCAGGGAGGGAGAGGAAAGGCCAATGGGGGCAGGTAAGTCACAGCAGACTACGTGCAGGTGACTGCGGTCCTGTTGGAAGCCACTCAGAGCCAGAAAGGAGTGGCTGTCAGGGACTCAGCTTCATTCTCTTGTTCCTTTGTAAAACCACTGTGTCAGAGTTTGAGACACCGCCAGGAGACTTCTTGGGTCAGTGCTGCCATGGCTTCATCAAAGGGCCCAGGGGGAAAACAGAACCACAGCACGCCCTGCTCATGTCCGCACTGGGAATGAATCCCATCAGGGCACCGCGGCTCACAGACTTCAGGGAACCTCTGTCCTCAGGACTGGTCCTCCTCCTTCCTCTCACCTGCTGGTTAGAGGCCCAGGAACCCCCAATCTGGCTCCATCCCCAGGGCCTGGATTCTGGGCCAGCTTAGGGGTAAGCAAAACCCTTATGCTCCTTTATCTGCCTAGGGGTGATAATGTCTTAAAATCTGCAATTGACTGATTGTGAAGGACTGAGTGTTTCCAGCAGGTATGGGTGGAAAGATGGGGTGTGAAGTTCCCCCGGCCAGTCAGCATCCTCCCAGAAAGCCCAGATCCAGGATTATGAGGACAGAGGCTCTCCCCTTGATTACTTGTAACTTCCCACTCTCACAGCAAGGAGCCTGGCTCCCAGCATCTGTCATTTATCTATGCATTGCTCCTTTCTAGGTTACATGTGCAGAAGTTTCAGAATTATTAGCTACTACACCCTGGAAAGAACTTCATAAAATAAAACCCACTGTTTATGTATGGTCCATTTTGCCTTTAGTCTACAGATTCCATTCATTTCCAAAGGTAACTTAGGTCAGCACCTTTTACCCCATCCCCTACAGTGAGTTTTTTTCCATATATTTCTAATACAGTTAGATTCTGTCACATTATATATTCCTTCCTGTAACACTCCTACATTCTAAATAACTAAATTTGAATAGATTATATGATTGACCCCTTGGGCTATGCACATCTATGGGCTTAGTCAAATGCATAGTGAGGGTATCCATCCTAGAGTATCACATGGAATACTTTAAACGTCCCACCCCATGATCTGCTTATCATCTATGTACCTTTGCCTTTCGTAGAATGTCATCAATGGGATCATACTTTGTGAAGCCTCCTCAGGCTGGATTCTTTCACTTAGCAGTATATACTGAAGATTTATCCATGTCTTTCCATAGGTTGATGGTGCATTCCTTTCTACTGCTGAGTAGTATTCCATTGCACGTGTATGGGAGGAAAAACAATTTTCCCTCTACTTTTCTAGGTTCTTGGTTGAGACCCCTCCCCGCCCCCCAATAATAAAAGAGAGGTTACCAGGAGAAAAACAGAAGTTTAATAACATGTATACCCCCTGTATACAGGGGAGATACCAAGGAAAATTGAATCACTGCCTGAAATGACCAAAGCCATCACCTTAAATACCATCTTCAGCTAAAAACAGAAGAAAGATGTTGGGAAGGGGGAAGCCAGTTATGGCAGGTTATCATGCATAGCACAGTAAACAAGGGTATGATTGTTTGCACATTAAAGTCAGGACTTTTTCACTGATAACAGTTACTTGAGATTTCAGTATCCTATTTCTGGTGCAAAGAGGGACATACCCTTATAAATGGAGACTTCTCTATTGTAAATGTCCTTCAGAAAAGGGCAATCTCTACTCAGTTTTCTGAGTTTCCTTTCTTTTTTAAAGCACACTGAAATAATCCTTATGCCAGAAAGGCATATTTTGGGGTGGCATATTCTACTCACCTTGACATGAATGTACCCCAGTTTGCTTATGCATTCATCTATTGAAGGACATACTGATTTCCTCACGTTTTTAGCCATTATGAGTAGAGCTGCTGTGCATAATTGCATCTTTGTTTGCATTTGGACGTAGATTTTCAAAGCAGTTGCCTAAATACTGGAAGCATGATTGTTGGATCCCAAGGTGAGACTTGTTTAGCTTTGGAAAGAAGTGACAAACTGTCTTACAAAGTGGCTGTACATGCATCCCACCAGTAAGCAGGGAGATTTCCTGTTGTTCCTCACCCTCTAGCAATTGGTCTTGTCAGTACTTTGAGTTTGGCTGTCCTGATCTTGGAGAGGCAGCAGTGAGTGGTGGTGTGAAATGAGATCTTAATTCCCTGCCCAGGAATTGAACCTGGGTAGCCTGGATGAAAACTAGGAATGCTAGCCACCACAACCCCTGGCTCTTGCCCCCAGTGAAAAATGCATTTCTTACAGAGGCGAAACTGTAAAAACAGGTACAAAGTTTATTATTAGAGACATAGCACAACAAGTGGGAGAGCACACAGAGAAACTGTTTGTTTAGTTAAGACAAAAGCAAGGCAGAGATGCACACCCGGAGAGAAAGGATGTGGGCATCCCCCCAATGAGAAGGAGTGCAGTAAAGAGGCGGTTAAGTCACTTTTATATAGGGCAGTTCTTCCCTGTTTACCTCTGGCCAGTTATCTGGTTTCTTTTTCCACACCTGCCCTGCCCTAAGACCCTGCCCAACATGCGTGTGCAACTTTTTTCCAAGATGGATTACAGCCCAGAGACCTATGGGATGGCCTTAGCATCACCTATTATGGGGTGGTGTTCCTTCCTTTTTGACCCCCAAGGTGCCTTTCTGCACATGTGCAATGTCTCCCTTGCCCCAAGGATGGGAAATGTTTGACCTCTTGATCTTTTAACAGGGTTTAGTCCCACTCTGTCCTTGCCATAAAAATGTCCAATGTCCAATGTCCAGTTATTTACCCTGTTTCTGTTGCTGGTTTTTATATCGAGGTGCAGATCTCGAAATATAGACAGGAGTCCAGTCATAAACATGTAGTCCTGGAGCCCGCTTGTCTCTTGCTTCAGGAGATGTAAACAGGGGGCTGGTAATGAATGTCCGGCCTGGAGCCCATCTTCTTCTCAGCCCAGGAAGTGTGAACAGGAGGCCAGTTGTAAATGTCTAACCTGGAGCCCATCTATCTCCTGCCTCAGTCCTAATAGATGTGTTGTGATATCTCATTACTTTAATTTGTAATTCCCTAACGGTGTATGATGTTGACCATGTTTCTGTATAACTTTTACTGTCTGTATATCTTTTTTGGCTGGGTGTCTGTTCAGATCCTAACCCATTTTTTATGGGGTTGTTTTAGAGGTCTTTGTCTATTTTGAGTCTAAATCCTTTATCAGATACAAGTTTTGCAAATATTTTTCTCCCAGTTTGTGGCTTGTCTTTTGATTTTCTGAATAAGGTCTTTGAGAGTAGACATTTTTAATTTCATAAAGTCCATAAGATTACTTTTTTCTTTTGTGGATTGACTTTTTGTGTTGTGTGTTAAAATTCAAAGCTCATGATCTCCAGACCAAACCCAAGGTCATGTAGATTTTCTAGGTTTATCTCTGTAATTTTTACAGTTTCCCATTTTAAATGTCTGTTAATAAATTTGAGTGAGTTTGGCGTAAGTTTTAAAGTTTGTGTCTACAGTCATTTCATTTCATACAGTTTCCAGTTAATTGTTCCTTAACTATTTTGGAGAAGTCATGGGATACTTGACTGTATTTCAGTTTGAATTTCCACAGTTTAGTGGAGGCAGCAGAAGTGTCCTCAGGGGGCGGGGCCTCCACTGAACTGGGAGGCGGCTTGGTCTGCACGTTCCCATTGGCTGGCAGGGAACATGAGCCCGCCTCCCTGACCCTCTGCGGAACGTGCATTCAGCCTGCGGACTTGGCTCCGCGCGCAGCTGACGGGAGCCCCATCTAATCAGGACCCGCTAGGGCTTTGGCTTCTGGAACACGCATGGCTGAGTCCATGCTGACGGCCGGGCTCCGGGACAAGCCGGGGTCGAGTCCACACTAACGGAAGCTGGGTCTCCTCAGGACCCGCTGGCCCTTCAGCTTTGGGACATCTTGGGGTCCATTTCTCTCTGACAGGAGCCTGGTCTCCTCAGGACCTGCCGGGAGGTGATGGCGCTGAGGGAAAAGGTGAGGAAAAGTGGGGAGAAGGTTCCTGTGTGTGGCTGACTGCTGAGGGTGTCTGTCTTCAGAGGAGCCAGGAGAGGAAGGGCTTGATGTGGAAAACTGTGTTTTTGGCCACTTTTGTGTGTGATGTAGACAGAGTGCAGTGTTGTTCTTTGGCGTGTGGCATCCAGTTTTCCCAGCACTGTTTATTGGGGGGACTGTCTTTTCCCTGATGTATGTTCTTGGCTCCCTTGTGAATTAAATGACCACATGCCTGTAGGTTTATTCCTGGGCTCTCTGCTCTGTTCCTATGGTCTGTGTGCCTGTTTTTGTGCCAATTCCACACTTTTTTGGGACTGTAGTTTCATAATAAGTGTGAAGTCAGGGAGCGAGATGCCTCCAGCCCGTTCTCCTTCCTCAGGGTCACTTTGGCTCTTCTGGGTCCTTTGTGGCTCCACACAAATGTTAAGATTGTTTTGTTTCTATGAAATGTCATTGAAATTTTGGTAGTGGTTGCATGTATGTGTACATTGCTCTGGGTAGCATGGACATTTTCACAATATTTTCACCCATGCACACAGGATATCTTTCTATTGATTTGTGTCTGTTCAGTTTCTTTCATCAAAGTCTTAGTTTTCAGTGTGCAGGTCTTTCAAGTTCTTGGTTAAATTTTTTCCTAGTTTTTTGGGGGATGAAATTATAAATGGAATTGTTTTCTTAATTCCTCTTTCTGATAGTTCATCATTAGTGTATAGAATCACAAATGATCCTGCAGTTTTACTGAGTTCATTTTGTTAGTTCTGACCATTTTTTCGGTGGTTTTATGTGGAAACCTAGAATCCACAAATCCCACTGTTTTCCACTACATCCAGGTTATCCACAGCACCCAAGCACTAGTGGCTCCTAATATTATCTTCCCACGGTGCCTCTTAATACCATGTGGACAAAGTGATTAGCATCACCACTTTGGTTGAATTTGGTCTGGGTAAGTCTTGGCCTCTCTAGCAATGTTTGATGTCATCGCTGATTTTCTGGCATGTTACTGACATAGTTGTACTGAGAAGTATTTTCTAGTAAATTTCAAATGTTTAAACTTTAAATAGCAGTACAAAGTTTTCTACATTCACACCAAATACTGCAGTGTGTTTTAGCCAAAACAGGGCCAATCTCCCAGGGAACCAGGACATAACCTCAAAATGAGGGATAATTATGGTTTCCACATTATAATCCTATCCACAGGACCACTTCAGCTTTTACCAGCTGCCCCAACTTTGTGGGAAACTCTTTTTCCATTCTAATCTAGTTTTCTTTTTCTGGAACCATCCCTGGGCCTTTCCCTCATTTTAAAAACCTTCATGGATTTTAAGTGTACAAGATGAGTATGATGTGGGTGGCTTTTCCTGTATGGCTTCTTTCACTTATGATGTTTTCAGTGTTTATCCATGTTGTAACATGTATCATTTTTTTCATTGTGATTGAAAACACATAATATTTATCATTGAAGTCATTTTAAGTATACACGTCTATAGCATTAAATACATTGGCATTGTTGTAAAAACATCGTCACCATCCATCTCCTGAACTTTTTCATTCTCCCCAAGTGAAACTGTAACCATTAAATATTTATTCCCCTCAACCCCTGGCAAACTTATTCTCCTTTTTGTCTTTGAATTTGACTTATCTGGATACCTCATACTAGTGGAATCATAGAATGTTTGTCCTTTTGTGTCTGGCTTGTTTCACTTAGCATAATGACTTCAAGGTTCATCCACATTGCAACCTGTGTGAGAATTACCTTAGTTTTAAAGGTTGAATCATATTCCATTGTGTATATACTACACTGTACTTATGCATTCATCTGTTGAAGGACACTTGTGTTGCTTCCACCTTTTGGCTATTGTGAATAATGTTGCTATGAATATGGGGGTACAGATATCTGTTCCAGTCCTTGCTTTCTAATATTTTGGGTGTATATCATGGAGCGGAATTGAGGCATCATACGTTAATTCCATGTTTAAGTTTTTTTTTTTTAAACATCTTTATTGAAGTATAATTGCCTTACAATGGTGTGTTAGCTTCTGCTTTATAACAAAGTGAATCAGTTATACATATACAATATGTTCCCATTTCTCTTCCCTCTTGCATCTCCCTCCCT
The DNA here is from genome assembly GCF_028023285.1 of Balaenoptera ricei. NCBI lineage: Eukaryota > Metazoa > Chordata > Mammalia > Artiodactyla > Balaenopteridae > Balaenoptera > Balaenoptera ricei. The sequence continues at coordinate 99,277,936 of NC_082640.1, read as the reverse complement.
CTCACCCTCCCCATCCCACCCTTCTAGGTGGTCACAAAGCACCGAGCTGATCTCCCTGTGCTATGCGGCTGCTTCCCACTAGTTATCTATTTTACATTTGTTAGTGTATATATGTCCATGACACTCTCTTACCCTGTCACATCTCACCCCACCCCCTCCCCATATCCTCAAGTCCATTCTCTAGTAGGTCTGTGTCTTTATTCCCGTCTTGCCACTAGGTTCTTCATGGCCTTTTTTTTTTTCCCTTAGATTCCGTATATATGTGTTAGCATACTGTATTTGTTTTTCTCTTTCTGACTTACTTCACTCTGTATGACAGACTCTAACTCCATCCACCTCACTACAAATACCTCCATTTCATTTCTTTTTATGGCTGAGTAATATTCCATTGTATATATGTGCCACATCTTCTTTATCCATTCATCTGTTGATGGACATTTAGGTTGCTTCCATGTCCTGGCTATTGTAAATAGAGCTGCAATGAACATTTTGGTACATGACTCTTTTTGACCTATGGTTTTCTCAGGACTGTTCTCCATAGTGGCTGTATCAATTTACATTCCCAACAACAGTGCAAGAGTGTTCCCTTTCCTCCACACCCTCTCCAGCATTTATTGTTTTTAGATTTTTTGATAATGGCCATTCTGATCGGTGTGAGATGATATCTCATTGTAGTTTTGATTTGCATTTCTCTAATGATTAATGATGTTGAGCATTCTTTCATGTGTCTGTAGGCCATCTGTATATCTTCTTTGGAGAAATGTCTATTTAGGTCTTCTGCCCATTTTTGGATTGGGTTGTTCATTTTTTTGTTATTGAGCTGCGTGAGCTGCTTGTAAATCTTGGAGATTAATCCTTTGTCTGTTGCTTCATTTGCAAATATTTTCTCCCATTCTGAGGGTTGTCTTTTGGTCTTGTTTATGGTTTCCTTTGCTGTGCAAAAGCTTTGAAGTTTCATTAGGTCCCATTTGTTTATTTGTGTTCTTATTTCCATTTCTCTGGGAGCTGGGTCAAAGAGAATCTTGCTGTGATGTATGTCTTAGAGTGTTCTGCCTATGTTTTCCTCTAAGAGTTTGATAGTGTCTGGCCTTACACTTAGGACTTTAATACATTTTGAGTTTATTTTTGTGCATGGTGTCAGGGAGTGTTCTAATTTCATACTTTTACATGTATCTGTCCAATTTTCCCAGCACCACTTATTGAAGAGGCTGTCTTTTCTCCACTGTATATGCTTGCCTCCTTTATCAAAGATAAGGTGACCATATGTGTGTGGGTTTATCTCTGGGCATTCTATCCTGTTCCATTGATCTATATTTCTGTTTTTGTGCCAGTACCAACCTGTCTTGATTACTGATGCTTTGTAATATAGTCTGAAGTCAGGGAGCCTGATTCCCCCAGCTCCATTTTTCGTTCTCAAGATTGCTTTGGCTATTCGGGGTCTTTTGTGTTTCCATACAAATTGTGAAATTTTTTGTTCTAGTTCTGTGAAAAATGCCAGTGGTAGTTTGATAGGGATTGCATTGAATCTGTAGATTGCTTTGGGTAGTAGAGTCATTTTCACAATGTTGATTCTTCCAATCCAGGAACATGGTATATCTCTCCATCTATTTGTATCATCTTTAATTTCTTTCATCAGTGTCTTATAATTTTCTGCATACAGGTCTTTTGTCTCCTTAGGTAGGTTTATTCCTAGATATTTTATTCTTTTTGTTGCAATGGTAAACGGGAGTGTTTTCTTAATTTCACTTTCAGATTTTTCGTCATTAGTGTATAGAAATGCAAGCGATTTCTGTGCATTAATTTTGTATCCTGCTACTTTACCAAATTCATTGATTAGCTCTAGGAGTTTTCTGGTAGCATCTTTAGGATTCTCTATGTATAGTATCATGTCATCTGCAAATAGTGACAGCTTTACTTCTTCTTTTCCGATTTGGATTCCTTTTATTTCTTTTTCTTCTCTGATTGCTGTGGCTAACACTTCCAAAACTATGTTGAATAACAGTGGTGAGAGTGGGCAACCTTGTCTTGTTCCTGATCTTAGTGGAAATGGTTTCAGTTTTTCACCATTGAGGACAATGTTGGCTGTGGGTTTGTCATATATGGCCTTTATTATGTTGAGGAAAGTTCCCTCTATGCCTACTTTCTGCAGGGCTTTTATCATAAATGGGTGTTGAATTTTGTCGAAAGCTTTCTCTGCATCTATTGAGATGATCATATGGTTTTTCTCCTTCAATTTGTTAATATGGGGTATCACATTGATTGATTTGCGTATATTGAAGAATCCTTGCATTTCTGGGATAAACCCCACTTTATCATGGTGTATGATCCTTTTAATGTGCTGTTGGATTCTGTTTGCTAGTATTTTGTTGAGGATTTTTGCATCTATGTTCATCAGTGATATTGGCCTGTAATTTTCTTTCTTTGTGACATCTTTGTCTGGTTTTGGTATCAGGGTGATGGTGGCCTCGTAGAATGAGTTTGGGAGTGTTCCTCCCTCTGCAATATTTTGGAAGAGTTTGAGAAGGATAGGTGTTAGCTCTTCTCTAAATGTTTGATAGAATTCACCTGTGAAGCCATCTGGTCCTGGGCTTTTGTTTGTTGGAAGGTTTTTAATCACAGTTTCAATTTCAGTGCTTGTGATTGGTCTGTTCATATTTTCTATTTCTTCCTGGTTCAGTCTCGGCAGTTTGTGCATTTCTAAGAATCTGTCCATTTCTTCCAGGTTGTCCATTTTATTGGCATAGAGTTGCTTGTAGTAATCTCTCATGATCTTTTGTATTTCTGCAGTGTCAGTGGTTACTTCTCCTTTTTCATTTTTAATTCTATTGATCTGAGTCTTCTCCCTTTTTCTCTTGATGAGTCTGGCTAATGGTTTATCAATTTTGTTTATCTTCTCAAAGAACCAGCTTTTAGTTTCATTGATTTTTGCTATTGTTTCCTTCATTTCTTTTTCATTTATTTCTGACCTGATCTTTATAATTTCTTTTCTTCTGCTGGCTTTAGGGTTTTTTTGTTCTTCTTTCTCTAATTGCTTTAGGTGCAAGGTTAGGTTGTTTATTCGAGATGTTTCCTGTTTCTTGAGGTAGGCTTGTATTGCTATAAACTTCCCTCTTAGCACTGCTTTTGCTGCGTCCCATAGGTTTTGGGTCGTCGTATCTCCATTGTCATTTGTTTCTAGGTATTTTTTGATTTCCCCTTTGATTTCTTCAGTAATCACTTCGTTATTAAGTAATGTATTGTGTAGCCTCCATGTGTTTGTATTTTTTATAGATCTTTTCCTGTAATTGATATCTAGTCTCATAGTGTTGTGGTCGGAAAAGATACTTGATACGATTTCAATTTTCTTAAATTTACCAAGGCTTGATTTGTGACCCAAGATATGATCTATCCTGGAGAATGTTCCATGAGCACTTGAGAAAAATGTGTATTCTGTTGTTTTTGGGTGGAATGTCCTATAAATATCAATTAAGTCCATCTTGTTTAATGTATCATTTAAAGCTTGTGTTTCCTTATTTATTTTCATTTTGGATGATCTGTCCATTGGTGAAAGTGGGGTGTTAAAGTCCCCTACTATGATGGTGTTGCTGTCGATTTCCCCTTTTATGGCTGTTAGTATTTGCCTTATGTATTGAGGTGCTCCTATGTTGGGTGCATAAATATTTACAATTGTTATACCTTCCTCTTGGATCGATCCCTTGATCATTATATAGTGTCCTTCTTTGTCTCTTGTAATAGTCTTTATTTTAAAGTCTATTTTGTCTGATATGAGAATTGCTACTCCAGCTTTCTTTTGATTTCCATTTGCATGGAATATCTTTTTCCATCCCCTCACTTTCAGTCTGTATGTGTCTCTAGGTCTGAAGTGGGTCTCTTGTAGACAGCATATATATGGGTCTTGTTTTTGTATCCATTCAGCCAGCCTGTGTCTTTTGGTGGGAGCATTTAATCCACTTACATTCAAGGTAATTATCGATATGTATGTTCCTATTCCCATTTTCTTAAATGTTTTGGGTTTGTTATTGTAGATGTTTTTCTTCTCTTGTGTTTCTTGCCTAGAGAAGTTCCTTTAGCATTTGTTGTAAAGCTGGTTTGGTGGTGCTGAACTCTCTCAGCTTTTGCTTGGCTGTAAAGGTTTTAATTTCTCCATCGAATCTGAATGAGATCCTTGCTGGGTAGAGTAATCTTGGTTGTAGGTTTTTCTCCTTCATCACTTTAAGTATATCCTGCCACTCCCTTCTGGCTTGCAGAGTTTCTGCTGAAAGATCAGATGTTAACCTTATGGGGATTCCCTTGTGTGTTATTTGTTGTTTTTCCCTTGCTGCCTTTAATATGTTTTCCTTATATTTAATTTTTGACAGTTTGATTAATATGTGTCTTGGCGTGTTTCTCCTTGGGTTTATCCTGTATGGGACTCTCTGTGCTTCCAGGACTTGATTCACTATTTCCTTTCCCATATTAGGGAAGTTTTCAACTATAATCTCTTCAAATATTTTCTCAGTCCCTTTCTTTTTCTCTTCTTCTTCTGGGACCCCTATAATTCGAATGTTGGTGCGTTTAATGTTGTCCCAGAGGTCTATGAGACTGTCCTCAGTTCTTTTCATTCTTTTTTCTTTATCCTGCTCTGTAGTAGTTATTTCCACCATTTTATCTTCCAGGTCACTTATCCTTTCTTCTGCCTCAGTTATTCTGCTATTGATCCCATCTAGGGTATTTTTAATTTCATTTATTGTGTTTTTCATCATTGCTTGGTTCCTCTTTAGTTCTTCTACGTCCTTGTTAAATGTTTCTTGCATTTTGTCTATTCTATTTCCAAGATTTTGGATCATCCTTACTATCATTATTCTGAATTCTTTTTCAGGTAGACTACCTATTTCCTCTTCATTTGTTAAGTCTGGTGTGTTTTGACCCTGCTCCTTCATCTGCTGTGTGTTTTTCTGTCGTCTCATTTTGCTTATCTTACTGTGTTTGGGGTCTCCTTTTCACAGGCTGCAGGTTTGTAATTCCCGTTGTTTTTGGTATCTGTCCCCAGTGGCTAAGGTTGGTTCAGTGGGTTGTGTAGGCTTCCTGGTGGAGGGGACTAGTGCCTGAGCTCTGGTGGATGAGGCTGGATCTTGTCTTTCTGGTGGGCACGTCCACGTCTGGTGGTGTATTTTGGGGTGTCTGTGGCCTTATTATGATTTTAGGCAGCCTCTCTGTTAATGGATGGGGCTGTGTTCCTGTCTTGCTAGTTGTTTGGCATAGGGTGTCCAGCACTGTAGCTTGCTGGTCGTTGAGTGAAGCTGGGTCTTGATGTTAAGATGGAGATCTCTGAGAGATTTTTGCCATTTGGTATTACGTGGAGCTGGGAGGTCTCTTGTGGACCAGTGTCCTGAAGTTGGCTCTCCCACCTCAGAGGCATGGCCCTGATGCCTGGCTGGAGCACCAAGAGCCTTTCGTCCACACGGCTCAGAGTAAAAGGGAGAAAAAATAGAAAGAAAGAAAGAAAGAGGATATAATATAGTGAAGTAAAATAAAGCTATTGTAAAGCAAAGCTATACAGACAAAATCTCACCCAGAAGCATATGCATATACACTCACAAAAAAAAGGAAAAGGGGAAAAATTAATATATCCTGCTCCCAAAGTCCACCTCCTGAATTTGGGATGATTCGTTGTCTATTCAGGTATTCACCAGATGCAGGCACATCAAGTTGTTTGTGGAGTTTTAATCCGCTGCTTCTGAGGCTGCTGGGAGAGATTTCCCCTTCTCTTCCCTGTTCGCACAGCTCCTGGGGTTCAGCTTTGGATTTGGACCCGCCTCTGCATGTAGGTCGCCTGAGGGCGTCTGTTCCCCGCCCAGACAGGACGGGGTTAAAGGAGCAGCTGCTTCGGGGGCTCTGGCTCACCCAGGCCGCGGGGAGGGAGGGGTACAGAGGAGGCGGGGCGAGCCTGCGGCGGCCGAGGCCGGCGTGACGTTGCACCAGCCTGAGGCGCGCAGTGCGTTCTCCTGGAGAAGTTGTCCCCGGATCACGGGAGCCTGGCAGTGGCGGGCTGCACCGGCTCCCGGGAGGGGCGGTGTGGAGAGTGACCTGTGCTCACACACAGGCTTTTTGGAGGCGGCAGCAGCAGCCCCAGCGTCTCACGCCCGTCTCTGGGGTCCGCGCTGATAGCCGCGGCTCGCGCCCTCTCTGGAGTTCGTTTAGGCGGCGCTCTGAATCCCGTCTCCTTGCGCGCCGCGAAACAAAGAGGCAAGAAAAAGTCTCTTGCCTCTTCCGCAGCTGCAGACTTTTTCCCGGTCTCCCTCCCAGCCAGCTGTGGTGCACCAACCCCTTCAGGCTGTGTTCACGCCGCCAACCCCAGTCCTCTCCCTGTGATCCGACTGAAGCCCGAGCCTCAGCTCCCAGCCCCGCCCGCCCCGGCGGGTGAGCAGACAAGCCTCTCGGGCTGGTGAGTGCTGGTCAGCACTGATCCTCCGTGCAGGAGTCTCTCCGCTTTGCCCTCCGCACCCCTGTGGCTGCGCTCTCCTCCGTGGCTCTGAAGCTTCCCCCCTCTGCCACCCGCAGTCTCCGCCCGCGAAGGGGCTTCCTAGTGCGTGGAAATCTTTCCTCCTTCACAGCTCCCTCCCACTGGTGCAGGTGCCGTCCCTATTCTTTTGTCTCTGTTATTTCTTTTTTCTTTTGCCCTACCCAAGTACGGGGGGAGTTTCTTGCCTTTTTGGAGGTCGGACGTTTTCTGCCAGCGTTCAGTGGGTGTTCTGTAGGAGCAGTTCCACGTGTAGATGTATTTCTACTGTATCTGTGGGTAGGAAGGTGATCTCCGTGTCTTACTCTTCCGCCATCTTCTCTCCTCCCCCTCCATGTTTAAGTTTTTGAGGAGCCGCCGTACTGTTTTCCACAGCGGCTGCACAATTTTACTTTATTCCTTTATATGACAGAATAATGCAGCTTATGGATCTACCTTTTTTTGCTTATCCATTCACCCATTGGTGGACATTTTAATTGTTTCTACCTTTGGCTATTGTGAACAGTGCTGCTATGAATATTGGTGTATAAGTTTTTATTTGAACACATGTTATCAGTTCTTTGGGTATATATCTAGGAGTGGAGTGGTTGAAACATATGATAATTACATTTTTATATTTTTGAGAAAATGCCAAAATTTTGTACACATAGATTGCACCATTTTACATTTCCATAAGTAAAGTTTAAGGGTCCCCATTTCCCTACATTGTTGCCAACATTTGTTACTTTTATTTATTTTTAATATAACCATTCTAGTGTGTGTGAAGGGGTATCACATTGTGGTTTTAATTTGCACTTCCATCATTACTACTGATGTTTGACATCTTTTCATGTGCTTGTTGACCATTTGTATGCCTTGTCTGGAGAACAGTCCATGCAAGTCCTTTGTGCATTTCAAATATTGGGTTGCTCTTTTACTGAGTGGTAAAAGTTCTTGATATGTTCTGGATAAAGACTCTTATCAGATATATAATGTGCCTAAATTTTCTTCCATTCTGTGGGCTTTTTACTTTCTGGATAGCCTCTTTTGATGTACAAAGGTTTGTAATTTTGAGGAACTCCTGATTATCTGGGGTTTTTTTCTTTCATTGCTTGTGCTTTAGTGTCAGATCTAAGAAACTATTGCTAAATGCAAGGTCATGAATCCCTTGGTTTATTCCAGAGTACCGTCATCCCTCGGTAAACACTGGGCGAGGGTTTAGGTCTGGCGTTTGAGTCAGGTCAGAGTTTAAGGGTCAGGGGTCAGGGTTATGGGTCAGGGTTTGAGAGTCAGAGTAGAGGGTCTAGGGGTCTGGGGTTAGTTAGGGTGTTAGGGTTAGGGTTAGGTTTAAGCATAACTGACCCCCATTGCCCTTTCTTTCTCCTCTCTGAGGTCTCCAGGATGGACTGGATTTGCCCAGGGTCACACATGAGTCAGGGAGTTGAGCTGGACCACTGCTTTTCTACCCCCCAGTCCTGGGCTCTGAGAGAAGAATGAAATGTCCGTACTGTCTCTGAGTGTTTCAAATTGAACTCGATGTCAATCAAGAGTTGTGGAGGGTGTCAGCAGTCATGCATGGTTTCTTTCTGCCTTCCCATCTGGGAAAGGTGGTGCTGGCCTTACTCTGCCTGGGCAGCCTCAGTTCCAACAGAGTGCCCAGAGAGGAGGGCACTCATTGGACATGTGTGGATTAATGCAGGACTGGGTGTAGCAACCTGCCAGCCCCCTGCCTACTTGAGGGCTGGTGGGGCCCTCCTGGGACTGCAGGCATCCTTTGTCCCGTCGGAGTGGGTATCAATAGACAATCAAGTCTCAGACAGGACAGTCCTTGACCTCTGACCATTCAGGGAGACATCTGTGGTCCTCTAGCTCAGTTCAGCCTGGGCCCTGTCAAGACCCCGTGGACAATTAGTGAGCTGACCATGCTGCTGAGCAATGGAACAGCTACCTGGGCTCGGTAGACATTCCTTTGAGATGTTTCAACTACCAACATCCATGTGGTTGAGAAAAGGGCCTCCCCTTCACAGCCTTCACAGCCTGCACAGCCTCATAGCCTGCCAAGAGAGGTAATAACCCTCTAAATATTTGAGTGTGTCCCTGACACAACAAGCATACAGCAGACCATGGCCCTGCAATCCTTTGTCCTTTTAGTTGTTAGAAATTTTGACATTCATATTCGTTAAGAGTCAAAGTTATGGGAGTAACTGGGCCTCCCAATGGGAGGTTCACACTGAGACTGCATTGTCTTGGAGAGCCATATGCATCCATGTGCCCTCTGGAAAGCCTGCCAATTATGGGTTCCATGGCATGGAATAATTCTTGAGCCTCCCATTACTTCATTGCACAAGAGTTTCCTTACCACCCTAGCATTTGGTTTCTTCCCTTAGTAAAGGAGACAGGAGAAACTGGAAAAGGAGCAGTGTTGTTTTTCAGGGATGGGTAATTAATATGGCCAGGGAGATGCCATAACTCAAGGGCTCCCACCTCTCGGGGCAGGAATGAGGGCTGTGTGTCTTCTCAGGGCACATGGTCTGTTCTGGGCCAGCCCCTGAGATGTGAGGACCTGTTGCCCAAGACAGGAGACTTGAGTTTATCAACAACAATGATCCTGCCTTTTCAGCAAGTGAAAGAACTCTTTGCAGTCTTGGGAGGACAGTAAGAGCACTGGATGAGTAGCTGCAGCCCCTGACCCTAAGTGAACCCCTTTCTTCCTTTTGTGTCAGATTCTGTGCTGTGCAGTGAGCTGTCATTGACATAGAATCTGCTGCTTTCTCCCAGGCAGCATCTGTTCTCATGCCCAAGTCTAGTGCCTCAGTTTTCCTTTGGGAATTACATCTCACCTGCTTCCAGTCCAAATAGTTCTAGAAGAATGAGCCCATGTTCCACCCAGCTCAAACATGGGTTTACAACCCACATCTAGCCAGTCCCATTTTCCATCTTCTGGTGATGGGTCAAGGATGAGAATGAAACTTAAGCCAGGCCAAAGGTATTCAAAACCATGACTTTTCTTACAACCCAAGAAGAGGAGAAACTTTTTCTCGGAAAAAGGATGGTGAGTGATTGTCAACCTGGAATTGCTGTTGGCCCATGCACAGAGAGAGAGACTGTGCCTGTGAATGAGGTCTCCCAAAGGCACTGAGCAGGACAAATATTTGGAGAGAAACAAGGTCACACTGAGAGAGTGTGAGACACTGGGCCTGCCAGGTCCAAATCCATTCTTAAACTTGCCACTTGCAAGTATTAATTTATTTCTACCCTTACAATAAATACTAATTTATTTTACTTCAGTAAGTGTGTCCAGTTGCTGGGAATAAAAAAGTCCTAGTTGACACATCCGAATCAATAATCCCTGATGCATCCTCAGGTGTCCTCACTGGGTAGGCATGGCTGGGGAAGATGACACTGGCTGGGGTCATATACCAGAGGAGCTGCCAAACAGCTCTTTCCCTGTTCCTTCCCTGTCCTGGGAGACGGAAACCCTGGAACAGTGATAGGATAACTAGTAGGGGAAAAGGTTCCTCAGTGGTTAACTAGTCTTTTTGTATTTTCCTTAATTTAGGGTCCATTTTGGTAATGTGTTTTTACAAAGAAATCACCCATTTCCTCTAGATTTCCAGTTTGTTACAATAGGTTTCTCTTATTTGACTTTTAATTTTTCCAGTCTAATTTTCTACAGAATCATCACAACTAATGGACAAGTATTGATACTTTCTTATTAACTGAAGTCCCTATTCATGTTCCCTTTGTTATACCTTTCCTTGTTCCAGGGTCTCAAAGGACATGGGGTCATCATCTCTGTTTAGTCTCTTCTGGGCATTGACAGTTGCTCAGACTCTCCTTGTTTCCATGACCTTGACAGTGTGGAGGAGGATTGGTCAGGTATTGTGTAAACTGCCCTGCACTGGGATTTGCTTGGTGTTTTTGTTGTAATTAGACTTGGCTTTGAAAAAGCAGATCACAGAGGTAAAGTGCTTCCTCTTCAGTATATATGAGAGAACAGGCTCTTAAGGGAACTTCTCACTTATATTCTTAACTTTGGTCACCTGGCTGAGGTAGTGTTTGTGAAGTTTTCACATAGTGAAGTTAATTTTTTCCCATGTTCATCCTGTGTGTTTTATTTAGAAGGAAGTCATAATGCAGAAGCCACACTTGAGGACAGAGTGGTTAGCTTCACATCCTTGATGGACAGCTGAGTATCTATATGAATCGTTTAGAAGCTTTCTGCATAGGAGATTTCTATTTAACATCATTCATCAAAAACTATGTAACTTATTTTTACCAGTTCGGAAACATGAATAATTATTGTAAACTTTTGGGTATAATCCAGCACTACATTATTAGACTGCTTAGTTCATTCTTGCTTTGGCTGTTGAATGCTTTTTCCATTTGCTCCTGTTTTCATTTTACATAATTTTTGTTTTGTGGGTTTTTAAAATTTTTGGTACTTCTTTACTTTCTGATATTTTAAGATTGTCCTGCTTCATATATTTACTGTCTCAGTCCTAGCATCAGCCCTTTCTTCAAAGAGCCCTTGTTCCTTTTATTAGAGAATGGTGTTAAAAACTTACATGTGGGAGCTAAATATGCTCAGCTGACAGTACATGGAAATATATGCATGTATCCCAGCCTATGCATATACACGTAATTATAAAGATTTCCATGTGGAACTATGTGTATCTCTATTAGGCTAAAGATAGTTTATACTGATGTCTCCTACCTGATCTGTTATGACATGGATATTGTAACCTTCTCCCTTTGTTTGTCTGTGACTTCCCACTCCAGTGGTAAGAAACCGGCTTCCACCATTTGTCATTAAATTCAGTGCTTGTTCCATTCGATTACTGATATAGTAGTTTCAGTACCATTAGTTACCACTCTCCATGGGAAAGAACTTACAGAGTCCACTGTGTATGTACGGCATATTTTGCCTTTGGCCTACAGAGTCTGCTCATTTCCAAAGTTAAGGTCAGCCCATTTTGTCCCACCATTAACAGTGAGTTTTTTTTCATACCTTTCTAAATCAGTTAGATTGTTTGTTACATTCTGTATGCCAGTCTTTGACACTCCCATATCCTAAGTAACTAAATTTGAATAGATTATAATTTACTTGTTGGGTTGTAAAAAAATCTGTGGGTGTAGACAAATGCATAGTGACAGGTATTCACCACTAAAGCATCATATGGACCTTTTCAACCACATATTCCATAAACTGTTTACCATGTCTGTTTTGCCTTTTCTAGAATGTCATATAAATGAGGTCATACAGTGTGTAGCTCTTCAGACTGGATTCTTTCACTTAGCAATATAAGTGTTAGATTCATCTTTTTTTTTTGCTCGGGTTGATGATTCATTCCTTTATATATCAGAATACTATTGCATTGCATGTATATGAGAGGAAAAATAATTTTCCCTCTACCTTTCTATGTTCTTCATTAAGATTCCCGTTGTAATGAAAGGGAGATTAACTGGAGAAAAACAATCAGAAGTTTCATATATACCATGCATACCTCCTGTATACTTGAAAGATACCCAGGAAAACTTAGTATGGCCCAAGCCATTACCTTAAGGTTATCTTCAGCTAAGAACAGAAGAAAGATGTTAGGGAATGGAGGAAGCCATTTAAGGGAGGTTATTAGGCAAAGCACAGTAAACAAGGGTATGGTTGTTACGCAGATTTACATCTAGACCTATTTCATTGACAAGCTTTTTTTTTTAAATATTTTTTATTTGGCTGTGCCAGGTGTTAGTTGCAGCATGTGGGATCTAGTTCCCTGACCAGGGATCGAACCCAGGCCCCTGCATTGGGAGTGTGGCATCTTAACCACTGGACCACCAGGGAAGTCCCGACAAGTTTTTCTTGATATTTAGTCATCATTCAATTCCTGGTCCAGAGAGGGACATACCCTTACAAATGGAGATATCCTTAATAAATGTAAATTCACCTCATAAAAGGGCATTTTCTACTTGGTTTTCAAAGATTCTCCTGGGTCTGCTGTTTTTTTAATTAATCAGTCCAAAATAATCCTTTTGTCAAATGGGCATATTTTGGAGTGGTGTATTCTGCTGCCCTTGACACGTATGTGCCCTAATTTGCTTACGAATTCATCTACAGAAGGGCATCCTGATATCTTTAAGCTTTTAGCCATTATGAATAGAGCTGCTGTGCATTACTTGATGCTAGTTTTTGTTTGAACACAGGTTTTCAAAGCGGTTGTCTAAATACAAGAGATAGTCTTCTTGGATCCTAAGGTGAGACTATTTAAATTTGGAAAAAACTGCCAAACCGTCTTCCAAAGTTGGTTGTACATGAATTCTACCAGCATCTTGAGTATATTCTTGTATGCTTATTTAGTATCTGTTTATCCTCTTTGGACAGGTGTGTGTTTCATTCTTTATCAAATTTTAATGGCATTGTTTGGTATAATTTGAGTACACACCCTTTATCAGATATGTGTTTTGGAAATACCTTCTTCCAGTTTGTGGTTTGTCTTTTGGTTTTCTGAATAAGTTCTTTCATAGAGTCAAAAATTTTAATTTTATAAAGTCCACATTATCAATTATTTATCTTTTGTTGATAGACTTTTGGTGTTGTGTGTTTAAAACGCATCACCAGACCCAAGGTCATGTAGATTTTCTTCTTTCTTTTAAAAAAAATAAATTTATTTATTTATTTATTTTTGGTTGCGTTGGGTCTTCGTTGCTGCATGTGGGTTTTCACTAGTTGCGCCGAGCGGGGGCTACTCGTCATTGCCATGCACGGGCTTCTCATTGCGGTTTCTTCTCTAGTTGTGGAGCATGGGCTCTAGCTGCGTGGCCTTCAGTAGTTGTTGCATGTGGGCTCAGTAGTTGTGGTGCATGGGCTCTAGAGTGCAGGCTCTGTAGTTGTGGTACACGGGCTTAGTTGCTCTGCAGCATGTGGGATCTTTCCGAACCAGGGCTCGAACCTATGTCACCTGCATTGGCAGGCCGATTCTTAACCAGTGCACCACCAGGGAAGTCCTAGATTTTCTTTTTTCTTCTAGAATTTTTATAGTTTGGTAATTTAAACTTGTTTATGGGCACTTTTGAGTGAATTTTGGTTTACGTTGTAAAGTTTGTGTCTACATTCATTTCATTACATATGGTTTCTAATTAATTGTTCCTTAACCATGTTTTGAGAAGATACAGTGAGATACTTGGCTCCATCTCAGTTTGGATTTCCAAACTTAGTATATACAGCAGAACAGCATTCCGAGTGAGGCCTCTGAGTTTGTGAGCGTGGTACTCCTGGCACTTCTCTGACGTCCCACGGGGGGCGCCGAACCCACCTGTCTGACCCTGGGGACACAGGTGCATCCGGCCCACAGACTTTGCTCTGTGACAAGCAGACAGGAGTTTGCCTCCTGTCAGGGCTTAGGTTTCTGGATCATGGGGAAGTGTCTACACTGACTGGAGCTGGCTTTTCTTAGGACCCACTGGTGAGGAGATGCCATGAGAGGAAAAAATGAGAAAATGTGGAGAATCTTCTTGTGCAGCTGACTGTTGGGTGGGTAGGGTGCATCTTCAGAGACTTAGGAGAGAAAGGGTTTAATGTGGAATACTGTGTGCTTTTAGTTAGTTTTATGTGCAGTGTAGATAGTGACCAGTGTCGTTCTTTGGAGCCTGGTGTCTAGTTTTCCTGGCACTGTTTGTTGATGGCTTTGGGTAGAATAAACATTTTAATAATAGTCATTTTTCTGATGCATGAGCATGGAATATTGTTTTCTATTGTGTCTTCAATTTCTTTATCAATGCTTTATAGTTTTCTGAGTATAGGTCTTTCATGTCCTTGGTTAAATTTATTCCTAAATGGTTTGTTCTTTTTGATGGAGTTGTAAATGGGATTATTTTCTTAATTTTTCTTTCTGATGATTCGTTTTAAGTGTATAGAAACAAAACTGATTTGTGCATATTGATTCCATATTTTGCAACTTTACTGTATTTATTTTTTTAACATTTTTTGAAGTAATGTGAAAAATTGTAATGCTAAAATCTCACAGTTTCTACTGCATCCCAGGTAATCCTCAGGACCCAAGACATGGTAGCTACTAATATACTCCTCTCACAGTGACTTTTTTTAAAAACTTTTTTATTTGACTTATTTTTGGCTGTGTTGGGTTTTCATTGCTGCGCACGGGCTTTCTCTAGTTGTGGGGAGCGGGGCCTACTCTTCGTTGCAGTACGCAGGCTTCTCATTGCAGTGGCTTCTCTTGTTGTGGAACACAGGCTCTAGGCGTGCGGGCTCAGTAGTTGTGGTGCATGGGTTCTAGAGTGCAGGCTCAGTAGTTGTGGCCCACGGTCTTAGTGCTCCGCCGCATGTGGGATCTTCCCGGACCAGGAGTTGAACCCGTGTTCCCTGCATTGGCAGACAGATTCTTAACCACTGTGCCACCAGGGAAGTCCCTCTCACTGTGCCTCTTAATACCATGTGGACTCCTACAAAGGAAATAACAATCACAACTTTGGTTGAACTTTGTCTGAGTAAGTCTCGGCCTCTATAACAAAGTTTGATGGCTGTCTTATCTGATTTTCTGGCATGGTACTGACATGGTTGTTTTGAAAAATAATTTACTTTCCAGTAATTTAAAATGTACAGAAAAGTTTCAGTGATGGCAAAAGTACTCACATTTGCCACTTCACACAAAATGCTCAGTGTGTTTTACCCAAAACAGGGATACTCTCCTGAGGAATCAACACATAACCCCTAAATGAGGAAATCATGATGTCTACATTATAATTTAATACACAGGCCCACTTCAACTTTCGCCTGTTGTCCCAACTGTATGAAAATGTCTTTTTCCAACCAGATCCAGTTTTCTTTTTCTGGAACCATTACTGAGTTTTTCCCTCATTTGGACAACCTTGATGGATTTAAAGCAGACAAGATGAGTATGGGATCTGGGTGGCATTTTCTGTATGGCTTGTTTCACTAAGGATGTTTTTAATGTACATTTATGTTGTAAGAAATATCAGCACTACACTTTTTTTTTCATTGTCATTAAAAATACAAAACATGACATTTACCATTTAATTCATTTTACATATACACTTTTGTGGTATTGACTACCTTCATATAGTTGCACAAACAAGTTAACTAATGTGTACCTCCTGTGTGCATGGGAGATACCCAGGAAATTGAGTAACACCCTGAAATGGCCCAAGACATCACTTTAAATACCATCTTTATCTCAAAGGAAAAAAAGGAAGGGTATGGTTGTTTCTGTCTACATTCATTTGATTGCATATGGTTTCCAATTGATTGTCCTATAACTAGTTTTGGCAAAGTCATAGGATAGTTGGCTTCATTTCAGTTTGAATTTCCAAATTTAGTGGATTCTGCAGGCTTGATACAAGGTTTACAAACTTGATATTGGATCAGGACATCCCATGGTATAATCGGTATTAATGGTTTGTTCAACAATTAAAGTTCTGTGTGATATGAGTTCAGACTGGAGTAATCCTGGTTAGTTTCTATCTGTTATACATTTGTCCCAGGATGAAAGGACAAGAAACACAAGGCCTACTTTATAAAAGTGCCTTCAAACTAATTGATGGTATAATTTCCACCTAATTTTTTAAAAATTTATTTCATTGAAGTATAGTTGACTTACAATGTTGTGTTAATTTCTGCTGTACAACAAAGTGATTCAGATATATATATATATATATATATATATATATTTATATACACATACCCACTGTTTATTACATATATACATATGATTTACTACAGGGTATTGAATATAGTTTCCTGTGCTGTACAGTAAGACCTTGTTGTTTATCCATCCTATATATAATAATTTGCATCTGCTAATCCCAAACTCCCAATCCAGCCCTCCCCCATCTTCCCCTTGGCAACCACAAGTCTGTTTTCTATATCTGTGAGTCGGTTTCTGTTTTGTAGATTCATTTGTGTCTCATTTTAGATTTCACATATAAGTGATATCATATGGTATTTGTTGTTCTCTGTCTGACTTCACTTAGTATGATAATTGCTAGGTCCATCCATGTAGATGCAAATGGCATTATTTCACTCTGTTTTATGGCTGAGTAATATCCCATTGTATATATTTATTACATCTTCTTTATCCGTTCATCTCTTGATGGACATTCAGGTTGCTTTCATGTCTTGGCTATTGTGAATAGTGGTGCTATGAACATAGTGGTGCATGTATCTTTTCGAATTATAGTTTTGTATGGATATGTGCCCAGGAGTGGGGTTGCTGGTTCATATGGCAATTCTATTTTTATTTTATTTATATTTTTATAAATTTATTTATTTTATTATTTATTTTTATTTTTGGCTACGTTGGGTCTTCGTTGCTGTGCGCGGGCTTTCTCTGGTTATGGCAAGCAGAGGCTACCTTCGTTGTGGTGCCTGGGCTTCTCATTGTGGTGGCTTCGCTTGATGGGAGCACGGGCTCTAGGTGCGTGGGCTTCAGTAGTTGTGACATGCGGTCTCAGTAGTTGTGGCTTGAGGGCTCTAGAGCGCAGGCTCAGTAGTTGCTGCGCACGGGGTTAGTTACTCCACGGCATGTAGGATCTTCCCAGGCCAGGGCTCGAACCCATGTCCCTTGCATTGGCATGTGGATTCTTAACCACTGCACCACCAGGGAAGCCCTGGCAACTCTATGTTTAGTATTTTGAGGAACCTCCATACTGTTTTTCATAGTGGCTGAACCAATTTACATTCCGACCAACAGCGTAGGAGGGTTTCCTTTTCTCCTCACCCCCTACAGCATTTATTTGTAGACTTTTTATTGATGGCCATTCTGAACACTATGAGGTGATACCTCACTGTAGTTTTGATTTGCATTGTTCTAATAATTAGCGACATGGAGCATCTTTTCATGTGCCTATTGGCCATCTATATGTCTTCTTTGGAGAAACGTGTATTTAGACCTTCTGCCTACTTTTTGATTTTTTTTTTGAGTTTTAAGCTGGTTGTATATTTTAGAAATTAGGCCCTTGTTGGTCACATCATCTGCAAATATTTTCTCCCAAACAATTAGCACAGGTGCTGGGACAGCTGGATACCCACACACAGAAGAATAAAGTTGGACCCTTACCTGCCCCCCATCCCATATACAAAATCAACACAAAATGGATCAAAGGCCTAGATATAAGAACCAAAATTATAAAACTCATAAAAGAAAACATGAGAATAAATCTTCATGACCTTGGATTTGGCTGTGATTTCTTAGATCTGCTATCAAAAGCACAAGCAACAAAAAATAAAATAGATGAATTGGACTTCCTCAAAATGAAAAACCATTGTGTATAAAAGGAGCAAGGAATAAGATAATCCACCATCGAAAATGGCACAAGGTATTTGCAAACCATGTGTCTGATAAAGGACTGTAGCCCACCAGCCACGCCCCCGGTGCTCCAGTGGAGTGTCTGTGTGGCCCCTCCCGTCCTAGGTGATCAGGAGATTTCAGACCCCACAGCACCTAAGGGCCAGACACTGGTCATCCTCAGCACCCTCAAGGAGTGAATGCTGGATTGTTTTGAGCCCATATTCCCTCCCATTACTGCCCTCAAAGGCTGAAGGCTTCAGCATGCCTCCAGAAGGACACAGAGTATTTGCAAGTCTTTGAGAACCAAGAGAAGAGTCTTCACTTTTCTGAAAAGGGCATCTTATTATTTCACAACATTAACATTTTCAATCTGTCTCCCAGGGGTGCCCTCCCAACTTCTTTATTTCTCTGAAAGTGGCCATGGTGGTTTGGCTGTCCCCAATCCCCACACCAGGTGACAAGGCCAGTGGGGCCAGCTCCTGGTGGTCCTTAGCTTCGTTGGAGATTAACCCAGACTGTCAGCCTGAGATTGAATGTGGACGCCCTTGCTTCTCCCCATCACCAATTCTCATCTCCTTCCCTGTCTCTTTTCCTCTTGCTTTTCAGAATCAGATTTACCTTATTGTCACCACTCACAGTTCCCTCAGAATCCAGAGATTTCTCCTCGAAAGGAGGGTTCTGGAGAAATCAGAGGGATAAATAAAGAATGCAGCTGATTCTGGTCTTGTGCTGATGCCCAAAAGGGTGATGAGAATGAGTGTTTTCATTAGAATTTTAAATCCTCCAAGTAATAGATCATTGGAGGGGGCATCCTGTATGTCTTCCTGCTCATTCTAATAATGTCATTCCTGAATTTTAATGTGGCAAATAATTTATATTATAAATATGCCAAGGGGGATATCCATTTAAAAAATGTTAGAGGTAACTCCAAGGGTTTTACAACAAACAAGGACACAGAACCCTGTGTCCAGACACTGGCTGAGTGATTTCTACCCTGAGCCGCAGTCCCCTGGAGGGCAGAGTGGCCATGACCCTCCTCCCGCAAGTCAGCCTACTCAGGCACATCCCACGTGGGACCACTGCATCTCAGAATCTTAGAGTGGCCAATGGCAGGTAGCTGGCTAGAGATGCGGACAAGAGAAAACTGCCCAGCAGCCTGGGAAAGCCCCAGGGTGAGGCCTTAGTAAGGGCCAGTGTCATGTCATTAGTTAGGGCCAGCATCAGGGCCGAAGATAAGACCATTGTCAGGGCATTAGTGAGGGGTATAATTAGGGTGTTAGTTAGGTAAAGAGTCAGGTCTTTAGTTACAGACAGTGTCAGGGCCTCAGGTAGAGACTTCGTCAAGGCTTTAGTTAAGAAGAGCATCGGAGCTTCACCAATGTTAGGGACAGCGTCTGGACGTTAGTTAGGGCCAGCCACCAGGCCTTAGGGATAGTGTCAGGACCTCAGAGAAAACTTGAGGGGCTAGTATAAGACAGTTCAGGCCGTTAGTTAGGGACACATCAGAGACTTTCTTAGGAACATATTCAGGGCCTTAGTAATGGTCAGAATCGGGGCATTATTTAGTGACAGTAAATGCTATGAGGGACAGCTTCAGGGCCATATTTAGGGACAGCGTCAGGGCCTCAGTTAGAGATAACTTAGGGCCTTAGTAAGAGAGAGTTCAGGCCGTTAGGGATATCTTGAGAGACTTTCTTAGGGACATATTCAGGGCCTTAGTTATGGACAGGATCAGGGCGATGGTGTCGGATATCTCAGTCTATTAGGGTCACCATCAGGGACTTAGTTAGAAATAGTTCAGGCTGTTCCTTAAGTATATTCTCATGGACTTAAATTTAATGCCAGAATCAGAGCTGTAGGTAGGGCCAGTGTCAGGGTGTTATTGTGGGATATCTGCAGCTATTAGGGACATCGTCAGGGTATTAGTTAGGGAAAGAGGCGGGCCATTATTGTAGACAGTGTCAGGGCCTCAGGTAGAGACAGCATCAAGGCCTTAGTTAGGAAGAGCATCAGGGCCTTAGTTAGGGACAGTGTCAGGACCTCAGAGAAAACTTGAGGGCCTTAGTAAGAGACAGTTCAGGCTGTTAGTTAGAGACACCTCACAGACTTTTTTAGGGACATAAAAGGTCCCTAAAGGACCTTTTATAAGGTCCTATCTTAGTAATGGACAGGATTAGGACATTATTTAGTGACCACTTAGGCTCTGAGGGACAGCATCAGGGCCTAAGTTAGAGCATCAGGGTCTTAGGGACAGGGTTAGGGACTATGTAAGTTATAGTTCAGACCATTAGCTTGAGACAGCATCAGGGGCTTCGTTAGGGAGAATGTCAAAGCTTCCGTGGGAGATAATTTGCGGGCCTTAATTAGACACAGTTCAGGCTGTTACTTAGGGACATCTTCAGAGCTTCAGTTAGGGACAGCATCAGGGTGTTAGTTAGGGAAGGATTCGGGCCAGTATTATAGACAGTGTCAGTGCCTCAGGTAGAGAGCACATCAGAGCCTTAGGGACAGGGTCAGAGACTTAGGGACATATTCAGGGCCTTAGTTATAGACAGCATCAGGGCATTATTGAGAGATATATGAGGCTATTAGGGACAGCATCACGGTGTTAGGGAAAGAGTTGGGGCATTATTACAGACAGTGCCTTAGGTAGAGACATCATCACAACCTTAGTTAGGAAGAGGGTCAGGGCCTTGGTTAGGGACAGGGTCAGGCCAACAGTGAGGGCATCTAAGGCTATTAGGGACATCGTCAAGGCCTTAGACTGGGTCAGCATCAGGGCTGTTGCGTCGACCAGTGTCAGGGCATTAATGAGGGACAAAATTTGGGTGTTAGTTAGGGAACGAATCAGGTCATTAGTTACAGGCAGTTTTAGGGCCTCAGGTAGAATCAGCATCAAGACCTTAGTTAGGAAGACCATCAGGGCCTCAATTAGGTTCAGCATCAGGACGTTAGTTAGGGCCAGAAACAGGACCTTAGTTAGGGACAGTGTTGTCAGGACCTCAGAAACAACTTGAGGGCCTTAGTAAGAGACAGTTCAGGCCGTTAGTTAGGGACACTTCAGAGATTTCCTTAGGGACATATTCAGGGCTTTACTAATGAACAGGATCAGGGTGTTATTTAGTGACAGACTAGTCTATGAGGGAAAGTGTCAGGGCCCAAGTTAGGAAGAGTGTCAAGGTTTTAGGGACAGGGTTTGGGTCTTCATAAGCTATAGCTCAGGCCATTAGCTTGGGATGGCATCAGGGGCTTGGCTAGCAAGGATGTCAAGGCTTCATTTAGAGATAACTTGAGGGACTTAATTAGACACAGTTCAGGCTGTTACTTAGGGACATTGTCAGGGCCTTAGTTAGGAATAGTGTCAGGGCGTTAGTTAGGGACAAAGTTAGGTTGTTAGTTAGGGAAAGAGTCAGGTAATTAGTTACAGATAATGTTAGTGCCTTAGGTAGACATCGCATCAAGTCCTTACTTAGGAAGAGCGACAGGGCCTCAGTTAGGGACACTGTCCGGACATTAATAGGACCAGCCTCAGAGTGTTAGGTAGGGCCATTGTCAGGACATTAGTTAGGGGCAGCTTCAGGGCCTTAGTTAGGGACAGCATCAGGGCCTCTGTTAGAGAAAACTTGAGACCCCTAGTAAGAGACAGTACAGGTGTTAATTAGGGACATTGTCAGGGCCTTAGTTAGGGACAGCGTCAGGGACTTAGTGATAGCAGCAGGGCCTTAGTTATTGACAGTATCAGGGCCTACATTAGGGACAGTGTCAGCGTCAATTTAGGGACATGTCGGCCTTAGGGACAGTGTCAGGGCCTTTGTTAGTGCCAGTGTCATAGCATAATTAGGGAAAAAGGCCATTAGTTAAAGACAGGCTTAGGGAATTAGAGACAGCGTCATGGTCTTAGGACCAGCGTCAGGACATTAGCTAGGGATAGTGTCAGGACCTTAGTTATTGACAGCATCAGGGCCTACATTAGGGACAGCATCAGCATCTAGTTAGGACCAGCATCAGGGCCTTAGTTACGAACAGCACCTCAGCCATTATGAGAATAAAATATTCTGTTGTTTATAAACTACCAAGTCTCTGGTATTTCATTTTAGCAGCCAAAGAGCTGGCTGAGGATAAATAACCCTGAGCTTGAATATCTATCAAGAGAAACCTTCAAATCTCAAAACAAAAGAGAAAATGGGCTGGAAAGAAACCAACAGGACCTAATAATCAATAATTGTGGAACAACTAAGAATGTTATGACATATACATAATGGGTATAGCAAGAGAAGAAGATAGAAAACAGAAAATATTTTTTAAATGACTGAAAATTTCCTCAAATGAATGTCTGACACCAAAAACACAACGTGTGAACTGAGACAAAAATATGAATAGTAAAGAAAACTACTGACCTATATCTCTCCAGAACATACATGCAAAAATCCTCAAAAAATATTAACGAATTGAATCCAACAATGTTTTGACAGACTTGTATACCATGAATGAGAAGGATTTATCCCAGGTATGCAAGGCCTGTTCCACATTCTAAAATCAAATAATTACAGCCATCATATTAACAACCTAAAGAAGAAAACTATATTATCATATCAATAGATGCAGAAGACTTTTTTAAAAAATCCAACACTCATTCTTCATGAAAACTCTCAGTAACATAGAAATAGGAGTTTTCTCAAGTTGATAACAAAAATCTACAAAAACCTTCACCTCACATTGTGCTTAGTGGTAAGAAACATGAAACTTTCCCACTAAATTCAGTTAAAAATCAAGGATGTCCCTTGCTCATGCAATAAGGCAAGAAAAGGAATAAAATACAGATTGTGTAGAAAAATAATAAGAAAAGCAGCTCAGTTAAAAAGTGGACCAACACAATTTACAGCCACCTCACCAGAGAATACAGACACTTTCCATGTAAGTATATGGAAGAATAATCCAGATTACATGCTGTCATTAAAATGGAAATTAAAAATACAATGATATACCACTACCTAACTCTTAGACTGGCCAAAGTGTGGAACAATGACAGCAACAAATGCTGTAGTGGATGGGGAGCAATAGGAACTATAGTTCGTTGCTGGTGGAAATGAAAAATAATAGAGCTACTTTGGAAGACAGATTGACACTTTCTACAACATTGAACATACTCTACAATCCAGAAAGTGTTCTCATGGATGTATACTGAAAGGAGTTAAAAACATTTGTCCATACAAAATCTGCATATGTATATTTTTAGCACCTTTATTCAATATTGCCAAAATGTGAAGGAAACCAAGCTGTCCTTCAGTAGATGAATGGAAAAATATACTTTAGTATATTCTGGGAATGGAATAATATTCAGCACTAAAAAAGTAAGCTATCAAGCCATAAAAATATACGGGAAATTCTTTTCTCTTTTGAAGTATAAATGATTTAAAATAATGTTAGTTTCTGTTGTACAGCATACTGATTTTTTTTTCAGATTCCATTCCATTGTAGGTTATTACAAGATATTGAATAAAATTCCCTGTGCTATACAGTAAATCCTTGTTGCTTATCTATGTTACGTATAATAGTTTGTATATGTTAATTCCATACCCTAATTTGTTCCTCTGCCCTTCCCTTTCCCTTTGGTAACTATAAGTTTTTTTCTATGTCTGTGAGTGTGTTTCTCTTTTGTATATAAATTTATGTATTTTTTTTTAGATCCCACCTATAAGTGATCATATAGCATTTGTCTTCCTCTGTCTTATTTCATTAAGTGTAATGTTCTCTAGGTCCATCCATGTTGCTTTAAGTACTATTATTTTATTCTTTTTTATGGCTGAGTAATATTCCATTATACAGGTACATAAACCACATCTTTTTCTAAAAATTAATTAATTAATTAATTAATTTCTGGCTGCGTTGTGTCTTCGTGGCTGCTCGTGGGCTTTCCCTAGTTGCGGCAAGCGGGGGCCACTCTTTGTCATGGTGTGTGGTCTTCTCCTTGCAGTGGCTTCTCTTGTTGTGGAGCAGGGGCTCTAGGCACGTGGGCCTCAGCAGTCGTGGCACGTAGGCTCAGCAGTTGTGGCTCACGGGCCCAGTGGCTCCGCGGCATGTGGGATCTTCTCAGACCAGGGCTCAAACCCGTGTCCCCTGCATTGGCAGGTGGATTCTCAACCACCGTGCCAACAGGGAAGTCCCTACCACATCTTCTTAAGCCAATAGTCTGTTGATGGTAACCTGGATTTTTTCAGTGTCTTGGCTACTGTAAATAGTGTTGCTATCAACATAGGGGTGTAAATATCCTTTCAAGTTAGTGTTTTTGTTTTTTTCAGATTTATACCAAGTAGTGGAATTGCTGGATCATATGGTAGCTTTTAGTTTTTTAAGGAATCTCCAAACTCTTTTCCATAGTGGCTGGAATTCTTAAATGCATATTATAAGGTGAAAGAAACCAGTATGAAAATGGTACAAGATATATGATTCCAAAGATATGATATTATGTTAAAGACATATGTATAAGACAGTTAAAAGGTCATGGTTGCCCAGGGTGGCAGAGATGGGGCAATGAATAGCTTAAGTCTAGAGAATTCTCAGGAAAGTTAAAATAATCTGTATAATACTATTGATATAATGATGGATTTTTGTCATTATGCATTTGTCCAATCCCACAGAATGTACCTCACTAAGGAAGAACCATAAGGTAAACTATGGTCTTTGAACAAGTATGATGTATCAATGTAGATCCATTGACGGTACAAAAGTACCACTCTTTTGTGGGGTGTTGAGCATGAGGGGCCTATACCTGTGTGGGAGCAGGAAGCATATGGGAAATCTCCATCATGTTTTCACTTTTGCTATGAACCTAAATGGCTTTTTAAATAATCGCTTAAAATTTAAATATTTACATTGGTAAGTGGAGCATGAAACACTTATTGGCATATATTAAAAGATTCCACAACTAAAAATAGAACTACCATATGACCCAGCGATTCCACTCCTGGGTGGATAACAAAAACAACCCCAAAACACTAATTCAAAAAGATACATGCACCTCAGTGTTCATAGCGGCATTTTTTACAACTGCCAAGATATGGAAACAAGCTAAGTGTTCATCAACAGATGAATGGATAAAGAAGATGTGATATATATACACACAATGCCATCCTCCTCAGCCATAAAAAACATAAAATTTTTCCATTTTCAGCAACATGGGTGGAGTTGGAGGGCATTATGCTAAGTGAAATAAGTCAGACAGAGAAAGGCAAGTACTGTGTTCTTCATATATGTGGAATCTAAAAAGTACAACAAATCAGTAAATATAACAAAAAAGCAAACTCACAGATATATAGAACAAACTAGTGGTTACCACTGGGGAGTGTGGAGGAGCAATATAGGGGTTGGGAAGTGGGAGGTACAAATATTGGCTGTGGGTGGGGATGTATTTTACAAAACAGGGAAAATAGCCAATACTTTATAATAACTAAATGAAAAGTAAACTTTTTAAATTGTATAAAAATTTAATTTTTAAAAAAGAATAAAATAAAATGTTTAAATGATTCAGTATTCTGAAAGAATATTTGGAAAAGTAGATATGCTTTTCTCTAATTTTTATTTAATTAATGCTCTTTAAAGATGTGAGAAAGTGTAAAGTGGGGGTCGGGAGAACAAACTGTGACTCTACAATTCATAACACACACAGTAATCAAATTTTTCTGATCTGTTGATTCATTTATAATGTGCTTTATTACTTAATATAGATCACGACTTTTTTTGTTAATCATCAGATGTGCATTCATATCATTATTTTCAAAGGTTTCTGTCCATTCCCAACCCAAAATGTTAATCCACCCTCCATCGCTGACTTTGGTTTATTTTCAAACAAATCTGTGATGTAAACAACTTGTGCTCTGCATCTTTTGGGGTATGGAGTCTCAGCTCACCTGAGGACTGGTGGTCATGCTCTGCCCCCGGGAAGTCCTGTGGGTCAAGTGGGCCCTGAGAGGAGAGGGAGCTAGAGGACCTGAGGACTAAGGGTACCTTTCGGTAGATTCCTAAAGGTGACCCCTCACACATCCCTAAACCTACCATGTGATTTCCACCAACACAGCAGCATCTACCCTAGGCAACAGCAAGGCCACACCCATTCCAGGAAGAGCTCAGCCCCTAGGAATCAGGCCCAGGGAACCTGCACTTCTGGAAGTTCTTACCCCAAACCTTCACGCTACGCAGTGGTCTCAGGTGTGCTATGCCTAATATCTCTAGCTCAGTGCTGTTGAATGCGGGTCTGAGGGAGTAACATCTGCTCCAACAAAAAACTTGTTACAGATGCCATGTCATCAGCCCCACAGGAGGATCATAACTTAGAGTGGGACCCTGATTCCCCCAAAATTTGTATGCACTTTGAAGCTGCAGAAGAAATGTTTGCTACGTGGTTCCCATGCAGTTTCCCATTAGTACTACATGATGAGTATTTAGAAATAACATCATCTGTGCCCTCCCCACAGAGTCTGTCTATTGATCTGGGTGGGAGCATCCGTGTTGTTTTAACTCCAGGTGATTCTAAGGTGAGGTCAGGTTTAAGCCCGAGGGCTGCTGGGTAACCGGTGAGAGTTGCTTCCAGTCTTTGGTCCTTCTTCCTTTGGGGAGGCATTGGTGTCTGCTCTACATGGGCCTGGAAGGGGCAGGGCATTATAGTCCACTTACTCTCTGCTGTAGCAGGGTTTTTGGGCATCTGCGTGAGGGAAGAGTATGTGTAGATAGGAAAGAAAAAGATCACAGTTTGGTCTCCGTTCAGGGGCTCATCGTTCCTGAATCTCTCTTTTTCAAGAGGTTGGCATTTCAGCGTTTCAAGGTCCTTTTGTCTGTGGCTGTGGTGGGAACAGGTGAAGGAGCTGTGCTGATTGTGCTGAAGGCATATTCTCAACATGCTGATGTGGTTCCTCAACATAATGTCCATGAGAAAACGACCAAAGCAGGAAGAACTTGAGGAGGGAATGGCAGCTTCTCAGGTGACTGTCCTGTCCTGGGTCAGAGGCTGTGTCTGCTTTTCCTCCTGAAACTTCATGGATTGCGAACCTAAAAAACTTTAATTTTCTACTTCTGATGTTCCTGCCTTGCAAAGTTGTTTTCAACTACTTATTTTTTTTCCTTCTTATGATAGTCAAAGTCCACTCTTTAGAATACCTCTCCCTGTGATCCAGAGCCTTTTCCCCATTGTCTGCATCCAGGCTCCCTACAGAGCATGGAGAATTCTCACTATGAATAAATGACATTCAACTATTGAATTGATTCTCTTTGTGAAAGATCAACATGGGAAGGCAGTAATATCCAAAATGCCCTACGGCATAATTTTAGATGCTGGATATTAGTGAAGAAGGGAAAGTGGAATGATTAATGTACATCTGAATACAACAGAAACGTCAGCTTATCACAGCAGGATTAAGAAAATGCTCTTTTAAGTGTGATGGCATTAGTGGCCCAGATAACTCAAGGTTCTGGGAGAAAAAGTAATAAGGAGAGATTTGCTCTATATGTTGATAAGAAAGACTATTTAAATACAGTGTAACAGTCAGAGAACATGAGAGGTATATGTGGACTGAAATTTCCATAAAACTGACATTTTTTTTGTGATAGTTTCAGATTATGATTTTCTTATGTATTTTCACCCAGAGTACCATAGTAGTGATAATGTTTCTTGTGAGCTTCAGTCACCTGATAATCATTTGTCCCATTACACCTGATGTTCACTGGTTCAGTTGCTTTCTGCAAGATTCCTCCATTATGAAGTTCATATATTTTATCTTTAGTAAATGTCTGGTGTGATTCACTGAGAAAATGTGCATAAACCATCAAGGTAAATCTGGAAAATCCCATTTCTTCTGAGTTTTGTTTTTCTGTTTTTTTTTTTTTTTTGGCTTGTAGTTTTCTTTGGAAAATGAACATTGTCACCTTTGTTTATTAAAGATATTGGCTTTTCAAGTGGAGGTTGTAATTGGTCAAGACTTGTTCTTGTAAGTTTCCGTTGTACTCCATACTCAGGTAACAGACATGGTCTTCTTTATCACTTCTTTGTATTTTCAAAAAAGTTTACAAGAATCTCATTATTAATGTATGCTCAACTGTGTTTAATTTATGAAATAAAGCTCAACTCAAATGATAAATAATTTTTCAAAGAAATCAGAGATTAAGAACCAATAGCTCTAATTTTATATCATTGTGGGTATGTCTCCCCTAGTGTATTTATAATATACAAAGTGTATCACCCACAAATAGATTTATTTGATTTACCCAATTAAAAATGGTTCATATTAATTATTCTTTAAAGGTCTGTTAGAATTCGCCTGTGAATCCATCTAGTCTTGGTATTTTTTTGTTGGAAGGTTTTTAAGAACTGATGCAATCTCCTTAATAGTAATTTGGTCTGTTCAGATTGTTTCATTTCTTCATGATTCAGTCTTTTTATTTATTTTTAAAATAAATTTATTTATTTATTTGTTTTTATTTCTGGCTGTGTTGGGTCATCTTTGCTGTGCGCGGGCTTTCTCTAGTTGCGGTGAGTGGGGGCTATTCTTTGTTGCAGGGTGCGGGCTTCTCATTGCGGTGGCTTCTCTTGTTGCAGAGCACGGGCTCTAAGCGTGCGGGCTTCAGTAGTTGTGGCATGTAGGCTCATTAGTTTGGTTTGCGGGCTCTTGAACACAGGCTCAATAGTTTGGCGCATGGGCTTAGTTGCTCCGCGGCATGTGTGATCTTCCTGGGCCAGGGCTCGAACCCATGTTCCTTGCATTGGCAGGCGGATTCTTAACTACTGTGTCACCAGGGAAGCCCCTGGTCTTTTTAGTTTTTATTTTTTTCTTTGGCCCATTGACTATTTAGGATCATGTTGTTTAATTTCCACATATTTGTAAATTTTCCAGATTCTGTCCTGTTCATTTCTGGTTTATTACCATTATGGTTGAAAAAATACTTAGTATGATGTCAGTCTTCTTAAATTTACGAAGACTTGTTTAGTGACCCATCACATGATCTGTCCTGGAGAATGTTCAGTGTGCACTTGAGAAGAATATGTATTCTGCTGCTGTTGGATGGACTGTTCTGTTTTTGTCTGTTCAGTCCATTTGGTCTAATATACAGCTCAGGTTTGGTACTTCCGTATTGACTTTCTTTTTGGATGACCTATTCATTGTTGAAAGTTGGGTATTAAAGATCCCTACACTTTTTTTTTAGTATTGTTTATTTGTCTCTTCCAATCTGGTAGTGTTTGCTTAATATATTAAAATCCTCCACTGTTGGGTGCATATTTATTTTTGATTTTTGTCTTGATAAATTGAAAGCATTATCATTATATAATGACCTTATTTATTTTTCCTTGTTGCAGCTTTAGGCTTAAAGTCTATTTTGTCTGGTATAACTCTAGCTACCACTGGTTTCTTTTGGTTTCCACTTGTATGGAATATCTTGTACCAGAGCTTCAATTTGAGCTTATTTGTGTTTTTAACTCTGAAGTGAGTCTCTGATAGCCAGCATATAGTTCGATCTTGTATTTTTATCTGTCTAGCCACTCTATGACTTTTGACTAAAGAATTGAATACATTTATGTTTACAGTAATTACTTACAGTTAAGGACTTACCAATGCCATCTTATTGTTTTCTGGGTTTTTTGTTATTTCTTGTTCCTTCCACTGTTGCTGCCTTTCTTTGTGAATTAGTGATATTCTGTAGTGGTATGTTATGATTCCCTTCTCTTTATGTTTTCTGAGTCTACTATAAGATTTTTGCTCTGTGGCTCCATGAGGCATGCAGAAAACATCTTACAGATTTAGCAGGCTATTTTATGTTGATAATAATATAATTCCATGACACAAACACAAAACTACACTTTTACTCCCATCCATGAATTTTTGTATATGGTGTTACAACTTATCTCTTTGTATATTGTTTATACATTCAAATTATTATAGCTGCAGTTATTTTAATAATCACATACTTTAACTTTTATACTAAAGTTAACCAGGTAACACACCACCATATCACATTATTAAAAGTATTCTTACCTTAACTATATACTTATGTTTACAAGTCTCGTATATTCTCATATGTTTTCATGGTACGATTTAGTTTACTTTTATTGTAGCTTGAGGAACTCTTTTAGAATTGTTTTAACACAGATATAGTGATTATGAACTGTCTCAGCTTTTTGGGAGCATTTTTAATCTCTTCATTTAAGAAGGACAATTATGATGGAGAGGATATTCTTTGTTGGCAGTTTTTTTTTTCATTGAGTAATTTGAATGTATTATCCCACTCTCTCCTGGCCTGTGAGGTTTCTGCTGAGAAATCAACTGATAACCTTATGAGGTTTCTCCTGTAAGTTATAAGCTTCTCTCCTCTTGCTGCTTTTCAGATTCTTTGTTTTTGATTGTTGACAGTTTTACTATAATGTGTTTTGGGGAATGTTTTTCTTTTTTTTCTTCCTTTTTTTTTTTTTTTAGTTTGGTGCCCTATGAGCTTCATGAACTTGGATATCCAAATCTCTCCCTGATTACGAAAGTTCTCAGCAACTATTTCTTTAAATAAGACTTCTCTCTATATCTTTTCCTTTTAAGACTCCATAATTCACAGAAGGTTTCTTTTGATGATATCCTATAGATCACAAAATCCTTCTTCACTCTTTTTTTCTTTGTTCTCCTCTGAGTGGATATATTTAACTTACTGTCTTCTGACTTACAGAAAATTTATTTTGCTTGATCTGTTTATATATTGATTATGCTTATTGCATTTCTTTTTTCTTATATTTACAATAAAATATTACATGGATTTAATGGTGCTTTGCTACATTTAAATGTTATGCTTTGCCATTGTAGCAGTAGCTATCACCTATATCATGTCACATAATTATTATTTCTTTATTATGGTTAGAAAAATTAAGATCTAGTCTCTTAGCAAGTTTGATGATTATAATACAATACCATGGTCTATATTGACTATCATGTGCATCAGATCTTTAGGAATTATTTACTATTAGTTAAAAGCTTGTATCCTTAAACAACATCTCTCCTATTCCCCACACCACAGCCCCTTGTGACCCACATTCTACTCTTTATAAGTTTGGCTTCTTTTTATTTCCATATGTAAAGGATATCACATAGTATTTGTCTTTCTCTTTTTGACTTATATCAGCATAATTTAGCCAAGGTACATCAATGTGAAAAATGGTAGAATTTCCTTCTTTCTAAGGGCTAAATAATATCCATTGTGTGTGTGTAAACATAGATAAGTATATAGATATAGATATCATATCTTTCTTATCCACTCATCTTTTGATAGGAACTTAGGTTGATTCCATATATTGGCTATTGTGGATAATGCTGCAAGAAATATGGGGGTGCATATTTCTTTTCAAGTAAGTGCTTTTTATTTTTTTGGATAAATACTCAGAAATGGAATTGCTGGATAATGTAACAGATCTATTTTTAACTTTTCTGAGCAACCTTCATATTGTTTTCCATAGTTGCCGTGAAATTATATCCCCACTAACAGTTCACAAGTGTTCTCTTTTGTCAACATCATCACCAACGCTTATTTTCTCGTCTTTTTGATGATAGCCATTCTAACAGGTGTGAGATAATATCTCATGGTGGTTTTTATGTGCATTGTACTGATGATTAGTCATGTTGAGTACATTTTTGTATACTTATTGGCCATCAATATGTCTTTTTTGGAAAAATAATCTGTTTCCTTTGCCCATTCATACATTGAATTGTTTGGTTTCTTGTGGCCTTTTATGAGTTTTTTAAAAAATGTATTTTGATTACAGGCCCCTTATCCAACCTATGGTTTGCATTTTTTTTCCCATTTGGTAGGTTTACTTTTCATTTTGTTGATTGTCTATAATGTTGTACAGTAGCTTTTTTTAAAATTTATTTATTTATTTATTTATTTATTTTTTGGCTGTGTTGGGTCTTCGTTTCTGTGTGAGGGCTTTCTCTAGTTGCGGCAAGCGGGGGCCACTCTTCATCGTGGTGCGTGGGCCTCTCACTATCGTGGCCTCTCTTGTTGCGGAGCACAGGCTCCAGATGCACAGGCTCTGTAGTTGTGGCTCACGGGCCTAGTTGCTCCATGGCATGTGGGATCTTCCCAGTCCAGGGCTCGAACCCATGTCGCTTGCATTGGCAGGCAGATTCTCAACCACTGCACCACCAGGGAAGCCTTGTAGAGTAGCTTTTTTTAAGCTTTATTTATTATTTATTCATGCATTTTATTTATTTTTTTTGGCTGCGTTGGGTCTTAGTTGCAGCATGCGGGCTCTTCGTTGCGGTGTGCAGGCTTCTCTCTAGCTGTGGTGTGCGGGTTTTTCTTTTTTTCTCTCTTTGTAGTTGTGTTGTGCAGGATCCACGGTGCATGGGCTCTGTGGTTTGTGCCATGCAGGCTCTCTAATTGAGGCGGGTGAGCTGAGTAATTGTGACGCACGGGATTAGTTTCCCTGCAGCATATGAGATCTTAGTTCCCCTACCAGGGATCAAACCCGTGTCACCTGCATTGTAAGGCAGATTCTCTACCACTGGACCACCAGGGAAGGCCCTAGAAGCTTTAAGTTTGATTTCTTCTTGGTTGTGGATTTCTGCTTTTGTTGTTTGCGCTTTTAGCATCATATTAAAAGAATAATCATCAAAACCAATGTGGAAGAGTTTTTAATGCTTTCTTTTAAGACTTTTATGGTATCAGTTCTTAGGTTCAAGTCTTTGATCCATCTTGAGTTAATTCTTGTGCCTGACGTAAGATAGGGGTTCAAATTTCTGTTTTGCTTGTGCTTATCCAGGTTTTCTAACACCATTTATTGAAGACACTATTATTTCTCTATGGTTGTTCTTGCCTACCTTGTCAAAAATTAGTTAACCTTACATCTAGGGATTTAATTCTGGGCTCTCTGTTCTGTTGCATTGGTCTGGGTGTCTATTTTGATGCCAGCACTATACTGTTTTAATTAATATAGATTGTAGTATAGTTTGAAATTAGGAATTGTGATGCCTCAGGTTTTGTTCTTCTTCCTCAGGACTGTATTGGCTATTCAGATTTTCTCTGGTTCCATAGAAAGTTTAGAATTGATTTTTTATTTCTGTGGAGAATGTCATTGGATTTTTGAGAGATATTGTTAGAATCTACAGATGGTGTTAAGGACTTTTGATCTTAGAAATCCCTCCGATCTATGAACATAGGATACCTTTCCATTTTTCAGTGACTTCAATTTATTTTATCAGTGTCTTACAGTGTTCAAAGTAGAGACTTTTCAACAACTTTGTCAAATTTATTTCTAAATATTTTATTATTTTTGATGCTATTGTCAATTAGATTGTTTTCTTTTTTCAGACGTTTTACTATCTGTGTATAGAAATACAACTGATGATGTATGTTGATTTTATATACTGCAATTTTACATACTTTGTTGATCAGTTACAACTTTTTGGTGAATTCCTTGGGACTTTTTATATACAAAATCATACCCTCTTCAAATAATGATAATTTTAGTTCTCCCTTTCCTATTTGGTCACCTTTCTTTGTCTTGCCTAATTGCTCCAGCTAACACTGCCAGTACTATATTGAATAAGATTGATTAAGTGGGCATGACTTTCTCGTTCTTGACCTTAGAAAAATAGCTTTTACCTTTTTACCAATGAGTATGATGTTAGTTATGGGCTTGTTACATATGGCCTTAATTATGTTGAGGTACATTCCCCCCATACTCAATCTGTTCAGAGTTTTTAATCATAAAAGGATAGCATTTTGTCCATTGCTTTTTTGCATATATTGAAATGATCATGTGTTTTTTATTTTTACTCTTTTAATGTGACGTATCTCACATATTCATTTGTGTATGTTGAAACATTATTACATCTCAGTGATAAATCCCACTTGGTCACAGTGTATGATCCTTTTAATGTGTTGTTGAAGTTGATTTGTTAATATTTTGTTCAGAATTTTTGCATTTATGTTAATCAGTTTTATTGACCTGTAGTTTTCTTTTCTTACAGAGTCTTTATTTGACTTTGGTGTTTTGGAAATGCTGGCCTCATAGAACAAGTTTAGGAGTATTCGTTTCTCTTCAGTTTTTTGGAAGAGTTATTACTGGTATTAATTTTTCTTCATTGGCTTGGTAGAATTTACCAATAAAGTCATCTGGTCCTTCCCTTTTCTGTGTTGGGTGTTTTTTGATTATGGATTCAATCCCTTGTTATCGGTCTGTTTAGATTTTCTATTTCTTCTTGATTCAGTCTTGGTAGGTAGTATGTTTCTAGGAGTTACCAATTTCTTCTAGGATATCTAATTTGTTGGCATATATTTGTTCATAGTAATCCCTTATGATCCTGTATTTCTGTCGTATCAGTGGTAATGTCTCCTCTTTCATTTCTCATTTTGTCTTCTCTCTTTTTTCCTAACCTAGCTGAAAGTTTGTGAATTTTATGGTTTTGAAAATCCAGCTTTTATTTCGTTGATCCTTTCTATTGACTTTCTTTTATCTATTTTATTTATTTCCACTCAAGTCTTTATTGTATCCTTCCCTCTGCTAACTTTGGGAAACATTTCTTCTGTTTCTAGTTCCTTGAAGTGTAGAGTTAGATAATTTAGGCGCTTTCTAATTTCTTGTCATATGCACTTATGGCTGTAAACTTTCCTCTCTGAACTGCTTTTGCAGCATCCCATAGGTTTCAGTAGGTTGTGTTTCCATTTTCATTTGTTTTGAGGGTTTTTTTTAATTCACTTTAAAAAAAATTAATTTATTTAATTTTGGCTGTGTTTGGTCTTTGTTGCTGCGTGCAGGCTTTCTCTAGTTGTGGTGAGCGGGGGCTACTCTTCGCTGTGGTGCGCAGGCACTACTCTTCATTGCAGTGCGTGGGCTTCTCATTGCGGTGGCTTCTCTTGTTGTGGAGCATGGCTCTAGGTGCGTGGGCTTCAGTAGTTGTGGTGCATGGGCTTAGCTGCTCCGCGTCATGTGGGATCTTCCCGGACCAGGGCTCGAACCCGTGTCCGCTGCATTGGCAGGCGGATTCTTAAGCACTGCACCACCACAGAAGTCCTTTTAATTCACTTTTGATTTCTTTTTTGACCCATTGATTATTTGGAAGTGTACTGTTTAGTTTCCACATTTTTGTAGATTTTCCAGATAGACTCTTGTTGATTTCTAGTTCTGTATCATTGTGTCCAGACAGTTGATATGATTTTGATCTTCTTAAATTTACTAAGATGTATTTGTGTTTTATGATATGACCTATCCTGGAGTATGTTCCATGAGAACAGGTTGTTGGATGAAATGTTCTGTATATGCCTGTTAAGTGTACTTGGTGTAACGTATAGACCGGAATCTTGATTGTCAGGACGTTGCGGTGGGAGATACGGGGGATGCTGTTCAAATGGTATAAAACTTTGGTTATGAAAAATGAATGAATTCTCGAGCACTGAGTACAGCCTGGTGAAACAGTCAATTATGGAGTGTATTATACTTTTTAAAAAATAATTTAGATTTAATCAACAAATTATCAATAACATTCTGAAACATATGGTGCATTACAACAGACATCACCAGTTAAAGTATAATGTTAAGGCAAATCTTCTGCAGTGAAAAATTACTCCTTTTCCAAACTATCCTTGTACTCATATAACTTTTTTAATGCAATTTATTTTTTATATTTTTTATTGAAGTATACTTAATATACTATATTCCTCCCTCCCACCTTTCCCCTTTGGTAACCATAACTTTGTTTTCTTTATCTGTGAGTTGGTTTCTATTTTGTAAATAAGTTCATGTGTATCATTTTTTTTTAGGTTCAACATACCAGTGATATCATATGGTATTTGTTATCTTCTGTCTGACTTACTTTACTTAGAATGTTTATCTCTAGGTCAATCCATGTTGCTGCAAATGGCATTATTTCATTTTTTTAATGTCTGAGTAGTATACCACATCTTCTTTGTCCATTCTTCTGTCAATGGACATTCACATTGCTTCGATGTCTTGGCTATTGTAAATAGTGCTGCAGTGAACATTGGGGTGCATGTATCCTTTGTTTCTTTTTTAAATTAATTAATTCATTTTTAACATCTTTATTGGACTATGATTGCTTTAAAATGTTGTGTTAGTTTCTGGTGTATAACGAGGTGAATCAGCTATACTTATACATATTCCCCATATCACCTCCCTCTTGCGTCCCCCTCCCACCCTCCCTATCCCACCCATCTAGGTGGTTACAAAGCACCAAGCTGATCTCCTGTGCTATGCGGCTGCTTCCCACTAGCTAACTATTTTACATTTGGTAGTGTATACATGTCACTGCTACTCTCTCACTTCGTCTCAGCTTACCCTTCCCCCACCCCGTGTGCTTAAGTCCATTCTCTATGTCTGTGTCTTTATTCCTGTCTTGCCCCTAGGTTCATCAGAACCTTTTTTTTTTTAGATTCCATATATATGTATTACCATACAGTATTTGTTTTTCTCTTTATGACTTACTTCACTCTGTATGACAGACTCTAGTTCCATCCACCTCACTACAAATAACTCAATTTCGCTTCTTTCTATGGCTGAATAATAGTCCATTGTATATATGTGCTACATCTTCTTTATCCATTCATCTGTCAGTGGACACTTAGGTTGCTTCCATGTCCTTTCTATTGTAAATAGTGCTGCAATGAACATGGTGGTACATGACTCTTTTTGAATTATGGTTTTCTCAGGGTATATGCCCAGTAGCGGGACTGCTGGGTCCTATTGTAGTTCTATTTTTAGTTGTTTTCTTTTTTAATTAATTATTTATTTATTTATTTATGTCTTTGTTGGGTCTTCGTTTCTGTGCGAGGGCTTTCTCTAGTTGCGGCAAGTGGGGGCCACTCTTCATCGCGGTGCACGGGCCTCTCACCATCGCAGCCTCTCCTGTTGTGGAACACAGGCTCCAGACACGCAGGCTCAGTAATTGTGGCTCACAGGCCCAGTTGCTCCGCGGCATGTGGGATCTTCCCAGACCAGGGCTCGAACCCGTGTCCCCTGCATTGGCAGGCAGACTCTCAACCACTGTGCCACCAGGGAAGACCCTATTTTTAGTTTTTTAAGGAACCTCCTTACTGTTCTCCATAGAGGCTGTATCAATTTACATTCCCACCAACAGTGCAAAAGGGTTCCCTTTTCTCCATACCCTTTACAGCATTTATTGTTTGTAGATATTTTGATGATGGCCATTCTAACCGGTGTGAGATGATATCTCATGGTAGTTTTGATTTTCATTTCTCTAATGATTAGTGATGTTGAGCATCCTTTCATGTGTTTGTTGGCAATCTGTATATCTTCTTTGGAGAAATGTCTATTCAGGTCTTCTGTCCATTTTTGGATTGCATTGTTTGTCTTTGTGATGTTGAGCTGCATGAGCTGCTTGTATATTTTGGAGATTAATCCTTTGTCAGTTGCTTCATTTGCAAAATATCTTCCCATTCTGAGGGTTGTCTTTTCATCTTGTTAATGGTTTCCTTTGCTGTGCCAAAGCTTTTAAGTTTCATTAGGTCCCATTTGTTTATTTTTGTTTTTATTTCCATTTCTCTAGGAGGTGGGTCAAAAAGGATCTTGCTGTGATTGATGTCATAGAGTGTTCTGCCTATGTTTTCCTCTAAGAGTTTTATAGTGTCTGGCTTTACATTTAGGTATTTTATCCATTTTGAGTTTATTTTTGTGTATGGTGATAGGGAGTGTTCCAATTTCATTCTTTTAAATGTAGCTCTCCATTTTTCCCAGCACCACTTATTGAAGTGGCTGTCTTTTCTCCACTGTATATTCCTGCCTCTTTCATCAAAGATAAGGTGACCATATATGCGTGGGTTTATCTCTGGGCTTTCTATCCTGTTCCACTGATCTATATTTCGGTTTTTGTGCCAGTACCATACTGTCTTGATTACTGTAGCTTTGTAGTATAGTCTGAAGTCAGGGAGTCTGATTCCTCCAGCTCCGTTTTTGTTTCCCAAGATTGCGTTGGCTATTTGGGGTCATTTGTGTTTCCATACAAATTGTGAAATTTTTTGTTCTAGTTCTGTGAAAAATGTCATTGGTAGTTTGATAGGTATTGCACTGAATCTGTGGATTGCTTTGGGTAGTATAGTTATTTTCACAATGTTGCTTCTTTTAATCCAAGAAAATGGTATATCTCTCCATCTCTTTGTGTCATTTTTAATTTCTTTCATCAGTGTCTTATAGTTTTCTGCACACAAGTCTTTTGTCTCCTTAGGTAGCTTTATTCCTAGGTATTTTATTCTTTCTGTTGCAATGATATATGGGAGTGTTTCCTTAATTTTTCCTTCAGATTTTTCTTCATTAGTGTATAGGAATGCAAGAGAGCTCTCTGCATTAATTTTCTATCCTGCTACTTTACCAAATTCATTGATTAGCTCTAATAGTTTTCTGATAGCATCTTTAGGATTCTCTATGTATAGTATCATGTCATCTGCAAACAGTGAGAGTTTTACTTCTTCTTTTCTGATTTGGATTCCTTTTATTTCTTTTTCATCTCTGACTGCCGTGGCTAAAGCTTCCAAAACTATGTTGAATAATAGTGGTGAGAGTGGCAACCTTGTCTTGTTCCTGATCTTAGAGGAAATGGATTCAGTTATTCACCGTTGAGAATGATGTTGGCTGTGGGTTTGTCATATATGGCCTTTAGTATGTTGAGGTAAGTTCCCTCTATGCCTACTTACTGGACAGTGTTTATCATAAATGGTTGTTGAATTCTGTCAAAAGCTTTTTCTGCATCTATTGAGATTATAATATGGTTTTTATCCTTCAATTTGTTAATATGGTGTATCATATTGATTGATTTTCATGTATTGAAGAATCTTTGCATTCCTGGGATAAACCCCACTTAATCATGGTGTATGATCCTTTTAATATACTATTGGATTCTGTTTGCTAGTATATTGTTGAGGATTTTTGCATCTCTGTTCATCAGTGATATTGGCCTGTAGTTTTCTTTCTTTGTGACATCTTTGTCTGGTTTTGGTATCAGGGTGATGGTGGCCTCGTAGAATGAGTTTGGGAGTGTTCCTCCCTCTGCAATATTTTGGAAGAGTTTGAGAAGGATAGGTGTTAGCTCTTCTCTAAATGTTTCATAGAATTCGTGTGTGAAGCCATCTGGTCCTGGGCCTTTATTTGTTGGAAGAGTTTTAAACACAGTTTCAATTTCAGTGCTTGTGATTGATCTGTTTATATTTTCTATTTCTTCCTGGTTCAGTCTCAGAAGGTTGTGCTTTTCTAAGAATTTATTCATTTCTTCCAGTTTGTCCATTATATTGGTATATAGTTGCTTGTAGTAATCTCTCATGATCCTTTGTATTCCTGCAGTGTCCATTGTTACTTCTCCTTTTTTGTTTCTAATTCTCTTGATTTGAGTCTTCTCCCTTTTTTTCTTGATGAGGCTGGCTAATGGTTTATCAATTTTGTTTACCTTCTCAAAGAACAAGCTTTTAGTTTTATTGACCTTTGCTATGGTTTCCTTTACTTCTTTTTCATTTATTTCTGATCTGATCTTTATGATTTCTTTCCTTCTGCTAACTTTGGGGATTCTTTTTTGTTCTTCTTTCTTTAATTGCTTTAGGTATAAGGTTAGGTTTTTTTATTTGAAATTTTGCTTGTTTCTTGAGGTAGGATTGTATTGCTATAAACTTCCCTCTTAGAACTGCTTTTGCTGCATCCCGTAGCTTTTGGGCCTTCGTGTTTTCATTGTCATTAGTTTCTAGGTATTTTTTGATTTCCTCTATGATTTCTTCAGTGATCTCTTGGTTAGTTTAGCCTCGATGTGTTTGTATTTTTACAGATTTTTTCCTGTAATTGATATCTAGTCTCATAGCATTGTGGTCAGAAAAGATACTTGATACAATTTCAATTTCTTAAATTTACCAAGGCTTGATTTGTGGCCCAAGATATGATCTATTCTGGAGAATGTTCAATGAGCACTTGAGAAGAAAGTGTATTTTGTTGATTTTTGGATGGAATGTCCTATAAATATCAATTAAGTCCATCTTTTTTAATGTATCATTTAAAGCTTGTGTTTTTTATTTGTTTTCATTTTGGTTGATCTGTCTATTGGTGAAAGTGGGTTGTTAAAGTCTCCTACTATTATTATGTTACTGTCGACTTTCCCTTTTACGGCTGTTAGCATTTGCCTTATGTACTGAGGTGCTCCTATGTTGGGTACATAAATGTTTACAATTGTTATATCTTCTGGGATTGATCCCTTGATCATTATGTAGTGTCCTTCTTTGTCCTTGTAATAGTCTTTGTTTTAAAGTCTATTCTGTCTGATATGAGAATTGCTACTACTGCTTTGTTTTGATTTCCATTTGCATGGAATATCTTTTTCCATCCCCTCACTTTCAGTCTCTTTGTGTCCCTAGATCTGAAGTGGGACTCTTGCAGACAGCATATATACAGGTCATGTTTTTGTATCCATTCAGCCACTCTATGTCTTTTGGTTGGAGCATTTAATCCATTTACATTTAAGGTAATTATAAATATGTATGTTCCTATTACCATTTTCTTAATTGTTTTTGGTTTGTTTTTGTAGGTCTTTTCCTTCTCTTGTGTTTCCTGCCTAGAGAAGTTCCTTTAGCATTTGTTGTAAAGCTGGTTTGGTGGTGCTGAACTGTCTTAGCTTTTGCTTGTCTGTAAAGCTTTTAATTTCTCCATTGAGTCTGAATGAGATCCTTGCTGGGTAGAGTAATCTTGGTTGTAGGTTTTTCCCTTTCATCACTTTAAATATGTCCTGCCACTCCCTTCTGGCTTGCAGAGTTTCTGCTGAAAGATCAGCTGTTAACCTTAAGGGGATTACCTTGTATGTTATTTGTTTCTTTTCCCTTGCTGCTTTCAATATTTTTTCTTTGTATTTAATTTTTGATAGTTTGATTAATACGTGTCTTGGTGTGTTTCTCCTTGGATTTATCCTGTTTGGGGCTCTCTGTGCTTGCTGGACTTGACTGACTATTTCCTCTCCCATATTAGGGAAGTTTTCAACTATAATCTCTTGAAATATTTTCTCAGTCCCTTTTTTTTTTGTCTTTTTCTTCTGGGACCCCTATAATTCGAATGTGGGTGCGTTTCACATTGTCCCAGAGGTCTCTGAGACTGTCCTCAATTCTTTTCATTCTTTTTTCTTTATACTGCTCTGCAGTCGTTATTTCCACTATTTTATATTCCAGATCGCTTATCTGTTCTTCTGCCTCAGTTATTCTGTTATTGTTTCCTTCTAGAGAATCTTTAATCTCATTTATTGTGTTGTCCATCATTGTTTTCTTGCTCTTTAGTTCTTCTAGGTCCTTGTTAAATGTTTCTTGTATTTTCTCCCTTCATTGTACTTTTGATTTACATTTCTCATAATTAACACTTTGAGCATCTTTTCATATGCCTGTTGGCCATCTGTATGTCTTCTTGGGAGAAATGTCTATTTAGAGCTTCTGCAATTTTTTTCATTGAGTTTTTTTTTTATATTGAGCTTCATAAACTGTTTGTATATTTTGGAGTTTAATCCCTTGTGGGTTACATCGTTTGCAAATATTTTCTACCTTTCCACAAGTTGTCTTTTCATTTTGTTTATGGTTTCTGTTGTGCAAAAGATTTTCAGTTCAACGAGGTTCCATTTGTTTATTTTTGTTTTTACCTTCATTACCCTAGGAGGTGGATCCCAAAAGATTTTGCTGCAATTTATGTCAAAGTGTCTTCTGCCTATGTTTTCCTCTAGGTGTTTTATAGTATCTATTCTTTCAGTTAGGTCTTTAATTCATTTTAATATTATTTTTGTGTATGATGTTAAAGAATGTTGTAATTTCATTCTTTTACATGTAGCTGTCCAGTTTTCCCAGCACCACTTATTGAAGAGGCTGTCTTTTCTCCATTGTATATTCTTGCCTCTGTTGTCATAGATTAATTGACCATAGGTGATTGGGTTTACTTCTGGGCTTTCTTTTCTGCTCCATTGATCTATATTTCTGCTTTGTGCCAGTACCCTGTTGTTTTCAGGACTGTAACTTTGTAGTATGGCCAGAAGTCAGGACGTCTGACACCTCCAGCTCCGTTTTTCTTTCTTAAGGTTAGTGTGGCTACTAGGGGTCTTTGTGTTTTCATACAAACTTAATTTTTTTTTATTCTAGTTCTGTGAAATATGCCATTGGTCATTTGATAGGGATTGCATTTAATCTGTGGATTGTCTTCAGTTATATGAGTATTTTAACAATATTGATTCTTTCAGTCCAAGAATATAGTGTATCATTCCACCTGTTTGTGTCATTTTTAATTTCTTTAATCAGCATCTTATAGTGTTCGGAGTATGGTTCTTTTGTCTCCTCAGGTAGGTTTGTTCCCAGGTATTTATTTATTTTGATGTGATGGTAAATAGGATTGTTTCCTTCATTTTTCTTTCTGATCATTCGTTGTGCTTTAAGGCTCCAGTTCTACCCTGCACTCCTGGTCCAGCCGCACACCCGGGGGCCTTGTCACCTGGCTTCCAGTCGAGACTTTGTAAAGATCCATGAAAAATATGGACTGCAGAGGTGGTCTCTGGGGGCTCCAGCTTAAGAAGTGCTGCCCTAGGGGTTCTGGAAATTGAGAAAGGAAAAGTGAATGGAGTAATGAGGTGGCATAGAGAAGGGTGAGTGCCCTGGGAGATTTTGAGAGAAATACCCTCCACCCAAAACCCCTGCCCCTGCAGCTGATCCATTGGTGCCATGGGATTTCAGTGTCTTTTGGGAGGTGATGTCTCTGCTTCTTTACTCCTGCACTCAACACTATGCCAAACCAAATCCTCACCTCTTACTGATTTCCAAGGATTTTAAAGCACTGTTCATGGCTGACATGGTTTTCA
The DNA here is from genome assembly GCF_028023285.1 of Balaenoptera ricei. NCBI lineage: Eukaryota > Metazoa > Chordata > Mammalia > Artiodactyla > Balaenopteridae > Balaenoptera > Balaenoptera ricei. Next base: position 99,235,301 of record NC_082640.1, on the reverse strand, counting down.
GTTCCCTAAACAGCAGTTTTGAGCTGTCTACACTATTTAAAAGTATTCTGCTTAACTAAGACAAAACTCTATTCTTTTGATAAACTAACATGAATTGAGAGAAAATATGCTTTTCATCCTTTCCATCAATCTGCTGCACACTTGGTGGATACAGGATTAGATACACCAGACACCTCTGACTCTCTGGCCCAAACTGTGTCCCTTCACAGAGGGGACATAGGTCTGCCATCAGTATCCGATTGTGAACTTACAGCCTGGTCAGGTGGCACAGTGGCCAGACACTGTGGAATGCTGTCTGCACTATGACTGCCTTTGTTTTCACCAGAGGTAGGATTCTGGACTCAGAAATACCTTGTTTGAATCTTGGGCTGACAGTTTACTCGCTACAGGCCTGCGTGAGTGTTTGAACCTGGAAAACAGGGCAGGTGGTTGTGAATGTGGAGCATATAAAACCAGCGATATTTTTGATGGCTGCCTGTACTCCACCCTGTGCCCAAGCTCTCCAGAGTTCTCCCCAAACTTCTTTCTTCCATTTAGATCCCAGCCTCTTCCTTCTGTCTACACACCTCTGACCTCAGCAGAAAGGTCTTACTTACTTGTCTGTTGCACCATCAGTGATCACAGCCTGTATGCCTAGAGCTATGTTCAGTGCTGGGATCAACGTGAAGCTCCTGACTTTTGAAGGTGCAGGTTTCAGGGGCAGATTCTGAGTTCATACAGGGTCAGGTAAATTAAAGGGTGTGGAGCTGATTTAAAGCTGTTCGGTGAGGTACAGGGGTCAGCTGATTGATTATAAGCCCGATCACGTGACTTGCAGTGTGGCGGTGTAGAGAAGTCCCAAAATGTTGATTTTCTATCTCTTGCCCCAAACGTCATATTTATAACTTTTTTTTATGACTTAGAAAACTAGAGCTGTTTCTCCCTGGACATAAAAGGAGAAAAATACAGTATTTCAGGTTCATTTTAGGAAAAAAAAAAAACTTCTCAGGGTAAGGTGATGGTGACATGGTCCAGATCAAATGTCTTGGTGGCAAACTAGGGAAAACCATAGGAGAAGATCCCAGGCCTGTTGTCTGTTAGCTTGGCAATGACGTTTCAGCAGTGACCAATGTGCTTGAGTGCAGCAGGTGAGGGAATAATGATATCCTCATCCTGTCCTTTATCTGGTCCACAAGTTGAGAGCAAAGAGCTCAGTACAGAGCTCTTGATGTAAGGCTGTGCATGGCAGATGGCCCTCATATCAAGTGTCTTGAGTGGTGGATGACCTGTGACAACAAGTTCTTGACAAATTTTTTAGTGACTGTATGGACAGTAATTGGTTTGGAAGGATGCTGTGGGAGAAAACATCCCAAATATACAGTATATTCAAATTACCTCTCAGTAAAAAGAAAAAATAGAAGCAACCAAATAAAAATATTTGGAACCTATGAAATTAAATTTCACTGAAAAAGAAATAAAAACAATCATTTTACATATGAAGAGGCACCCAACCTCAATGATGGTTGGGGAAAATAAATTACAATGCCAATGTAATCGGTTTATTTTCCATTATATTGAAAACTTAAAGAATCGTTGTAGCATCTCTTGTCGTCATCAGTGGAAACAAGCCCTTTGATGTACACTTGCAGGGAGTATACATGACTACTGTTCCTTTTGAGGCAGTTTATCTCCTCTTTCGCTTCTTCAGGATCTGGGCTTTAGGGGTTCTGTTGGGCTGAGGTTTGTGTAATGACCTTGATATTTCCTGTGTCCTTGTGCCTCTGGTCAGTCTCCTTCAGGCATCGATAATTTGATTTCCTGAAGTAGAAGAAAAAAGGCAAACAAATTATATAGAGGGTGAGTCAAGATGGCAGAACAGAAGGATGTGGAATTCACCTCCTCTCACTAATACATCAAAAATACATACATGTGGAACAATCCTCACAGAATACCTACTGAATGCCAGCAGAATATCTCAGACACCCAGACGCGCAAGAAAGATCTCCACATAATGAGATAGGATGAAAGAAAAAGAAGAAGAAGAAGCTTCCTCTTGGGAGGAAGCTGTGAAAGAGGACAGTTTCCCTCACCCTGGGAACCCTCTTCACCAGTGGGGACGTGAGCTGGGACAGAAACGGAGCTGCAGAGGCTTCAAGGAGAGCACAGCAGTCAGTTTGCAGCAGACAAAACAGAGACACGCACAGAGGATCTGTACTACCTCACTGCAGTCCTCAGCCCAAGACTTGTGCCTGCTGGTATATGTGGGTTTTGGGTGCTGAAACTTGGGCTTCAGAGGACAGACCAGGGGATTGGACTAGGTTTGGCTGCACGCAGACAGCCCAAAGAGGCTGGAGTGTGGTAAGTGCCCAACCCGGGGTGTATGCGGAAGACCAGGTTGGCCGTAGAAGCAAGACATCATTGTTGAGGGGCAGCTGATGGGAGGGGCAGGGCCACCATAGCAGCCTCTTTCTTGGTGCCACCTCTACGACGACCTCTGGGAACACACAAGCACCAGCAAGTTGCCCACACATGGAGGTGGGGTTGAAATCAGAGTGGATCCCAAGGTACTTCCTGACTTAGGAAGCAAGGCTGATACCTGAGCCCTCTCCCCATGGCTGTGCAATTTGCAGATTTATGCCACTGCCACTGGCTTTATAAACTCAGTGCCTGTGGGACATCCGAGTGGACAGTGGGCACTCCCGTGTCTGGGACGGTTCCAGCCTTAGCAGCTGTGGGCTTCGTGGGCACGAGCACAAGGAGGCTGGGCCGGGCTGGGGTTTAGTCTGCTTCCATAGCTCCCACAGTGGGTCCATGGGTGGGGCACTGTGGTCCTGGCACCTGACATCAGTGGATCAGCACCTACAGATCTGCGCTGGTGGCTTTGTGAACACTGTGCCTAAGGGACACCAGGGCTGATTGCCTGCATTCCCACAGTTGAGGTGGGGCTGAGAGCAGTGCCAACAACAGTGTACTTTGTGAGCCCACACCATGGGTGACAGGTGACACCGCAGAGCACACTTCCTGGTGGACAGCTCTGGCAGAGGAATGCTCAGTGACTCCCCTCCCATTGGGAGTGCTCCAATCCAGCCTACCTAACTATGCTCTCTAATCCAGCATAGAAACAGACCTGGGGGCTTCTATTCCAACAACTAGGGAGCAGACCCTGCCCTCGACAGGGCTGTGTCAACCACAGAGAAACGAGGAGGCCCCATTCAACATCGAGTGCAAGCTCTGGTCACCACATACTCCTTATGATAGTCTTCCAAAAGATCGAAGAGAAATGAAGCCTCCCAAAGACATTCTATGAAGCCGCTATCACCCTGATACCAAAACCAGACAAAGACACCACCAAAAAAGAAAATGACAGGCCAATACCTTTGATGAATATAGAACCTAAAATTCTCAACAAAATGTTGGCAAACCGAACCAAACAACACATAAAAAAGATCATACACCATGAACGTGCTGAATTATCTTAGGGCCACAAGGATCCTTCAACATATGCACATCAATCCATGTGTGATACACCACATCAACAACAAAAAAAACAAAAATGACATGATCATCTCAATAGATTCAGAAAAACCATTTGATAAATTTCAACACCAATTCATGATAAAAACTCTTATGAAAGTGGGTATAGAGGGAACATATCTCAACATACTAAAAGCTATTTATGACAAACCCACAGCCAATATGATACTTAATGGTGAAAAGCACTTAGCCTTCTACTAAAATCTGGAACAAGACAAGGATGCCCAGTCTCACCAGTTCTATTCAACATAATACTGGAAGTCTAGCCACGGCAATCAGACAAGAAAAAGAAAGAAAATGTATCCAAATTGGAAGGGAAGAGGTAAAATTTTCATTATAGGCAGATGACATGATACGATATATAGAACCTAAAGACTCCACACACAAACTACTAGAACTGATAAACAGATTCAGCAAGGTAGCAGGGTACAATATTAAAATACAGAAATCGGTTGTATGTCTTTATATTAACAATGAAATAGCAGAAAGGGAATGGGGAAAAATCCCTTTTAAAATTGCATCCAAAAAAATAAAATACTTGTGAATAAACCTGATCAAAGTTGTGAGAGACTTATAAGCTGAGAACTATAAAACATTAATAAAGGCAAGTGAAGAGAATTCAAAAAAATGGAAAGATATCCTATGCCCTTGGATTGGAAGAAATATTATTAAAATGGCCATTGGACCCAAAGCAATCTACAGATTCAATGAAATCCCTATCAAATTACTCATGATATTTTTCACAGAACTAGAACAAAGAAGCCTAAAATTTATATGGAACCATAAACAACCCAGAATTGCCAAAGCAATCATGAGGAAAAAGAACAAAGCAGGAGACATAATGCTTCCAGACTTCAGAGAATACTACAAAGTGACAGTAATCAAAACAGCATGGTATTGGCACAAAAACAGACATATGGGTCAATGAAACAGACTAGAGAGCCCAGAAAAAAACCCACACATCAATGGTCAATTAATCTTCGACAAAGTAGGCAAGAATATACAATGGGAAAAAAGACAGTCTCTTCAGCACATGGTGTTGGGAATGTTGGACAGCCACAGGTAAACCATTGAAGTTAGAACACATCCTCACACCATGCACAAAAATAAACTCAAAATGGCTGAAACTGTTAAATATAACACATGACACCATAAAACTTTTAGAAGAGAACATAGGCAAAACATTCTCTGACATAAGTTGTACCAATGTTTCTATAGATCATTCTCCCAAGGTAATGGAAATAAAAGCAAAAATAAACAGATGGGACCTTTACAAACTTACAAGCTTTTCCACAGCTAAGGAAACCATAAAGAAAATGGAAAGACAACCTGTGGAATGGGAGCAACTATTTGCAAATGATGTAACCTACAAGGGCTTAATTTCCAAAATATACAAACAGCTCATACAACTGAATCACAAAAAAACCAACCCAATCAAAAAAATGGGCAGAAGACCGAAATAGACATTTCTCCAAAGAAGACATACAGATGGCCAATAGGCACATGAAAAGATACTCACCATCGCTAATTATTAGAGAAATGCAAATCAAAACTACCCTGAGGTATCACCTTAAACCAGTCAGAATGGCCATCATTTAAAATTCTACAAATAAATGCTGGAGAAGGGGTGGAGAAAAGGGAACGCTTCTACACTGTTGGTGGGAATGTAAATTGGTGCAGCCATTATAGAAAACAGTATGGAGGCTCCTCAAAAAAATAAAAATAGAGTGGCCATAGGATCCAGCAACCCCTCTCCTGGGCTTATATCCAGACAAAAGTATAATTCAAAAAGATGGACCTCTTGGGGGCAGGGCTACATAGTCTGGTGGGACAGTCCTTCACCCCATCATCAGTGCCTGCAACCTTTGCTCCTTCACCTACTCCTGCTGTGGTCAGCAGTGGTCTGAATAACCAACTTGAACACTCTATGGGGATAGTCATGGCACCTGGTGGATATGGGGCTCCTAAAGCTGTCTGGTTGCCTGCAGTAAAGGCTAAAGTCTTGGAGATTTCAGGAACATTTACTCACCTCCAAGGGCACATCTATATGGAAATGAACTTCATGAAGAAAGCTCTGTAGCACATGACAGACTTGGCAATTCAGTTTAACAAGAATAGGTTTGGTGTCATCCCCAGCACTCCTCTGGCCATCCCTACACCACTGATGCCAAACCAGAGCATTGATGTCTCCCCGCATCTCCACACCTTGGACCCAGTCATGAAGATACAACCTCTGAACAACCTGCAGGTGGCTGTGAAAAACAATCGTGATATCTTCTACTTCAGCTGCCTCATCCTACTCAATGTGCTTTTTGTAGACGATGGCAAAATGAAGTGCCAGGTCTTCCTTGCAACACGGAAGGATATTCCCAATGAAAATGAATTTCAGTTTCAGATTAAGGAAAGTCATTTAAATGCTGACACTGTTTCCAGCAAGTTGCAAAACAACAACGTTTATACTATTGCCAAAGGAATGTGGAAGGGCAGGATATTCTGTACCAATCCCTGACTCACTAATGGCATTTGGGTTTTGGCCCAGCTCCATAGCCAGCCAGAAAACCCCAATTACACACTGTCACCGAAGTGTAGAGCTAGCTCATGAAGCCTCCCAGTACATCTATCAGGTCTACGACAGCGTTTTGAAAAACTAATAGACTGTTCCGGTGCCCTCAGGCCATCCTGTGATTGGTGCAATCCAAGAACTCTTAACTGGAAGAAATTGTATTGCCGTGTGGAATCTGAACCCAAACACACCGAGGCCACCCGCCAAGGTAGTGACGGGTCTGACCTGTGCTAATATTAGGGCACAACCTTTTGGATAGTTTTAGCTATCCGACACTTGAGCATTTGTAACCACAGCTTCAATCACTTCCCACATCTTGCCACCTGCTGCTGTCTGTCCTTAATTGTGGGCTTCTCCATCCTGTGCCAGTGGCTGGCGTTTTTTAGTGTAGTTTGATATTTTGTAATTGAGAGCTCACTTCAAAAGCAGCAAAAGATAAAATATATTAAAGCAAGGAAAAGTGTCCCTGAAAGAAAAATAATGTTATTTGTTGTGTTTTTTCTACTCAGTTGTTTGAGCATATTATACGTATTAGAGAGGTTTTTCAAATATTTTTTCACATTTTGTAGGTGCACTCTGCTCTCTGTAAATAGTTTCCTTTGCTGTTTAAAGCTTTATAGTTTAATACAATCTGTTTTCAATACTTTTTTTCTTTTTTCTTTTTTTGCTTTTGCTGCCTGTGCTTTTGTGGTCACATCTAAAAATACATTGCCTATAGCACTGTCAAGAAGTTCCCCCCCATATCTTCTTCTAGTAACTTTACAGTTTCTGTTCTTGTATTTAATTCTCTAAACCAGTTTGAATTAATTTTTGTATACAGTGTGAGATACACGTCTAATTTCTTCCTTATGCTTGTGAATATTCAGTTTCCCACGAATTTACTGAAGAGAAGATCCTTTTCTCATTGTATATTCCTGGCACTTTTGTCAAAGATCAGTTGATTGTAAATATGTGGATTTATTTCTGAGGTCTGTATTTCGTTCCATTGTTCTATATGTGTGTTTTTGTACTGTGACCATAGTGCTTTGATTACTGTGCTTTGTAATATAGTGTGAAATTATGAAGAGTGACGCCTTCAGCTTTGCTCTTTGTGCTCAATATTGCTCTGGACATTTGCGGTCTTTTATGGTTCCATATGAATTTTAACATTTCTTTTTCTATTTTCTGGGGAAACTGCCTTCGGATTTTGACATGGATTGCATGGACTCTAGATTGCTTTGGATAGTATGGACATTTTTAACAATGTTCATTTATTCAATCTAGTAATATTGGCGATCATTCCATTTATTTGGTCTTCTTCAAATTCTTTCATCAATATTTTATAGTTTGCAGTGTATGGCTCTTTTACATTCTTGGTTAACTTTATTCCTAAATATTTTATTTTTTTGCGTGCTATTGTAAATGGGACGTTTTTTAACCTTTTCTGATAGTTTCTGTTGTTAATATACAGAACCACAAGTGATTTTTATATGTTGATTTTGTGTCATGCCACTTACTCCATTTACTTATTAGTTTGAACAGTTTTTTGGAAGTGGCATTTTTAGGTTTATGTAGATATAAAAACACGTCATCTGCAAACAGAAAATTTAGTTTTACCTTTATGATTTGGATTTATTTTATTTATTTTTCTTGCCTACTTGCTCTGGTTAGGAATTCCCGTACTATGTTGAATAGAAGGGGCAAGAATTGGTAACCTTGTCTTGGCTGAAACTTAGGAGAAACACTTTTGGGACTGTTAGCTTTGGGCCTGTCATATGACTTTTATTTTTATTTTTATTTTTTTTAACATCTTTATTGGAGTATAATTGCTTTACAATGGTGTGTTAGTTTCTGCTTTATAACAAAGTGAATCAGTTATACATATACGTATGTTTCCATATCTCTTCCCTCTTGCATCTCCCTCCCTCCCACCCTCCCTATCCTACCCCACTAGGTGGTCACAAAGCACCGAGCTGATCTCCCTGTGCTATGCAGTTGCTTCCCACTAGCTATCTATTTTACGTTTGGTAGTGTATATATGTCCATGCCACTGTCTCACTTTGTCCCAGCTTACCCTTCCCCCTCCCCATATCCTCAAGTCCATTCTCTAGTAGGTCTGTGTCTTTATTCCCGTCTTGCCACTGGGTTCTTCATGACTTTTTTTCTTCCTTAGATTCCATATATATGGGTTAGCATACTGTATTTGTTTTTCTCTTTCTGACTTACTTCACTCTGTATGACAGACTCTAACTCCATCCACCTCACTACAACTAACTCAATTTCGTTTCTTTTTATGGCTGAGTAATATTCCATTGTATATATGTGCCACATCTTCTTTATCCATTCATCCGATGATGGACACTTAGGTTGCTTCCATGTCCTGGCTATTGTAAATAGAGCTGCAATGAACATTTTGGTACATGACTCTTTTTGAATTATGGTTTTCTCAGGGTATATGCCCAGTAGTGGGATTGCTGGGTCGTACGGTAGTTCCATTTTTAGTTTTTTAAGGAACTTCCATACTGTTCTCCATAGTGGCTATATCAATTTACATTCCCACCAACAGTACAAGAATGTTCCCTTTTCTCCACACCCTCTCCAGCATTTACTGTTTCGAGATTTTTTGATGACGGTCATTCTGACTGGTGTGAGGTGATATCTCATTGTAGTTTTGATTTGCATTTCTCTAATGATTAATGATGTTGAACATTCTTTCATGTATTTGTTGGCAATCTGTATATCTTCTTTGAGAAATGTCTATTTAGGTCTTCTGCCCATTTTTGGATTGGGTTGTTTGTTTTTTTGTTATTGAGCTGCATGAGCTGCTTGTAAATTTTGGAGATTAATCCTTTGTCAGTTGCTTCATTTGCAAATATTTTCTCCCATTCTGAAGGTTGTCTTTTGGTCTTGTTTATGGTTTCCTTTGCTGTGCAAAAGCTTTTAAGTTTCATTAGGTCCCATTTGTTTATTTTTGTTTTTATTTCCATTTCTCTAGGAGCTGGGTCAAAAAGGATCTTACTGTGATTTATGTCATAGAGTGTTCTGCCTATGTTTTCCTCTAAGAGTTTTATAGTGTCTGGCCTTACATTTATGTCTTTAATCCATATTGAGCTTATCTTTGTGTATGGTGTTAGGGAGTGTTCTAATTTCATACTTTTACAAGTACCTGTCCAGTTTTCCCAGCACCACTTATTGAAGAGGCTGTCTTTTCTCCACTGTATATGCTTGCCTCCTTTATCAAAGATAAAGTGACCATATGTGTGTGGGTTTATCTCTGGACTTTCTGTCCTGTTCCATTGATCTATATTTCTGTTTTTGTGCCAGTACCATACTCTCTTGATTACTGTAGCTTTGTAGTATAGTCGGAAGTCAGGGAGCCTGATTCCTCCAGCTCCATTTTTTGTTCTCAAGATTGCTTTGGCTATTCGGGGTCTTTTGTGTTTCCATACAAATTGTGAAATTTTTTGTTCTAGTTCTGTGAAAAATGCCAGTGGTGGTTTGATAGGGATTGCATTAAATCTGTAGATTGCTTTGGGTAGTATAGTCATTTTCACAATGTTGATTCTTCCAATCCAAGATCATGGTATATCTCTCCATCTGTTTATATCATCTTTAATTTCTTTCACCAGTGTCTTATAATTTTCTGCATACAGGTCTTTTGTCTCCTTAGGTAGGTTTATTCCTAGATATTTTATTCTTTTGGTTGCAATGGTAAATGGGAGTGTTTTCTTAATTTCACTTTCAGATTTTTCATCATTAGTGTATTGGAATGCAAGAGATTTCTGTGCATTAATTTTGTATCCTGCTACTTTACCAAATTCATTGATTAGCTCTAGTAGTTTTCTGATAGCATCTTTAGGATTCTCTATGTATAGTATCATGTCATCTGCAAACAGTGACAGCTTTACTTCTTCTTTTCTGATTTGGATTCCTTTTATTTCTTTTTCATCTCTGACTGCCGTAGCTAAAACTTCCAAAACTATATTGAATAATAGTGGTGAGAGTGGGCAACCTTGTCTTGTTCCTGATCTTAGTGGAAATGGTTTCAGTTTTTCACCATTGAGGACAATGTTGGCTTCATATATGGCCTTTATTATGTTGAGGAAAGTTCCCTCTATGCCTACTTTCTGCAGGGTTTTTATCATAAATGGGTGTTGAATTTTGTCGAAAGATTTCTCTGCATCTATTGAGATGATCATATGGTTTTTCTCCTTCAATTTGTTAATATGGTGTATCACATTGATTGATTTGCGTATATTGAAGAATCCTTGCATTTCTGGGATAAACCCCACTTGATCATGGTGTATGATCCTTTTAATGTGCTGTTGGAATCTGTTTGCTAGTATTTTGTTGAGGATTTTTGCGTCTATATTCATCAATGATATTGGCCTGTAGTTTTCTTTCTTTGTGACATCTTTGTCTGGTTTTGGTATCAGGGTGATGGTGGCCTCGTAGAATGAGTTTGGGAGTGTTCCTCCCTCTGCAATATTTTGGAAGAGTTTGAGAAGGATAGGTGTTAGCTCTTCTCTAAATGTTTGAAAGAATTCACCTGTGAAGCCATCTGGTCCTGGGCTTTTGTTTGTTGGAAGGTTTTTAATCACAGATTCAATTTCAGTGCTTGTGATTGGTCTGTTCATATTTTCTATTTCTTCCTGGTGCAGTCTCGGCAGGTTGTGCATTTCTAAGAATTTATATTAATCTTTGCTAGCATTTCCTTCATTTCTTTTTCATTTATTTCTGATCTGATCTTTATGATTTCTTTCCTTCTGCTATCTTTGGGGTTTTTTTGTTCTTCTTTCTCTAATTGCTTTAGGTGCAAGGTTAGGTTGTTTATATGAGATGTTTCCTGTTTCTTAAGGTAGGATTTTATTGCTATAAACTTTCCTCTTAGAACTGCTTTTGCTGCATCCCATGGGTTTTGGGGCATCGTGTCTCCATTGTCATTTGTTTCTAGGTATTTTTTTATTTCCCCTTTGATTTCTTCAGTGGTCACTTCGTTATTAAGTAGTGTATTGTTTAACCTCCATGTGTTTGTATTTTTTACACATCTTTTTCTGTAATTGATATTTAGTCTCAAAGCATTGTGGTCGGAAAAGATACTTGATATGATTTCAGTTTTCTTAAATTTACCAAGGCTTGATTTGTGACCCAAGATATGATCTATCCTGGAGAATGTTCCATGAGCACTTGAGAAAAATGGGTATTCTGTTGTTTTTGGGTGGAATGTCCCATAAATATCAATTAAGTCCATCTTGTTTAATGTATCATTTAAACCTTGTGTTTCCTTATTTATTTTCATTTTGGATGATCTGTCCATTGGTGAAAGTGGGGTGTTAAAGTCCCCTACTATGATTGTGTTACTGTCGATTTCCCCTTTTATGGCTGTTAGTATTTGCCTTATGTATTGAGGTGCTCCTATGTTGGGTGCATAAATATTTACAATTGTTATATCTTCTTCTTAGATCAATCCCTTGATCATTTTGTAGTGTCCTTCTTTGTCTCTTGTAATAGCGTTTATTTTAAAGTCTATTTTGTCTGATATGAAAATTGCTACTCCAGCTTTCTTTTGATTTCCATTTGCATGGAATATCTTTTTCCATTCCATCACTTTCAGTCTGTATGTGTCCTTAGGTCTGAAGTGGGTCTCTGGCCGACAGCATATATATGGGTCTTGTTTTTGTATCCATTCAGCCAGTCTCTGTCTTGTGGTGGGTGCATTTAATCCATTTACATTTAATGTAATTATCGATATGGATGTGCCTATTCCCATTTTCTTAAATGTTTTGGGTTTGTTTTTGTAGGTATTTTCCTTCTCTTGTGTTTCTTGCCTAGAGAAGTTCCTTTAGAATTTGTCGTAAAGCTGGTTTGGTGGTGCTGAACTCTCTCAGCTTTTGCTTGTCTGTAAAGGTTTTAATTTCTCCATCGAATCTGAATGAGATCCTTGCTGGGTAAAGTAATCTTGGTTGTAGGTTTTTCTCCTTCATCACTTTAAGTATGTCCTGCCACTCCCTTTTGGCTTGCAGAGTTCCTGCTGAAAGTTCAGCTGTTAACCTTATGCGGATTCCCTTGTGTGTTATTTGTTGTTTTTCCCTTGCTGCTTTTAATATGTTTTCTTTATATCTAATTTTTGATAGTTTGATTAATATGTGTCTTGGCGTGTTTCTCCTTGGATTTATCCTGTATGGGACTCTCTGTGCTTCCAGGACTTGATTAACTATTTTCTTTCCCATATTAGGGAAGTTTTCAACTATAATCTCTTCAAATATTTTCTCAGTCCCTTTCTTTTTCTCTTCTTCTTCTGAGACCCCTGTAATTCGAATGTTGGTGCATTTAATGTTGTCCCAGAGGTCTCTGAGACTGTCCTCAGTTCTTTTCATTCTTTATTCTTCTTTCTGCTCTGCAGTAGTTATTTCCACTATCTTATCTTCCAGGTCACTTATCTGTTCTTCTGCCTCAGTTATTCTGCTATTGATCCCTTCTAGAGTATTTTAAATTTCATTTATTGTGTTGTTCATCGTTGCTTGTTTCCTCTTTAGTTCTTCTAGGTCCGTGTTAAATGTTTCTTGCATTTTGTCTATTCTATTTCCAAGATTTTGGATCATCTTTACTATCATTATTCTGAATTCTTTTTCAGGTAGACTGCCTATTTCCTCTTCATTTGTTAGGTCTGGTGTGTTTTTACCTTGCTCCTTCATCTGCTGTGTGTTTTTCTGTCATCTCATTTTGCTTAACTTACGGTGTTTGGGGTCTCCTTTTCGCTGGCTGCAGGTTCGTAGTTCCCGTTGTTTTTGGTGTTTGTCCCCAGTGGCTAAGGTTGGTTTAGTGGGTTGTGTAGGCTTCCTGGTGGAGGGGACTAGTGCCTGTGTTCTGGTGGATGAGGCTGGATCTTGTCTTTCTGGTGGGCAGGTCCCTGTCTGGTGGTGTGTTTTGGGGTGTCTGTGGCCTTATTATGATTTCAGGCAGCCTCTCTGTTAATGGATGGGGCTGTGTTCCTTTCTTGCTAGTTGTTTGGCATAGGGTGTCCAGCACTGTAGCTTGCTGGTCGTTGAGTGAAGCTGGATCTTGGTGTTGAGATGGAGATTCTGGGAGATTTTTGCTGTTTGGTATTACGTGGAGCTGGGAGGTCTCTTGTGGACCAGTGTCCTGAAGTTGGCTCTCCCACCTAAGAGGCACAGCCCCGATGCCTGGCTGGAGCACCACGAGCCTTTCATCCACACGGCTCAGAATAAAAGGGAGAAAATACAGAAAGAAAGAAAGAGGATAAAATAAAATATAATAAAGTTATTAAAATAAAAAATAAAAAAATAAGTAAGAAAAAATTTTTTAAGTAAAAAAAACCAAAAAAATCCAAAAAAAGACCCCGACGGACAGAATCCTAGGACAAATGGTGAAAGCAAAGCTATACAGACAAAATCTCACACAGAAGCATACACATACACACTCATAAAAAGAGGAAAAGGGGAAAAAATAATATATCTTTCTCCCAAAGTCCACCTCCTCAATTTGGGATGATTCGTTGTCTATTCAGGTATTCCACAGATGCAGGGTACATCAAGTTGATTGTGGAGCTTTAATCCGCTGCTTCTGAGGCTGCTGGGAGAAATTTCCCTTTCTCTTCTTTGTTCGCACAGCTCCTGGGGTTCAGCTTTGGATTTGGCCCCGCCTTTGCATGTAGGTCGACTGGGGGCGTCTGTTCTTTGCTCAGAAAGGACGGGGTTAAAGGAGCAGCTGATTTGGGGGCTCTGGCTCGCTCATGCCGGGGGGAGGGAGGGGTACAGATGTGGGGCAAGCCTGCTGCGGCAGAGGCCGGCGTGACGTTGCAGCAGCCTGAGGCGTGCCGTGCGTTCTCTCGGGGAAGTTGTCCCTGGGTTATGGGATCCTGGCAGTGGCGGGCTGCACAGACTCCCAGGAGGGGCGGTGTGGATAGTGACCTGTGCTTGCACACAGGCTTCTTGGTGGCAGCAGCAGCAGCCTTAGCATCTCATGCCCGTCTCTGGGGTCCGCGCTGATAGCCGCGGCTCGTGCCCATCTCTGGAGCTCCTTTAAGCGGCGCTCTTAATCCCCTCTCCTCGCGCACCAGGAAACAAAGAGGCAAGAAAATGTCTCTTGTCTCTTCGGCAGCTCCAGAATTTTTCCCGGACTCCCTCCCAGCTAGCCGTGGCGTACTATCCCCTTCGGGCTGTGTTCACACAGCCAATCCCAGCCCTCTCCCTGGGATCCGATCGAAGCCCAAGCCTCAGCTCCCAGCCCCCACCCGCCTCAGTGGGTAAGCAGACAAGCCTCCCGGGCTGGTGAGTGCTGGTCGGCACCGATCCTCTGTGCGGGAATCTCTCCGCTTTGCCCTCCACACCCTTGTTGCTGTGCTCTCCTCCGTGGCTCCGAAGCTTACCCCCTCCGCCACCCGCAGTCTCCGCCCCCAAAGGGGCTTCCTAGTGTGTGGAAACCTTTCCTCCTTCACAGCTTCCTCCCACTGGTGCAGGTCCCGTCCCTATTCTTTTGTCTCTGTTTTTTTTTCTTTTGTCCTACCCAGGTACGTGGGGAGTTTCTTGCCTTTTGGGAGGTCTGAGGTCTTCTGCCAGCGTTCAGTGGGTGTTCTATAAGAGCAGTTCCACGTGTAGATGTATTTCTGATGTAACTGTGGGGAAGAAGGTGATCTCCGCATCTTACTCTTCCGCCATCTTCCCTGAGATCTGTCATACGACTTTTAATGTGTTGAGGTATATTACTTCTATATCTAATTTCTTGACAATCTTTATCATTAAAGGAAGTTGGATTTTGTCAAATAATTTTATGTATCTATTAATATGATATGTTCCTTTTATTCTCATAATGTAATGTATCACATTTATTGATTTGCATACATTGTGCCATCCTTGCATCCAGGCATAAATCCCACTTACTCATGGTGAATGAATCCCTTCAATGTGCTGCTGAATTTAGTTTGCCAGTATTTTGCGTGTATTTCATTTATGTTATTCAGGAATGTTGATCTGTACTTTTCTCTTGTGCCCTTGTCTGCTTTTTTTAAAATTTATTTATTATTTATTTATTTATTTTTAGCTGTGTTGGGTCTTTGTTGCTGCACGCGGGCTTTTCTCCAGTTGCGGCGAGTGGGGGCTGCTCTTCATTGTGGTGCGTGGGCTCCTCATTGTGGTGGCTTCTCTTGTTGCGGAGCACAGGCTCTAGGCACGAGAGCTTAGTAGTTGGGGTGCACAGGCTTAGTTGCACCGTGGCATGTGGGATCTTCCCGGACCAGGTATCGAACCCGTGTCCCCTGCATTGGCAGGAGGATTCTTAACCACTGTGCCACCAGGGAAGCCCCCCTTGTCTGGTTTTGGCATTACCCTTGTCTGGAGTAACGCCTCATAAGATGGGTTGAAAGCGTTCCCTCCTCTTTAAATTTTTGTAAGTATTTGAGTAGTCTTGGCTTTAATTTCTCTCTAAATATTTGGCATAATTCACGAGAAAAACCATCTGGTCCTGGGATTTTATTTATTGAGAGGTTTCTCAATACTGTTTCATTCTCTTTACTCATTACTGGTCTGTTCAGGTGTTCTATTTCTTGGTAGGTTGTATGTTTCTACGAGTTTGTCCTTTTTTGTCTAAGTAATCCAAGTTTTTTGCATATGATTGTCAGTAGTAGTCTCTGATTGTCATTTGTATTTCTGTGGCATCATTGTAATACCTTTATATGCATGTGTGTGTGTGTTTATTTATTTGTTCATTCATTCATCATTCATTCAGTCTCTCTTTTTCTAAGTTATTCTTGCTAACAGTTTGTCAATTTTGTTTATCTTTTCAAAAAAAAAACCTCCAGTATTATTTATCCTTCTGTTTTTGTAGTCTCTATTACTTTATTTTTAATTTTTATTGGAGTATACTTGATGTACAGTGTTGTGTTCAGTAAAGTGAATCAGTTATACGTATATCCACTTTTTTTAGATTCTTTTCCCAATAGATCACTACAGAGTATTGAGTAGAGTTCCCTGTGCTAGACAGTAGGTCCTTCCATTACATTTATAACTGCTCTAATCCTTATTATTTATTTCATTCTGCTAATATTGGGCTTAGTTTGTTCTTTTCCTAGTTCCTTTAGTTGTAAAGTTAGGTTTTTTAATTGAGTGTTTTGTCAGAAACAAAAGGTTTTATTACTTATGGTACAGCAAGCATGAGCATAATATTGTATTGGTTCTCCTTCCCCACACCCAGGTTCCCACTGGGATGACAGAGAGGGATCCAGTTGAGTGCTATGCATGTACTCGGCTGTGTTACACTGAGGAACACTGAGTTTGAGGACTCCACTGCTTTTAAAATGAGAGGTTAGCAGGTTCCTGTTTGTCTGAGGGAGAGACATTAGCTCATTCCTCAAGGCTGTTCATTACAAACACACTCCCAAGAAATGGCTCAGGTGAAATGCTGTCAGGGCATACATTCTTTTTCTTTCTTTCATCTTTTTTTGATTGAAGAATAGTTGGCTTATAATATTACATTAGTTTCAGATGTACAACATAATGATTCAGCATTTAAGTATATTACAAAATGATCACCTTGATGAATCTAGTAAACATCTGTCCCCATCCGCTGTTACTGCAATATCATGAACCATATTCTTTATTCTGTATATTAAATTCTTGTCAATTTTTATATAACTGGAATTTTGTACTTCTTATACCCTTTCACCTGTCTTGTCCAAAACCTACTCCCCTCCCCTTTTGCAACCACCAATTTGTTCACTGTGTCTGTAAGATTTGTTTTGTTGTGTTTGTTTTGTTTTTAGATTACACATATAAGTGAGGTCATGTGGAATTTGTCTTTCTCTATGTGACTTTACTTCACTGAGCATAATACTCTCTAGGTCCATCCATGTTGTCAAAAATGGCGAGATTTTATCTTTTTATGGCTGAGTAATATATAACTGTATATGTACATTTGTATACACATATATACATATATATGTATTTGTATATTAATATATCTATATATGTATAGATACATGTATATATGTATGTGTGTATATGTGTATGTGCATTGTGTATATTCATATGTATGTATGTGTATACATGTATATGTGTGTGTGTGTGTATATATATATATATATATATATATATATATATCACTTATCCATTTTTCTATCATTGAACATTTAGGTTTCTACCATATATTGCCTATTGTAAGTTATGTTGCAATTAAAACAGGGGTGCATGTATCTCTTTAAATTAGTTTTTTGCTTTTTTTCCTTTGGATAAATAACCAAACTAACTCATATGGTAGTTTTATTTTTTTATGTTTTCAGAACCCTCCGTAATGTTTTCAATAGTTGGCTGCACTGATTTACATTCTTAGCAACAGTGCAGGTGAGTGCTCTTTTCTCCACATCCTCAGCAACACTTATTAATTGTTGTCAATTTGATGATAGCCATTCTGACACCTGTAAGGTGATCTCTTTTTGTGGTTTTGATTTGCATTTCCCTCCTGATGATTAGGGATGTTGAGCATGTTTCCATGTGGTTTTTAGCATCTTTTTTTTTTTGGCAAAATGTGTATTCAAATCCTCTACCCAATTGTTTTTATTTATTTTTTAAAATTATAATTTATTTATAATATTATATCAGTTTCAGGTGATCTGGGATTTTTTACAGATTACACTTGATTAAATGATTTTACAAGAGAATGGCTATAATTCCGTCCTATACAATATATCTTTGTTGCTTATCTATTTTATACATAGTAGTTTGTACCTCTTAAGCCCATACCCCTAATTTGCCCCTCCCCCCTTACCTGTCCCCAATGGTAACCACTAGTTTGTTTATATATCTGTGAGTCTGTTTCTGTTTTGCATATACATTCATTTATATTATTTTTAGATTCCACATATAAATGATATCACACAGTATTTGTCTTTCTCTGACTTACTTCATTAAGCATAATATTCTCCAGGTCCATCCACGATGCTGCAAATGGCAGAATTTCATTCTTTTTATGGCTGTGTAATATTCCACTGTACATATATACCATATCTTCTTTATCCATTTGTCTGTTCATGGGCATTTCGGTTGCTTTCATACCTTGGCCATTGTCAATAGTGCTGTTATGCACATTGGGGTTTATGTATCTTTTTGAATTAGTGTTTTCATTTTTTTCCTAGATAGGTACACAGGAGAGTTATTGATGGATCATATGGTAGTTCTACTTTTACTTTTTTGAGAAAGCTCCATCCTATTTTCCATAGTGCCTGCAACAATTTACAATCCTACCCACAGTGTACAAGGGTTCACTTTTCTCCACATGCTCTCCAAAATTTGGTATTTGTAGACATTTTGATGAGAGCTATTTTGACAGGTGGAGGTTGATATCTCATTGTTGCTTTGAATTGAACTTCTCTAATAATTAGTGATGTTGAGCACCTTTTCATCTGCCTTTTAGCCATCTGTATCTTCTTTGGAAAGATGTCTATTCATGTCTCCTGACCATTATTGATTGTGTTGTTTGTTCATTTTTTGTGTGTGTGATATTGAGTTGTATGAACCATTTATATATTTTGGATATTAACCTTTTCTCAGTCATATCATTTGCAAATACTTTCTTACACTTTGCACTTTGAATTTTGATTTTGTTGTTGGTTTTCATGGCTGTGCAAAAGCTCCTAAACTTTATTTAGCTTCCACCTGTTTATTTTTGCTTTTATTTCTTTTGCCATAGAGGCCAGATTCCAAACATATTGCTACAATTTATGTCACAGAATGTTCTGCCTACGTTCTCTCCTATGAGTTTTATGGTTTGGTGTATTACCTTTAGGTCCTTAATCCATTTTGAATTTTGTGTCTGGTGTGAGGAAATGTTCTAAATTCCTTATTTTACATGTAGCCCTCCACTTTTCCCAACACGACTTATTGAAGAAACTGTCTTTTCTTCATTGTATATTCTTGCCTCCTTGGTGGTAGACTTACTCACCATAAGTGTGTGAGATCCTTTCTGGGCTCTCTATTCTGTTCCCTTCATCTATGTGTCTGTTTTTGTGATTATTGTAGCTTTGTAGTCAGGGAACATGCTATCTCCAGCTTTGGTCTTTTTTTTTCCCTCAGGATTGCTTTGGTAGTGTGGGTATTTTGTGGTTTTATATTTATTTGGGGATTATTTGTTCTGTGTGTGAACAATGTTGTGGGTATTTTGATAGGGATTGCTTTAAATCTGTAGGTTGCTTTGAGTAATAGGGATATTTTAAAAAGATTAATTCTTCTGATCCAAGAGCATGGGATATCTTTTCATTTGTTTGCATCATCTTCAATTTCCTTCATCAATGTCTTATAATTTTTAATATATAAATCTTTCATCTCCATGGTTAAATTTATTCCCAGGTATTTTATTATTTTTGGTACATTTGTAAATTTTTTTTCTTAATTTCTCTGACAGTTTGTTATTAGTGCCAAGAAAAATAACAGATTTCTGTATATTAATTGCATATATTTCAATTAAAATAAAAACAAAAATTAACAAATGGGATCTAATTAAACTTAAAAGTTTTGCACAGAAAAGGAAACCATAAACAAGATGAAAAGACAACACTCACAATGGGAGAAAATATTTGCAAATGAAGCAACTGACAAAGGATTAATCTCCAAAATATAGAAACAGCTCATGTAGCTCAATATTAAAAAAACAAACAACCCAATCGAAAAATGGGTGGAGGCTCATGCGAGGTGACGGTAGGATGGTGGAGTTGGTACCTTTTGCGGTTCCCATCGGGGGTGACAAAACCTTGCTGGTGTGGGAGCTGAGCTCTGGCCGCACGGCCGAGGCCTTGCAAGTGAGCCGGGGTGGAGGGAGGGGTGGAGGAAGCCACCCTGCGCCCCAGTAACTGGGCGCCCCAGGGTACTGCTTCAGCACCTCATCTGCCTGTGGTCTCCGCTGAGAGGAATCTTAGTTCTAGAGCCGACCTGAGCAGTCAGCTCGCCCCCATAGATTTTTGAGAGATCGTTTCCAACAGCCGGCATTGCCTCCTAATGCTTCTCGAAGTTTAGGATTTCAGAGGGAAACTTGTTCATGAAATGAGAAGTGTTTGGAGTTGCAGGCTTACCACAGTTGCCTGTGGCAAACGGCTGGGGGAATATAAGGGAATGGGCGGTTTGGTTTCCTGGGCATGAAACTTCCTGCACTTACTTAGCATGGGACCACCCTACAGCATTCTCTGTTCACAGTCTTCTCCCAGTTTGTTGGCCTTCTGTATTCAGTCCGAGTCTTCCCAAATGCAGCAGTGGCTGGTCCTGGGTTCTATGCCATCATCAAGTTTTATTCAGCAAGGGATGCCCACAGAGCCCAAAAGGCATGTGAACAGAAGCAGCTTTTTCAGACATCTCCAGTGAAGGTTCATCTCGGCACCAGACATAAGGCGGTTCAACATAATACGCTTGCCCTAAACAGCTCCAGATGCCAAGAATTGGTAAATTACTACTTTGGTTTCAATGGGTGGTCAAAAAGGATCATCAAGAGGTGTTGCCCTCCCACGAGTGCAGGAGTCCTGGAGTTGGCATGGCTGAGGAACCTTTGGATAAGTTGGAGGAAGGGTCATTATCATTCCTTATGAAAAGGAAGGTAACCCAGAAGCTTGCTATTCAGAAGGCTATGACAGATGCATTCCAGTAACTGCTGATTGTGGTTTTAGATAGTGGTAAAATAGCTGTGGCATATAGACCCTGTGAAGAGGTCACAGATGCTAGAACCGAAGAGGAACTACAGGATTTAATTCAAGAGTTGACTGAGACTGAGGTTCCATACGGATTTGGATTCGGTTGGAGAGCTGCCTACAGGGCCAGATCAGTTTGCTGTTCCACATCAGGATCTGAAATAACAAGCAAACCCAACATCAGAAGCTCCCAGAGGCAGTTCCAGTGCTAGACTGGAATCAGAATCAGGCCTTGGTTCTGCCTTCTCGACACCAAAGTAAGACTAAAATCATAGGTCTAGATCAGGCTGAAGGTCACTCATCATTTGAAATACTTGTTCCACCTCTAGGTAGTAAGAGTTCAAAACCAATGAAGTTTATTGTTTCACCCCCCAAACCTGAAGAAAGATCTAGTTCAGCATCAATGGCTTGCCAAAGTTGTTGTTGGAACTATAGGCCAATTTGAAAAAAACACTCAGGGTCTAGAACAACAGTTGCAGGGTGATTATTTAGGTCCCAGTATGGATGGATGCCTTTTATCCTGAGGAGAGCCTACTTAGGGATTTTTTGGGGAGCCCAGATGAACCTCCAGAGCCCCCTGAGGAAGCTGAAATTTCTCCATCCCAGCAGGATGCCCAAACTCGTCATCCAGAGCTCACTGAGGAGGCTGAATCTTTACCCCGGCAAGAGGCCCCTGCTCAGCATCCACAAATCCCTGAGGAGGTTGAATCTTTTTCACCCCAGGCAGAGGCCCAGGCTCAGCATCCAGAGCCCACTGAAGAGGTAGAACCACCTCCAATTCAGCAGGAGGCTCCATCTCAGCCTTCAGAGGCCCCTGAGGAACTAGAAACTTCAAGTCCTCAGGAGGCCCTAGCCCAGCCTTTGGAGACACTTAAGGAGGTTGTAGTTCAACCAGTAGCACATCATGGGGCAAATGAAGCACAGCAGTCAAACTTGTACAATGTCACTGTTAAACCTCTGGATCTGGCACTTACCATAACTCCACAGGTCACTAAAGAGGTTGGACCTTCTCCAGTCCAGAAGGAGACCCCATCTCAGCCTCCAGAGAGCCCTGAGGAGGTTGAACCTTCTCCAGTCCAGAAGGAGACCCCATCTCAGCCTCCAGAGCGCCCTGAGGAGGTTGAACCTTCTCTACTCCATCAGGAGGCCCCAACTCAGGCTCCAGGGTTCCCTACTGAGTATGTACTTCAAATTCCAGTGAGTGATGAGGTAGCATCTCTACCTGGCGTTCAGCATCATGCTCATTCAAACTTGCCCAGTGTTACACTTCAACCTCTGGATTTCGATCTTATATCACTCCAGAGCCCACTACGGAAGCTGAATTTCCTACAGCTCAGCAGCAGGCCCTGGCTCCACCTCTTGAGCATCCTGAGGACATAGAATCTTCTCCAACCCAACAAGAGACCTCAGCTAAGCCTCCAGAGCCTCCTGGAGAGGTTGAGCCTTCAAGTGAGCAGGAGCAACCAGCTCCGCCTTCTGAGCCTCCTGGGTAAATTGAACCTTCTCCAACCCAGCAGGAGACCACAGGTCAGCCTCCAGAACCTCTTGTGGAAGCTGAGCCTTCTCCAAGTGAACAGGAACAACTGACTCAGCCTTCTGAGCCTACAGAGCCTCCTGAGGAGGTGAAACCAGAAACCCAGCAGGAGACCCCAGCTCAGCTTTCAGAGTCTTTTGGAGAAGCTGAAACTTCTGCAACCCAGGAGGAAGCCTCAGCTCAGTCTCCAGAGCCCCCTAATGAGGCAGAATCTTCTCCAACCCAGCAGGAGATCCCAGCTCTGTCTCCAGCAGAGATCGACAGAACCTTCTGCAACCCTGCAGGAGCAACCAGCTCAGCCTCCAGAGCTTTCTTCAGGGGAGGTGGAACCTTCTCCAACTCAACAGGAACAGCCAGCTCAACTTCCAGAGCATCATGAAATGACAGTTTCACCTCCAAGTCACCATCATGCTCAGCATTCAAACTTATCCAGTGTTGCTGTCAAACCTGCAGATGTGGAGCTTATCATGACAAAAGAACCCACTCCAGAGGTGGGACCTTCTCCAAATCAGCACAAGCCTTCAGCTCAGCCCTCAGTGCCCCTTACTAATGCAGAATTTTCTACAACCCAGCATGAGGCCCCCCACGCTGCCTTCACAGCCACCTGAGGAGGTTGAACCTTTGCCAGTTCAACAGGAGGCTCCAGCCCAATCTCCAGAAGCCGGTACACATAATAAACCTTCAGTACAAGAGGAGACCCCAGCTCAGTATCTAGAGCGTCCTGGAGAAGAAGTTATACCTGCCACAACCCAGCAGGAGACTCCAGATCAGCATCCACAGGCTCCTGAGGTTGTACCTTCTCCACCTCAGCAGGAAGCCACAGCTCAGCATCCAGAGTCTCCTGGTGAGGCTGAGTCCTCTCCAACTCAGTCTCCAGAGCTCTCTAATGTGACTGTAGTTTTCTCTCCAGAGCATCATGTGACAACAGTTTCTCATCTAGGTCAGGATCAAGCTCAGCTTCTGCAGCGGCCCGATGTCACTGTTAAACCTGTGGATCTTGCACTTATCATAACTCCAGCGTTCACTAATGAGGTTGAAACTTCTCCACCCCAACAAGAAACCTCGGCTCAGTCTACAGTGTCCTCTGAGCAGTTGGAACCTTTGTCAGTCCAGCAAGAGGTTTCAGATCAGCATCCAACCCCCTCTGAAAATGTTGAACCTTCCCCAGTTCAGCAGGGAGCCCCAACTCAACCTGAAGAGCTTCCTGAGGAAACTGAACCTTCTCCAAGCCAGCAGGAGAGCTCAGCTCAGCATGCAAAGCCCACTGAGTGGGTTGGACCTACTCCAGTCCAGCATCAGCACCCAACTCAGCCTCCAGGGGCCTCTACAGATGGTGCAGCTCAACCTTCAGTACATAATGAAGTGATATTCTCACCTCTAGGTCCAGGTGAAGTTGAACATCCAGTGTTGCCTAATATCACAGTTAAACCTGTGGATCTGGCGGTTGTCTTAACTCTAGAGCCCACTAAAGCAGTTGAACATCCTCCAGTGCAGCAGGAGGACCCTACTCAGACTCCAGATCCCCCTGGAGGGATAGAGCTTTCTTTAGTCCAGGAGGAGGCCCCAGCTCAGTCTCCAGTTCCCCAGGGGGGCTCAGCTCTATCTCCTGAGCCCCCTAAGGAGGTGGTACCTTCTCCCACACAGCAGGAGCTTCAGGCTCAGTCATCAGAGCTCCCTGCAAAGGTGGAACCATTTCCAGTCCCTCAAGGGACCCTTCCTCAGCTTCTACAGCCCCCTGAGAATATGGAATCTTCTCCAGTCCAACAGGAGTTCCCAGACCTACCTCTGGAACCCCTTAAAGAGACAGAACCTTCTCCAGCCCAGCAGGAGGACCCATCTCAGCCTCCAGCACCACCTAAGGAGGTTGTAGCACAAACTCCAGTGCACTATGAGATGACAGCTCCAACACTAGGACAGGATCAAGCTCAGCATTCAAACTTGCCCAGTGTCACAGTTAAACCTTTGGACCAGGGGCTTCCCACAGCTCCAGAACCTACAACGGAGGCTGAACATTCTGCAGCCCTGCAGCAGACTGCAGTTCCTCCAACATATCCCGATGTGACATTTCCAAATCCAGAGCAAGTTCAGGCTCAGCATCCAACCTTGACTGAGGTCACAGTTCAACCTTTGGACCTGGAACTTACGTTAACTCTGGAATCCAGTATGGAGGTTGAACCTTCTCCAACCATGCAGCAGACCCAAGCTCAGCCTCCAGAGCTCATTAAGGAAGTTGTAGCTCAGTCTCCATTGTATCCCGAGGTGACAGTTCCAGCACCAGATCACGATCATGCTGAGCATCCAACATCACCCAGTATCACAGTTAAACCTTTGGACCTGGAGCTTACCACAACTCCAGAACCTACTACAGAGTCTGAACATTCTACAGCCCTGCAGCAGACTACAGCTCCCCCTCCAAAACACCCTGAGGTGACACTTGCACAGCCAAACCTGACTCAAGTCACAATTCAACCTATGGATGTGGAACTTACCGTTACTGGAGGATCCAATATGGAGACTGTACCTTCTCCAATCATGCAGGAGACCCCAACTCAGCCTTCAGAGGCACCTCAGGAGGTTGCAGTTCAATCTCCATTCCAGCAGGAGGTGACAGTTCGAACTCCATGTCAGGATTATGTTCAGTATTCAACATCATCCAGCGTCACAGTTCATCATGTGGACTTAGAGCAAACCACAACTGCAGAACCCACTATGGAAGCTGGACATTCTACAGCCCTGCAGCAGACTACAGCTCCCCCTCCAAAACACCCTGAGGTGACACTTGCACAACCAAACCTGACTCAAGTCACAGTTCCACCTGTGGACCTGGGAGTTAACATATTTCATCAACCAAGGCCATCTGAGACAGTTCTTTTTCCTTCGACTCAGTATTCAGTACCCACAGGTCTTCCTGGTGTAAAATATACCCCAGAAAAGAAGCAGCCAGAACAGAATGCCACCACAAACATCAGCATATGTGAGCTCTGTACCTGCAAAAATGAGACACTGTCGTGTGCTGGTCTCAGCCCAAAGCAGAAGCTCCACAGAGTGCCTGAGCCAGAGCCTAACGCCTACAGTGGCACCTTCACCATCATAAATTTCCAAGGAAACTCTGTTTCTTACATTGATGAAAGTATATGGCAGGCATACCGCTGGGCTGAGAAGCTGGGTTAGGTGAAGCCTCCGGCAGGCCACCAAGGACGTGGTGCTTTTGGGCGTCGGGCGTGGCAGGGAGAGAAGAATGGCGGCCACTGGAACGCCGCGGAAGGCTGTTAGAGCCTCAAGGGCCTGGGAAGGGGGGTCTACGTGGACGACAGCTCAGCCACCCTTAGGCTTTGGAGCGCACGCGGATCCGGGACCTGAGGTGACCTCTCTGTCCCAGTTGGACGAGACGCCAGACAAAGGTCTTAACGGGCCCGGAAGAAAAGAAATGTCTTCTGGAAATGACTGCGAAATGGAGCTGTTTGACCACCTCTAGAGGCGACATCAGGAGCCAAAGAGGTCCACGTTTGTTCAGTGGGTTAGAGGACATGGAATGGCAGACGTTGAGGAGGAAGAAAAGAAGGTTCTATGCCAGACTGGTCACAGTTAGAAGATATATCTAGTCTTAGATATATTATTAGAAAGAATAATATCTAGTCTTTCCAGATGTTCTGAAGTGCCTGATATATGTTCAAAGTAGAGGTAGTAAAAAGACACTTTGTAAATATCTTTTTGTTAAAATTCGTATGAAATGTTGTTTTGGGAGGGAGGGGTGGCCAAACCACCTTTTTGAACAGTACGCAGTATGCACTGTGTTTGTTTGTGCACTAGTTCAAGGTCGGGGGGAGGATAAGGAAGTGCAAAGAGCTCTGTGCCAGTGTGTTTATAGTGAGGCAAGATTAACCATTGTCTTTTTTATGTTCCCGCATTTTGTTTCACTTTGCTGTGTATATAGTGTATATAATGGACAAATGAGTCCTAATTTACAACACCTAGTCTTTCTAGATGTTAAAGAGGTTGCCAGTGTATGACAAAAATAGAGTTAGTAAATAATAAATTTTGTACCTTTTCTGTTAAAATTTCTAGGAAAGATTGTCTTCTGAAAATTTGAGCATTATAGCCCTCTGGGTTGGTGGAGGGGGGAGAGAGAGCAGGGGGTTGATCTTAGAATGGCTAGAATGCTGGTATTTTGAAGACACTTTCAAATTATAACTGTTACATGTGTGCAGTTCATTCAGTACTGCTCTGTATATAGTGGACAAATTAAGTCTTTATTTGAAACATCTAGTCCATCTAGATGTTTAGAAGTGCCCAACGTATGTTAAATGTAGAGGTAGTAAAATATCACTTTGTAAATATTTTTTTGCTAAAATTCATAGGAAGTACTGTCTTTGGGAATGTTAAATGTTAAACCACCTCTCTGAGCAGTATACTATTGTCTATACTTGTTCAGTGGTTTGGAGGAGGGAGGGAAAGAATTGCAAAAGGTAATATGCTAGTGTGTTCATACCTGGACATTTTCGGACAAAACCATTTTTTGTATGTTCATTTTGTTTTGCTGTGTATATAGTGTATATAATGGACAAATTGAGTCCTAGTTTTGCAACATCTAGTCTCTAGATGTTAAAGGGGTTGCCAGTGTATGACAAAGTAGTAAAATTAGCACATTTTGTACACTTTATTGAAATTCATAGGAAAGCTTATCTTCTGTAAATGACTTTTAGATATGAATTTGTTCAACCACCTCTAAGCATTACACATGCATGTACTTGTCCACTGGATTGGCGGTGGAGAGAAGGAAGTGAGGGAGGAAATGGTTCAGGCCAAAATGGTCATATTTAGAAGATACCTCAGATTATAACCATTGTTACATGTGTGAAATTTTATTTAACAGTACTGTGTACATAGTGGACAAGTAAGTTCTTATATGAAATATCTACTCTTTCTAGATGTTTAGAAGTGCTTGATGTATTTAAAAGTAGTTTTAGTAGAATAATGCTTCCTGTAAATAGCTTTTAAAAACTGATGGGAAATACTGTCTTTGGAAATGCAATTGTTAAACCCCTTCTCTGAACAGTGTACTCTGTGCTTGTTCATTGGGTTTAGGGAGGTGGGAGGGAAGATCGCAAAAGATATTTTGCTAGCAGGTACTAGAACATTTCAACTTATCCATTGCTTTATATGTTACATGCATTTTGTTTAACTTTACTGTATATATTTTGTATATACTGGACCAGTGGGCCCCAATTTTATAATATCTAGTCTCTAGATATTAAAGAGGTTGCCAATGTATGACAAAAGTAGAGTTAGTAAACAAACACATTTTGTAAAAAAAAAAATGGGTGGAAGACCTAAATAGGCATTTTTCCAAAGAAGACATACAGATGACCAACAGGCACATGAAAAGATGCTCAACACCATTAATTATTAGGGAAATGCAAATCAAAACTACAATGAGGTATCACCTCACACCGGTCAGAATGGCCATCATCAAAAAATCTACAAACAATAAATGCTGGAGAGGGTGTGCAGAAAAGGGAACCCTCTTGCACTGTTGGTGGGAATGTAAATTGATACAGCCACTATGGAGAACAGTATGGAGGTTCCTTAAAAAACTCAGAATAGAGCTACGTTATGATACAGCAATCCCACTACTGGGCATATATCCAGAGAAAACCATAATTCCAAAAGACATGTGCACCCCAATATTCACTGTGACACTATTTACAGTAGCCAGGATATGGAAGCAACCTAAATGTCCATCAACAGAGTAATGGATAAAGAAGATGTGGTACATATATACAATGGAGTATTACTTAACTATAAAAAGGAACAAAATTGGGTTATTTGTAGAGACGTGGATGGACCTAGAGAGAGTCATACAGAGTGAAGTAAGTCAGAAAGAGAAAACCAAATATTGTATATCAACAAATATATGTGGAATCTAGAAAAATGGTATAGATCTAATTTGCAAAACAGAAATAGAGACACAGATGTAGAGAACAAACATATGGACACCAACGGGGGAAAATGGGGGATGGGAGAAATTGGGAGATTGGGATTGACAGATAAACACTATTGATACAATGTATAAAATAGATAACTACTGAGAACCTACTGTATAGCACAGGGAACTCTACTCAGTGCTCTGTGGTGACCTAAATGGGAAGGAAATCCAAAAAAAGGGGATATATGTATACGTATAGGTGCTTCACTTTGCTGTATAGTAGAAACTAACACAACATTGTAAAGCAACTATACTCCAAACAAGTTAATTTAAAAAAAAGAAAAAAATTGTGTATACTCCAAATTTACTGAGTTTATTTATGCTAATAATTTGTTGGTGAGATCTTTAGGGTTTTCTCTACATATTATCATGTCATCTGCAAAGAGTGACAGTTTTACTTCCTTCACAAGTTAGATCCTATTTTGTATTTTAATTTTTGTCTTCAGCTGTGGCTAGAACTATTAATCCTGTGTTGAATAAAAGTGGTGAGAGTAGGCATCCTTGTCTCGTTCCTGTTCTTAGAGGAGATGCTTTCAGCTTTTCACCATTAAGTATGATGTTAAGTCTGCTTTTGTCATATATGCCCTTTATATTTATTTATTCATTCATTCATTCAGGCTGCACCACACAGCATGGGGTCCCTAGTTCCCTGACCAGGGATTGAACCCACACGACCTGCAGTGGAATCGTGAATTCCCAACCACTGGACTGCCACAGAAGTTCCTATCCTTTATTATAAAAAGGAATGTTGCCTCTATACCCACCTTGTTGAGAGTTTTTATCATAATTCAAATGTTGAATTTTGCCATATCCTTTGCTGGAGATATGAAGATGATCATATGATTTTTTTTAAACATCTTTATTGAAGTATAATTGCTTTACCATGGTGTGTTAGTTTCTGCTTTATAACAAAGTGAATCAGTTACACATATACATATGTTCCCATATCTCTTCCCTCTTGCATCTCCTTCCCTCCCACCCTCCCCATCCCACCCCTCTAGGTGGTCACAAAGCACCGAGCTGATCTCCCTGTGCTATGCGGCTGCTTCGCACTAGCTATCTATTTTACTTTTGGTAGTGTATATATGTCCATGCCACTGTCTCACTTTGTCCCAGCTTACCCTTCCCCCTCCCCGTATCCTCAAGTCCATTCTGTAGTAGGTCTGCATATTTATTCCCATCTTGCCCCTAGGTTCTTCTGATCATTTTTTTAAGCTTCCATATATATGTGTTAGGATATGGTATTTGTTTTTCTCTTTCTGACTTACTTCACTCTGTATGACAGTCTCTATGTCCATCCACCTCACTAGAAATAACTCAGTTTTGTTCCTTTTTATGGCTGAGTAATATTCCATTGTATATATGTGCCACATCTTCTTTATCCATTCATCTCTTGATGGACACTTAGGTTGCTTCCATGTCCTGGCTATTGTAAATAGAGCTGCAATGAACATTTTGGTACATGACTCTTTTTGAACTATGGTTTTCTCAGGGTATATGCCCAGCAGTGGGACTGCTGGATCATATGGTAGTTCTATTTGTAGTTTTTTAAGGAACCTCCATACTGTTCTCCATAGTGGCTGTATCAATTTACATTCCCACCAACAGTGCAAGAGTGTTCCCTTTCCTCCACACCCTCTCCAGCATTTATTGTTTCTAGATTTTTTGATGATGGCCATTCTGACCGGTGTGAGATGATATCTCATTGTAGTTTTGATTTGCATTTCTCTAATGATTAATGATGTTGAGCATTCTTTCATGTGTCTGTTGGCAATCTGTATGTCTTCTTTGGAGAAATGTCTATTTAGGTCTTCTGCCCATTTTTGGATTGGGTTGTTCATTTTTTTGTTATTGAGCTGCATGAGCTGCTTGTAAATCTTGGAGATTAATCCTTTGTCTGTTGCTTCATTTGCAAATATTTTCTCCCATTCTGAGGGTTGTCTTTTGGTCTTGTTTATGGTTTCCTTTGCTGTGCAAAAGCTTTGAAGTTTCATTAGATCCCATTTGTTTATTTGTGTTCTTATTTCCATTTCTCTAGGAGCTGGATCAAAAAGAATCTTGCTGTGATGTATGTCATAGAGTGTTCTGCCTATGTTTTCCTCTAAGAGTTTGATAGTGTCTGGCCTTACACTTAGGTCTTTAATCCATTTTGAGTATATTTTTGTGAATGGTGTCAGGGAGTGTTCTAATTTCATACTTTTACATGTATCTGTCCAATTTTCCCAGCACCACTTACTGAAGAGGCTGTCTTTTCTCCACTGTATATGCTTGCCTCCTTTATCAAAGATAAGGTGACCATATGTGCGTGGGTTTATCTCTGCGCTTTCTATCCCATTCCATTGATCTATATTTCTGTTTTTGTGCCAGTACCAAACTGTCTTGATTACTGTAGCTTTGTAATATAGTCTGAAGTCAGGGAGCCTGATTCCCCCAGCTCCATTTTTCGTTCTCAAGATTGCTTTGGCTATTCGGGGTCTTTTGTGTTTCCATACAAATTGTGAAATTTTTTGTTCTAGTTCTGTGAAAAATGCCAGTGGTAATTTGATAGGGATTGCATTGAATCTGTAGATTGCTTTGGGTAGTAGAGTCATTTTCACACTGTTGATTCTTCCAATCCAAGAACATGGTATATCTCTCCATCTATTTGTAACATCTTTAATTTCTTTCATCAGTGTCATAATTTTCTGCATACAGGTCTTTTGTCTCCTTAGGTAGGTTTATTCCTAGATATTTAATTCTTTTTGTTGCAATGGTAAACGGGAGTGTTTTCTTAATTTCACTTTCAGATTTTTCATCATTAGTGTATAGAAATGCAAGAGATTCCTGTGAATTAATTTTGTATCCTGCTACTTTACCAAATTCATTGATTAGATCTAGTAGTTTTCTGGTAGCATCTTTAGGATTCTCTACATATAGTATCATGTCATCTGCAAACAGTGACAGCTTTACTTCTTCTTTTCCAATTTGGATTCCTTTTATTTCTTTTTCTTCTCTGATTGCTGTGGCTAACACTTCCAAAACTATGTTGAATAATAGTGGTGAGAGTGGGCAACCTTGTCTTGTTCCTGATCTTAGTGGAAATGGTTTCAGTTTTTCACCATTGAGGACAATGTTGGCTGTGGGTTTGTCATATATGGCCTTTATTATGTTGAGGAAAGTTCCCTCTATGCCTACTTTCTGCAGGGTTTTTATCATAAATGGGTGTTGAATTTTGTCGAAAGATTTCTCTGCATCTATTGAGATGATCATATGGTTTTTCTCCTTCAATTTGTTAATATGGTGTATCACATTGATTGATTTGCGTATATTGAAGAATCCTTGCATTTCTGGGATAAACCCCACTTTATCATGGTGTATGATCCTTTTAATGTGCTGTTGGATTCTGTGTGCTAGTATTTTGTTGAGGATTTTTGCGTCTATGTTCATCAGTGATATTGGCCTGTAGTTTTCTTTCTTTGTGACATCTTTGTCTGGTTTTGGTATAAGGGTGATGGTGGCCTCGTAGAATGAGTTTGGGAGTGCTCCTCCCTCTGCAATATTTTGGAAGAGTTTGAGAAGGATAGGTGTTAGCTCTTCTCTAAATGTTTGATAGAATTCACCTGTGAAGCCATCTGGTCCTGGGCTTTTGTTTGTTGGAAGGTTTTTAATCACAGTTTCAATTTCAGTGCTTGTGATTGGTCTGTTCATATTTTCTATTTCTTCCTGGTTCAGTCTCGGCAGGTTGTGCATTTCTAAGAATCTGTCCATTTCTTCCAGGTTGTCCATTTTATTGGCATAGAGTTGCTTGTAGTAATCTCTCATGATCTTTTGTATTTCTGCAGTGTCAGTGGTTACTTCTCCTTTTTCATTTCTAATTCTATTGATTTGAGTCTTCTCCCTTTCTCTCTTGATGGGTCTGGCTAATGGTTTATCAATTTTGTTTATCTTCTCAAAGAACCAGCTTTTAGTTTCATTGATTTTTGCTATTGTTTCCTTCATTTCTTTTTCACTTATTTCTGACCTGATCTTTATGATTTCTTTCCTTCTGCTAGCTTTGGGGTTTTTTTGTTCTTCTTTCTCTAATTGCTTTAGGTGCAAGGTTAGGTTGTTTATTCGAGATGTTTCCTGTTTCTTGAGGTAGGCTTGTATTGCTATAAACTTCCCTCTTAGCACTGCTTTTGCTGCGTCCCATAGGTTTTGGGTCGTCGTGTCTCCATTGTCATTTGTTTCTAGGTATTTTTTGATTTCCCCTTTGATTTCTTCAGTGATCACTTCGTTATTAAGTAGTGTATTGTGTAGCCTCCATGTGTTGTATTTTTTACAGATCTTTTCCTGTAATTGATATCTAGTCTCATAGCGTTGTGGTCGGAAAAGATACTTGATACGATTTCAGTTTTCTTAAATTTACCAAGGCTTGATTTGTGACCCAAGATATGATCTATCCTGGAGAATGTTCCATGAGCACTTGAGAAAAATGTGTATTCTGTTGTTTTTGGGTGGAATGTCCTATAAATATCAATTAAGTCCATCTTGTTCAATGTATCATTTAAAGCTTGTGTTTCCTTATTTATTTTCATTTCGGATGATCTGTCCATTGGTGAAAGTGGGGTGTTAAAGTCCCCTACTATGATTGTGTTGCTGTCGATTTCCCCTTTTATGGCTGTTAGTATTTGCCTTATGTATTGAGGTGCTCCTATGTTGGGTGCATAAATATTTACAATTGTTATACCTTCCTCTTGGATCGATCCCTTGATCATTATATAGTGTCCTTCTTTGTCTCTTGTAATAGTCTTTATTTTAAAGTCTATTTTGTCTGATATGAGAATTGCTACTCCAGCTTTCTTTTGATTTCCATTTGCATGGAATATCTTTTTCCATCCCCTCACTTTCAGTCTGTATGTGTCTCTAGGTCTGAAGTGGGTCTCTTGTAGACAGCATATATATGGGTCTTGTTTTTGTATCCATTCAGCCAGTCTGTGTCTTTTGGTAGGAGCATTTAATACATTTACATTCAAGGTAATTATCGATATGTATGTTCCTATTCCCATTTTCTTAAATGTTTTGGGTTTGTTATTGTAGGTGTTTTCCTTCTCTTGTGTTTCTTGCCTAGAGAAGTTCCTTTAGCATTTGTTGTAAAGCTGGTTTGGTGGTGCTGAACTCTCTCAGCTTTTGCTTGTCTGTAAAGGTTTTACTTTCTCCATCACATCTGAATGAGATCCTTGCTGGGTAGAGTAATCTTGGTTGTAGGTTTTTCTCCTTCATGACTTTAAGTATATCCTGCCACTCCCTTCTGGCTTGCAGCGTTTCTGATGAAAGATCAGATGTTAACCTTGTGGGGATTCCCTTGTGTGTTATTTGTTGTTTTTCCCTTGCTGCTTTTAATATGTTTTCTTTATATTTAATTTTTGACAGTTTGATTAATATGTGTCTTGGCGTGTTTCTCCTTGGATTTATCCTGTATGGGACTCTCTGTGCTTCCAGGACTTGATTAACTATTTTCTTTCCCATATTAGGGAAGTTTTCAACTATAATCTCTTCAAATATTTTCTCAGTCCCTTTTTCTCTTCTTCTTCTGGGACCCCTATAATTCGAATGTTGGTGCATTTAATGTTGTCCCAGAGGTCTCTGAGACTGTCCTCAGTTCTTTTCATTCTTTTTTCTTTATCCTGCTCTGCAGTAGTTATTTCCACCATTTTATCTTCCAGGTCACTTATCCTTTCTTCTGCCTCAGTTATTCTGCTATTGATCCCATCTAGAGTATTTTAAATTTCATTTATTGTGTTTTTCATCGTTGCTTGGTTCCTCTTTAGTTCTTCTACGTGCTTGTTAAATGTTTCTTGTATTTTGTCTATTCTATTTCCAAGATTTTGGATCATCCTTACTATCATTATTCTGAATTCTTTTTCAGGTAGACTACCTATTTCCTCTTCATTTGTTAGGTCTGGTGTGTTTTGACCCTGCTCCTTCATCTGCTGTGTGTTTTTCTGTCGTCTCATTTTGCTTATCTTACTGTGTTTGGGGTCTCCTTTTCACGGGCTGCAGGTTCATAGTTCCCGTTGTTTTTGGTATCTGTCCCCAGTGGCTAAGGTTGGTTCAGTGGGTTGTGTAGGCTTCCTGGTGGAGGGAACTAGTGCCTGAGTTCTGGTGGATGAGGCTGGATCTTGTCTTTCTGGTGGGCACGTCCACATCTGGTGGTGTATTTTGGGGTGTCTGTGGCCTTATTATGATTTTAGGCAGCCTCTCTGTTAATGGGTGGGGTTGTGTTCCTCTGTTGCTAGTTGTTTGGCATGGGGTGTCCGACACTGAAGCTTGCTCGTCGTTGAGTGAAGCTGGATCTTGGCGTTGAGATGGAGATCTCTGGAAGATTTTCGCTGTTTGATATTATGTGGAGCTGGGAGGTCTCTTGTGGACCAGTGTCCTGAAGGTGGCTCTCCCACCTCAGAGGGACGGCCCTGATGCCTGGCTGGAGCACCAAGAGCCTGTTATCCACACGGCTCAGAGTAAAAGGGAGAAAAAATAGAAAGAAAGAAAGAAAGAGGATATAATATAGTGAAGTAAAATAAAGCTATTATAAAGCAAAGCTATACAGACAAAATCTCACCCAGAAGCATATATATATATACACTCACAAAAAATGGAAAAGGGGAAAAATTAATATATCCTGCTCCCAAAGTCCAACTCCAGAATTTGGGATGATTCGTTGTCTATTCAGGTATTCAACAGATGCAGGCACATCAAGTTGTTTGTGGAGTTTTAATCCACTGCTTCTGAGGCTGCTGGGAGAGATTTCCCTTTCTCTTCTTTGTTCGCACAGCTCCCGGGGTTCAGCTTTGGATTTGGACCCGCCTCTGTGTGTAGGTCGCCTGAGGGTGTCTCTTCCCCACCCAGACAGAACGGGGTTAAAGGAGCAGCTGCTTCTGGGGTTCTGGCTCGCTCAGGCCGGGGGGAGGGAGGGGTACAGAGGAGGCGGGGCGAGCCTGCGGCAGCCGAGGCCAGCGTGACGTTGCACCAGCCTGAAGCGCGCAGTGCCTTCTCCCAGGGAAGTTGTCCCCGGATCACGGGAGCCTGGCAGTGGCGGGCTGCACTGGCTCCCGGGAGCGGCGGTGTGGAGAGTGAACTGTGCTCGCACACAGGCTTTTTGGTGGTGGCAGCAGCAGCCTTAGCGTCTCACGCCCGTCTCTGGGGTCCGCGCTGATAGCCGCGGCTCTCGTCCGTCTCTGGAGTTCTTTTAGGCGGCGCTCTGAATCCCTTCTCCTTGCGCGCCGTGAAACAAAGAGGCAAGAAAAAGTCTCTTGCTTCTTCGGCAGCTGCAGACTTTTTCCTGGACTCCCTCCTGGCTAGCTGTTGTGCACTAACCCCTTCAGGCTGTGTTCACACCGCCAACCCCAGTCCTCTCCCTGCGATCCGACTGAAGCCCGAGCCTCAGCTCCCAGCCCCGCCCGCCCCGGCGGGTGAGCAGACAAGCCTCTCGGGCTGCTGAGTGCTGGTCGGCACCGCTCCTCTGTGCGGGAATCTCTCCGCTTTGCCCTCCACACCCCTGTGACTGTGCTCTCCTCCGTGGCTCCGAAGCTCCCCCTCTCTGCCACCCGCAGTCTCTGCCCGCGAAGGGGCTTCCTAGTGCGTAGAAACCTTTCCTCCTTCAAGGCTCCCTCCCAGTGGTGTAGGTCCCGTCCCTATTCTTTTGTCTCTGTTATTTCTTTTTTCTTTTGCCCTACCCAAGTACGTGGGGAGTTTCTTGCCTTTTGGGAGGTCTGACGTTTTCTGCCAGCGTTCAGTGGGTGTTCTGTAGGAGCAGTTCCACGTGTAGCTGTATTTCTACTGTATCTGTGGGAAGGAAGGTGATCTCCACGTCTCACTCTTCCGCCATCTTCTCTCCTGAAGTCGATCATATGATTTTATCCTTTTTTCTGGTAATCTGGTGTGTCACTTAATTGATCTGCATAGACTGAGTCATTCCTGCATTGCTGAGATGATCCATTTGATCATGGTGTATGGTTCTTTTAGTGTATTGTTGAATTCAGTTTACCAGTATTTTGTTGAGGTGTTTTGCATCTATGTTCACCAGGGATATTGGCCTGTAATTTACCTTTTTTTGGTAGTGTATTTATCTGGTTTTCATATATGGGTGATGCTAGCCTCAGAAAATAAGTTTGGAAGCACTCCTTCATCAATTGTTTGGAATAGCTTGAGAAGGATAGATGTTAACTGTCCTTTAAATGTTTGGTAGAATTTATTAGTAAAGGCACCTGGTCCTGGACACTTATTTATGGGGAGTTTTTTGATTATTGATTGATTTCATTGCTAGTAATTGATCTGTTTAGATTTATTTATTGCAAACTCAGTCTTGGAAGATTTATGTTTTTAGGAATTTATCCACTTCTAGGTTGTCCCATTTGTTGGTGTATAATTGTTTGTCGTAATCTCTTAGGATACTTTGTATTTCTGTGGTGTCTGTTGTAACTTCAACTCTTTCATTTCTGATTTATTTGGTTCCTCTCTGTTTAAAAAAAAACATACTACTATTGTCTTTTATTCTTTACAGAAGCTTAATAACTGTTTGATCTACTACCCTTACTCTATGTATACATTTTGCAGTGAGATTTTTACTTTTGTTTGTTTTCTGGTTACTATCAATAATTAGTGAGACTTCTTTTAAGCTTAAGTAAATTCTTGCAACATTGCTTATAAGGCTGCTTTCTTAGTGATGAACTCTTTTAGCTTTTGCTAGTCTGGGAAACTCTTGATCTCTCCTTCAATTCTTTTTTTTTCATAAATTTATTTATTTATTTATTTTTGGCTGCATTGGGTCTTTGTTGTTGTGTGTGGGCTTCTCATTGTGGTGGCTCCTCTTGTTGCGGAGCACAGACTCTAGGTGTGCAGGTTTCAGTAGTTGTGGGTCGTGGGCTCAGTAGTTGTGGCTCATGGGCTCTAGAGCACAGGCTAAGTAGTTGTGGCTCACGGGCGTAGTTGCTCCGCAGCATGTGGGATCTTCCCAGACCAGGGCTCGAACCTATGTCCCCTGCATTGGCAGGCGGAGTCTCAACCACCGCGCCACCAGGGAGGCCCTCTCCTTCAATTCTGAATCGTAATCTTGATGGTAGAGTATTCTCGTTGTAGGCTTTTTCCTTTTAGCCCATTGAATATATCCTATCATTCCTTCCTAGTCTGAAAAGTCTGCTGAAAAGTCAGCTGACAGTCTTATGGGAATACCTTGAACATAACTAGATGCTTTTATTTCACTGCTTCTATGATCCCTCTTTACCTTAAATTTTTGGCACTTTATAATATGTCTTGGTGTGGACCTGTTTGTCTTCATCTTGTTTGGGACTCTGTGTTTCCTGGACCTGGATGTGTGTTTCCTTCCCCAGGTTAGGAAAGTTATCAGTTACTATATCCTCTAATAAGTTCTCTGCTTCTTTCTCTCGTCTCCTCTTTCTGGGACCCCTGTAATGCTCATGTGAATATTCTTGATGTTATCTCAGAGGTCCCTTTACCTATAGTCTTAATTCTTTTTTCTTTGTGCTATTCAGCTTGGGTGATTTTCACTACTCTGTTTCCCATTTCACTGATCTCTTCTTCTCTATCATATAATGTTGCTCCCCTCGTGTGTGTGTGTGTGTGTGTGTGTGTGTGTGTGTGTGTGTGTGTGTTAATATCATTTATTGTATTTTTCAGCTGTTTGGCTCTTTCTGACATTTTATTACTCTTTGTTGAAATTCTCACTATGTCCATCTATTCTTCTCCTGACATGGGTGAGCATCTTTATAATCATTAGTGTCAACACTTTTTTTTTTCAGGTAGAATGCTTATCCCTGTTTTATTTAGTTCTTTTTCTGATGTCGTGTCTTGTTACTTCACTTGTAACATATTCCTCTATTTCCTTATGTTTCCTAATTCTCTGTGCATTTCTATTCATTAGGTTCAGGTTGCTATATTCCCGGGTCTCGGAGAAGTGGCCTTATATAGGAGATGACTGATAGGGCCCAGCAGCACATTGTCCTCTGGCCAGCAGAGCCACATGCTCGAGGGGTGTCCCCTGTGTGGGCTGCACACACCTTTCTCTTACAGCAAGGCCAACTACTGTGGACAAGCTGGTAGGTGGTGTTGGACCCTGGCCTAAATGGCTGTGAGGCCCTGCAGTATGTGATTACTGTGGGGGTGCTGGTAACTAATGCAGCCCTCCATTATGGGTGGCTGTGTGGTGCTCCAGGTGCACAGGCAGACAGGGTAAGCCCCCAGTGTGTCTGGTTGTGAGGCCTTGGGGTGCAGGAGTGCTATGGGCATGGTGGTAGATGGGGCAGGCCCCTGATTCTAATCAGTTCCAGAGAAGACTCTAAAATGTTGCTTACCAATGTCTCAGTTCCTAGTGGGAGTCCCAGCTGCCTCTTGCCTTTCCAAGAAGCTCTCCAAGTTAGCAAGTGGGTCTGACCCAGGTGTCTTTCACACTACTGGCTCTGCACAGGGACTGAGAATGTGTGAGATTTGTGTGTGCCCAATGAGAGCAAAGTCTTGGTTTTCTTTAGCCTCCAGC
Source organism: Balaenoptera ricei (assembly GCF_028023285.1). Lineage (NCBI taxonomy): Eukaryota > Metazoa > Chordata > Mammalia > Artiodactyla > Balaenopteridae > Balaenoptera > Balaenoptera ricei. The sequence goes on along the minus strand of NC_082640.1, from coordinate 99,196,536 downwards.
TTTCCTGAAAGTAAGCCCTGCAGGTTTTCAAAGCCAGACCTGCTGTGTTCTTTTCTTCCCAGTGCAGGATCTCTGGGCTGAGCAGCCTGATGCAGGGCTCAGACCCTTCCCTCCGTGTGGAGGACCTATGCAATTGTGATATTTTCCAGCTGTGGGTCACTGTGCTCGAGGTGTGCATTCCAACTAGACTGTGTTTCCAGTCCTCCTACCTGCCTTGTGGTTTCTCCTTCTTTATATCTTTAGTTGTGGAAAACTTTCCCTGCTAATCTTAAGGTCATTCTCAGAGATAATTTCCGTGTAAGTTGTTGTAATTTGGGTGTGTCCATGGCAGGAGGGGAGCTCAGTATCTTCCTACTCTATCATCTTGATCCTCTCTCAAGAATTTTTTTTAAATACATCCATTTGTTACTGTAAACATAACTCTTTGAATTGCATTGTTTTTCTTATATTCCATAAATTTAGGCACTTTGTGTTTCCAATTTTGTTTGCTTTAAGATTTCTTTTTAATTTCACTTTTGATTTATTCCTGTATGCATTGGCTATTCAGGAGCTTATTGTTCAATTTCTAAGTGTTCTTGAATTTTCGATTATTCTTTTTAATATTGAATTTGTTTCATACCATTGTGGTTGGAAATGATACTTGATATGACTTCAATATTCTTGGATTTTTGAAGACTTGTTTTGTGGCTTAACATAGGATCTACCCTAGGAAATGTTCTATGTGTACTTAAGAAGAATGGAAATTTTGCTGCTGTTGAGTGGAATGTACTGTATATGTCTGTTAGGTTCATTTGATATCAAGTTTGTGTTCAAGTTCAATGTTTCCTGATTGATATTCTGTCCGGATGATCTATACAGTGTTGAAAGTTGGGTATTGATGTTTCTTACCATTATTTTATTTCTGCACATTTTCCTCTTCATGTGTGTTAATAATTTCTTTATATGTTGAGAGGCTCCAATGCTGGACACATACATATTTATAACTGTCATAATTTCCTGATGAATTAATCCCTTTATCATTATATGATAACCTTCTTTCCTTTGAGAGGTTTGACTTCAAGTCTTTTTTGCCTGATAATAGACTAGTCAGGCAAGTATCATTTTCATGGAGTATCTTTTTTCCAATCATTCAATTTTATGCTATATATGGATTTAAAGTTAACATGAATCTCTTGTACAAAGTATATAATTGAACTTTCTTTAATCCATTCAGCCATCCTATGGATTATTTAAATTGAAGTATAGTTGATTTACAATATTACATTAGTCTCAGTGGTATAACCTATGGATTTAATATTTTTATAGATCATGCTCCATTTAAATTTATTAAAAAATAATGGTTATATTTCCCTGGGTTGTATTATATATCCTTATTTGTTTATTTCATACATAGGGGTATTGGATTTAGAGAAAGAAACTACTGTCTTTCCCTCCCCCCTTCACTTGCCCCACCAGTAACCACTAATTTGTTCTCTGTGAGTCTATTTCTATTTTGTTATATACATTCCTTTCTTGCATTTTTAGATTCCACAGAGAAGTGAGAACATAGAGTATTTGCCTTTCTCTAACTTATTTAAGTAGGTATAAACATTCTAGGCTGATCCACGTTGTTGTAAGTGGCAGAATTTGATCCTTTTTAATGGCTGGGTAATAGTCCATTGTGTATACATACCACATCTTCTTTATCCACTCATCTGTTGATGTACATTTAGTTTGCTTCCATATGTTGGCAATTGTAAATAGTGCTGCCATGAACATTGGGATACATGTATCTTGTCAAATTGGTGTCTTCATTTTCTTTGGACATATACCAAGCTGTGGAATTGTTGGCTAATATGATAGTTCTACTTTTAGCTTTTTTCAGGACCTCCATATTGTTTTCATAGTGGGTGTACCAATTCACAATCCCACCAACAGTGTACTAGGATTCTCTTCTCTCCATGTCATGAACAACATTTCATATTCGTAGACTTTAGAATAATAGCCATGTTGAGAGGTGTGACGTGATGTCTCATTGTGGGTATTTTTGTGGGTCATTCATTAAATTTAATTTACAAAAGAAGGTGATAGGCTGGATGTGATCTCCAGGTTTAGTTTGCTAATGCCTGGTATAGGTTAATTTGAGGAGAATTAATACCTTTACAATGTTATTTATTGCTTAATTTTTTCAGGGTGACATTTAATGATTGGTAACAGATTTAAAAAATTTTCTCCCTAAACGATATCTGAAGTCTGTCAGTTTGTTTCTGTTTCATAAATTAGTTCATTTCTATCATTTTTAGACTCCACTATAAGTGATAGCATATGATATTTGTCTTTTCCTATCTGAATTACTTCACTTAGAATGAAATAATGCCATTTGCAGCAACAGGGATGGACCTAGAGATGATCATCCTTTTTCATTTCTGAGTAATAATTGATTGTGTACAAGTACCACTTCTTTATCCATTCATCTGTTGATGGACATTTTGGTTGCTTCCATGTCTTGGCTATTGTAAATAGTGCTTCAGTGCATGTTTGGGTTTGGGGGCATTTGTCTTTTTGAATTCTGGTTTTCTGCAGATGTACGCCCAGAAGCGGGACTGCTGGATGATATGGTAGCTCTATTTTTACTTTTTAAAGGCATACCCATACTGTGCTCTATAGTGGCTCTTACCAGCTTACATCCCACCAACAGCATAGGAGGGTTCCCTTTTCTCCATGTCCTTTCTGGCATTTATGGTTTGTAGACTTTTTGATGATGGCCATTCTGACTGTGTGAGGTGATACCTTGTTGTAGTTTTGATTTGCATGTGTCTAATAATTCGAGATGTTGAGCATGTTTGCATGTGTTTTTTTTAAACACTGTGAGAAAAAGTTAGTGTTGAAATTGGCTTTTTGAAAGTCTGACTATTTTGAAATTTTTTTCGATAACTACCACAGGACATTTGTTAAGGGCAGGTGCCATTTATACTCTCGCAGTCCTTGTGAATATTAAGTGCCCATAAGCACATGTTTTAAAGTTGCTGTTGTGGAAATGGGCACAAGAAGTAGGATTTCCTTCATGCCCCTCTCTGGTTACTTGGGTAACCAGAGCCACTGTGGAAGACGGGCTCCTGGATTGTAAATTAGTGTGGACTGTGCCAGAACAAACACCCCAAATCTTGTATTTTGTTACTTCTTGTTTTTTTTTTATTTTTCTTTTTTATTGGAGTAAAATTGATTTAAAATATTGTGTTTGTGGTAAGCGTACAGAATCTTGTTCAGTTATGTATATTCATAGGTCTATTCATCTTCAGATTCTTTTCCCATATAGGTTATTAGAGAGTGTTGAGTAGACTTCCCTTTGTTATACAGTAGGTCCTTGTTGATTATTTATTTTATATGTATTAGTGTATAAATGTTTTTCCCAACCTACTGATTTATTCCTTCCCCCCACCTTTCTCATTGGGTAACCATAAGTTTGTTTTCTAAGTCTGTGAGTCTGTTTCTCTTTTATTTTTTTGGCTGCACTGCGAGGCATGCAGGATATTACTTCTCCCAACACCAGGGATCGAACCCACGCCCCCTGCAGTGGAAGCTTGGATTCTTAACCATTGGACCACCAGGAAAGTTCCTGTTTTTCTCTTGTAAATTAGTTCATTGGTATCAATTTTTCAATTTCACCTATAAGTGGTATCATATGATATTTGACTTTCTCTTTCTGACTTACTTCACTTAGTATGATTATCTCTAGGTCCATCCATGATGCTGCAAATGGCATTCTTTCATTCTTTTTCATTTCTGAGTAATATTTCACTGTGAACATGTACCACTTCTTTATCCATCCATCTGCCAGTGGTATTTTGGTTGCTTCCATGTCTTAGACATTGTGAATTGTGCCGCAGTGCCCATATGGGCACATGTGGGTTTTCCAATTCTGCTTTTCTCTTGATATATGCCTGGGAGTGGGACTGCTGGATCATATGGTAGCTCTAATTTTACCTTGTAAAGGCACCTCCATGCTGTTCTCTGTAGTGGCTGTTACCACTTTAGGTCCCAACAGCAGCGTAGGAGGGTTCCCTTTTTCCTACAACCTCTCAAGCATTTACTGTTTGTAGACTTTTCAATGTTGGCTATTCTGACTCACGTGAAGGGATCCCTCATTGTAGTTTTGATTTCCAAGCCGCTAATAATACAAGAATTAGGGCATCTTTTCAAGTGCTTTTCTTTTAAACAGTGTGAGTAAAATTTACCTATTGAAATAAGATCTTGAAAGTCTGTTTCTTTTGAATTTTTTTTGCTTACCTATCCTGGACATTTCCTGATTGCAGGTGTCATTTACAGCCCTACAGTCCTTGTGAATATTAAGTACCCATAAGCCTTAGTTTTAACGTTGCAGTTGCAGGAAAGGGCAACAAGGCAGCGGAATTTATTCATACTCAACTTGATTGTTAGGGCAAACAGAGCCTTAGTGGAACTCCTGTTCCTAGATTGGAAATTAGAGTGGAAAGTGCCAGGACAAATACCCAAAAGCTTGTGTCACATTACTTCTTTTTTTTTTAAACATATTTATTGGAGTATAATTGCTTTACAATGGTGTGTTAGTTTCTGCTTTATAACAAAGTGAATCAGTTATACATATACATATGTCCCCATATCTCTTCCCTCGTGCATCTCCCTCCCTCCCACCCTCCCTATCCCACCCCTCTAGGTGGTCACAGAGCACTGAGCTGATCTCCCAGTGTTATGCGGCTGCTTCCCACTAGCTATCTATTTTACATTTGGTAGTGTATATATGTCCATGCCACTGTCTCACTTTGTCCCAGCTTACCCTTCCCCCTCCCCGTATCCTCAAGTCCATTCTGTAGTAGGTCTGCATCTTTATTCCCATCTTGCCCCTAGGTTCTTCTGATCATTTTTTTAAGCTTCCATATATATGTGTTAGCATATGGTATTTGTTTTTCTCTTTCTGACTTACTTCACTCTGTATGACAGTCTCTAGGTCCATCCACCTCACTAGAAATAACTCAGTTTCGTTCCTTTTTATGGCTGAGTAATATTCCATTGTATATATGTGCCACATCTTCTTTATCCATTCATCTCTTGATGGACACTTAGGTTGCTTCCATGTCCTGGCTATTGTAAATAGAGCTGCAGTGAACATTTTGGCACATGACTCTTTTTGAATTATGGTTTTCTCAGGGTATATGCCCAGTAGTGGGATTGCTGGGTCGTATGGTATTTCTATTTGTAGTTTTTTAAGGAACCTGCACATTGTTCTCCATAGTGGCTGTATCAATTTACATTCCCACCAACAGTGCAAGAGGGTTCCCTTTTCTCCACACCCTCTCCAGCATTTATTGTTTGTAGATATTTTGATGATGGCCATTCTGACTGCTGTGAGGTGATACCTCATAGTAGCTTTGACTTGCATTTCTCTAATTATTACTGATGTTGAGCATCCTTTCATGTGTGTGTTGGCAATCTTTGGTAATCTCCTTTGGAGAAATGTCTATTTAGGTATTCTGTACATTTTTGGATTGGGTTGTTTGTTTTTTGATACTGAGTTACATGAGCTGCTTGTAAATTTTGGAGGTTAATCCTTTGTCTGTTGCTTCATTTGCAAATATTTTCTCCCAATCTGAGGGTTGTCTTTTTGTCTTATGTTTTCCTTTGCTGTGCAAAAGCTTTTAAGTTTCATTAGGTCCCATTTGTTTACTTTTCTTTTTATTTCCATTTCTCTAGGTGGGTCAAAAAGGATCTTGCTGTGATTTATGTCATAGAGTGTTCTGCCTATGTTTTCCTCTAAGAGTTTGATAGTGTCTGGCCTTACATTTAGGTCTTTAATCCATTTTGAGTTTATTTTTGTGTATGGTGTAGGGAGTGTTCTAATTTCATTCTTTAACATGTAGCTGTCCAGTTTTCCCAGCAACACTTATTGAAGAGGCTGTCTTTTTTCCACTGTATGTTCTTGTCTCAAAGATAAGGTGACCATATGTGTGTGGGTTTATCTCTGGGCTTTCCATCCTGTTCCATTGATCTATATTTCTGTTTTTGTGCCAGTACCAAACTGTCTTGATTACTGTAGCTTTGTAGTATAGTCTGAAGTCAGGGAGCCTGATTGCTCCAGCTCCGTTTTTCTTTCTCAAGATTGCTTTGGCTATTCAGGGTCTTTTGTGTTTCCATACAAATTGTGAAATTTTTGGTTCTACTTCTGTGAAAAATGCCAGTGGTAGTTTGATAGGGATTGCATTAAATCTGTAGATTGCTTTGGGTAGTACAGTCATTTTCACAATGATGATTCTTCCAATCCAAGATCATGGTATATCTCTCCATCTATTTGTATCATCTTTAATTTCTTTCACCAGTGTCTTATAATTTTCTGCATACAGGTCTTTTGTCTCCTTAGGTAGGTTTATTCCTAGATATTTTATTCTTTTGGTTGCAATGGTAAATGGGAGTGTTTTCTTAATTTCACTTTCAGATTTTTCATCATTAGTGTATTGGAATGCAAGAGATTTCTGTGCATTAATTTTGTATCCTGCTACTTTACCAAATTCATTGATTAGCTCTAGTAGTTTTCTGGTAGCATCTTTAGGATTCTCTACATATAGTATCATGTCATCTGCAAACAGTGACAGCTTTACTTCTTCTTTTCTGATTTGGATTCCTTTTATTTCTTTGTCTTCTCTGATTGCTGTGGCTAACACTTCCAAAACTATGTTGAATAATAGTGGTGAGAGTGGGCAACCTTGTCTTGTTCCTGATCTTAGTGGAAATGGTTTCAGTTTTTCACCATTGAGGACAATGTTGGCTTCATATATGGCCTTTATTATGTTGAGGAAAGTTCCCTCTATGCCTACTTTCTGCAGGGTTTTTATCATAAATGGGTGTTGAATTTTGTCAAAAGCTTTCTCTGCATCTATTGAGATGATCATATGGTTTCTCTCCTTCAATTTGTTAATATGGGGTATCACATTGATTGATTTGCATATATTGAAGAATCCTTGCATTTCTGGGATAAACCCCACTTGATCATAGTGTATGATCCTTTTAATGTGCTGTTGGATTCTGTTTGCTAGTATTTTGTTGAGGATTTTTGCATCTATGTTCATCAGGGATATTGGCCTGTAGTTTTCTTTCTTTGTGACATCTTTGTCAGGTTTTGGTATCAGAGTGATGGTGGCCTCATAGAATGAGTTTGGGAGTGTTCCTCCCTCTGCTATATTTGGAAAGAGTTTGAGAAGGGTAGGTGTTATCTCTTCTCTAAATGTTTGATAGAATTCGCCTGTGAAGCCATCTGGTCCTGGGCTTTTGTTGGTTGGAAGATTTTTAATCACAGTTTCAATTTCAGTGCTTGTGATTGGTCTGTTCATATTTTCTATTTCTTCCTGGTTCAGTCTCGGCAGGTTGTGCATTTCTAAGAATTTGTCCATTTCTTCAAGGTTGTCCATTTTATTGGCATATAGTTGCTTGTACTAATCTCTCATGATTCTTTGTATTTCTGCAGTGTCAATTGTTCCTTCTCCTTTTTCATTTCTACTTCTATTGATTTGCGTCTTCTCCCTTTTTTTTCTTGATAAGTCTGGCTGATGGTTTATCAATTTTGTTTATCTTCTCAAAGAACCAGCTTTTAGTTTTATTGATCTTTGCTATCATTTCCTTCATTTCTTTTTCATTTCTTTCTGATCTGATCTTTATGGTTTCTTTCCTTCTGCTAACTTTGGGTTTTTTTTTCCTTCTTTCTCTAATTGCTTTAGGTGTAAGGTTAGGTTGTTTATTTGAGATGTTCCTTGTTTCTTAAGGTAGGCTTGTATAGCTATAAACTTCCCTCTTAGAACTGCTTTTGCTGCATCCCATAGGTTTTGGGTTGTTGTGTTTTCATTGTTATTTGTTTTTAGGTATTTTTTGATTTCCTCTTTGATTTCTTCAGTGATCTCTTGGTTATTAAGTAGTGTGTTGTTTAGACTCCATGTGTTTGTATTTCTTACAGATTTTTTCCTGTAATTGATATCTAGTCTCATAGCATTGTGGTCGGAAAAGATACTTGATACGATTTCAATTTTCTTAAATTTACCAAGGCTTAATCTGTGACCCAAGATACGATCTATCCTGGAGAATGTTCCATAAGAACTTGAGAAGAATGTGCATTCTGTTGTTTTTGGATGGAATGTCCTATAAATATCAATTAAGTCCATCTTGTTTAATGTATCATTTAAAGCTTGTGTTTCCTTCTTTATTTTCATTTCGGATGATCTGTCCATTGGTGAAAGTGGGGTGTTAAAGTCCCCTACTATGATTGTGTTACTTTCGATTTCCCCTTTTATGGCTGTTAGTATTTGCCTTATGTATTGAGGTGCTCCTATGTTGGCTGCATAAATATGTACAATTGTTATATCTTCTTCTTGGATTGATCCCTTGATCATTATGTAGTGTCCTTCTTTGTCTCTTGTAAGAGTCTTTGTTTTAAAGTCTATTTTGTCTCATAAGAGAATTGCTACTCCAGCTTTCTTTTGATTTCTATTTGCATGGAATATCTTTTTTTCCATCCCCTCACTTTCAGTCTGTATGTGTTCCTAGGTCTGAAGTGGGTCTCTTGTAGACAGCATATATATGGGTCTTGTTTTTGTATCCATTCAGCCAGTCTGTCTTTTGGTTGGAGCATTTAATCCATTTACATTTAAGGTAATTATTGATATGTATGTTCCTATTACCATTTTCTTAATTGTTTTGGGTTTATTATTGTAGGTCTTTCCCTTCTCTTGTGTTTCCTGCCTAGAAAATTTCCTTTAGCATTTGCTGTAAAGCTGGTTTGGTGGTGCTGAATTTTCTTAGCTTTTGCTTGTCTGTAAAGCTTTTAATTTCTCTGTCCAATCTGAATGAGATCCTTGCTGGGCAGAGTAATCTTGGTTGTAGGATTTTCTCTTTCATCACTTTAAATATGTCCTGCCACTCCCTTCTGGCTTGCAGTTTCTGCTGAAAGATCAGCTGTTAACCTTATGGGGATTCCCTTATGTGTTACTTGTTGTTTTTCCCTTGCTGCTTTTAATATTTGTTTTTTGTATTTAATTTTTGATAGTTTGATTAATATGTGTCTTGGCGTCTTTCTCCTTGGATTTATCCTGTATGGGACTCTCTGTGCTTCCTGGACTTGATTAACTATTTCCTTTCCCATATTAGGGAAGTTTTAAACTACAATCACTTCAAATATTTTCTCAGTCCCTTTCTTTTTCTCTTCTTCTTCTGGGACCCCTATAATTCGAATGTTGGTGCGTTTAATGTTGTCCCAGAGGTCTCTGAGACTGTCCTCAATTCTTTTCATTCTTTTTTCTTTATTCTGCTCTGCCGTCATTATTTCCACTATTTTATCTTCCAGGTCACTTATCCATTCTTCTGCCTCAATTATTCTGCTATTGATCTCTTCTAGAGAATTTTTAATTTCATTTATTGTGTTGTTCATGTCTGTTTGTTTGGTCTTTAGTTCTTCTAGGTCCTTGTTAAACGTTTCTTGTATTTTCTCCATTCTATTTCCAAGATTTTGGATCATCTTTACTATCATTATTCTGAGTTATTTTTCAGGTAGACTGCCTATTTTCTCTTCATTTGTTATGTCTGGTGGGTTTTTGCCTTGCTCCTTCATCTGCTGTTTCTCTGTCTTCTCATTTTGCTTATCTTACTCAATTTGGGGTCTCCTTTTCGCAGGCTGCAGGTTCGTAGTTTCTGTTGTTTTTGGTGTCTGTCCCCAGGGGCTAAGGTTGATTCAGTGGGTTGTGTAGGCTTCCTGGTGGAGGGGACTAGTGCCTGTGTTCTGGTGGATGAGGCTGGATCTTGTCTTTCTGGTGAGCAGGTCCACGTCTGGTGGTGTGTTTTGGGGTGTCTGTGGCCTTATTATGATTTTAGGCAGCCTCTGTGTTAATGGATGGGGTTGTGTTCGTGTCTTGCTAGTTGTTTGGCATAGGGTGTCCTGCACTGTATCTTGCTGGTCATTGAGTGGAGCTGGGTCTTGGTGTTGAGATGGAGATCTCTGTGAGATTTTCACCTTTTGATATTACGTGGAGCTGGTAGGTCTCTTCTGGACCAGTGTCCTGAACTTGGCTCTCACATCTCAGTGGCACAGCCTTGACGCCTGGCTGGAGCACTAACAACCTGTCCTCCACACAGCTCAGAATAAAAGGGGGAAAAGAAGGAAAGAAAGAAAGAAGATAAAATAAAAGTTATTAAAATAAAAAATAATTATTAAGAAAAAAAATTTTTTAAGTAATAAAAAATGGACAGACAGGACCCTAAGACAAATGGTAAAAGCAAAACTATATAGATAAAATCACACACAGAAGCATACACATACATACTCACAAAAAGAGAAAAAGGGAAATATATATATAAATATATCGTTGCTCCCAAAGTCCACCTCCTCAATTTGGGATGATTCGTTGTCTATTCAGGTATTCCACAGATGCAGGGTACACCAAGTTGATTGTGGAGATTTAATCCGCTGCTCCTGAGGCTGCTGGGAGAGATCTCCCTTTCTCTTCTTTGTTCGCACAGCTCCTGGGGTTCAGATTTGGATTTGGCCCCGCCTCTGCGTGTAGGTCGCCTGAGAGCATCTGTTCTTCTTTCAGACAGGACGGCGTTAAAGGAGCAGCTGCTTCAGGGGCTCTGGCTCACTCAGGCCGGGGGGAGGGAGTGGTACGGAGTGTGGGTCGAGCCTGCGGGGGCAGAGGCCGGCGTGACGTTGCAGCAGCCTGAGGCGCACCGTGCTTTCTCCCAGGGAAGTTGTCCCTGGGTCATGGGACCCTGGCAGTGGTGGGCTGCACAGGCTCCCGGGAGGGGCGGTGTGGATGGTGACCTGTGCTTGCACACAGGCTTCTTGGTGGCTGCAGTAGCAGCCTTAGCATCTCACGCCCGTCTCTGGGGTCCGTGCTGATAGCCGCGGCTCACACCCATCTCTGGAGCTCCTTTAAACGGCGCTCTTAATCCCCTCTCCTCATGCACCAGGAAACAAAGAGGCAAGAAAAAGTCTCTTGTCTCTTTGGCAGCTCCAGACTTTTTCCCGGACTCCCTCCCAGCTAGCTGTGGTGCGCTAACCCCTTCAGGCTGTGTTCACGCCGCCAACCCCAGCCCTCTCCCTGGGATCCAATCGAAGCCCGAGCCTCAGCTCCCAGCCCCGCCCGCCCCGGCAGGTGAGCAGACACGCCTCTCGGGCTGGTGAGTGCTGCTCGGCACCGATCCTCTGTGTGGGAATCTCTCCGCTTTGCCCTCCACACCCCTGTGGCTGCACTCTCCTCCATGGCTCCAAAGCTTCCCCCTCCGCCACCGGCAGTCTCCGCCCGCGAAGGGGCTTCCTAGTGCGTGGAAACCTTTCCTCCTTCACAGCTCCCTCCCACTGGTTCAGGTCCCGTCCCTATCCTTTGTCTCTGCTTTTTCTTTTTTCTTTTGCCCTACCCAGGTACATGGGAAGTTTCTTGCCTTTTGGGAGGTCTGAGGTCTTCTGCCAGCGTTCAGTAGGTGTTCTGTAGGAGTTGTTCTACATGTAGATGTATTTCTGATGTATTTGTGGGGAGGAAGGTGATCTCCACGTCTTACTCTTCTGCCATCTTGAAGCTCCTCCCCCACATTACTTCTTTAATTTTTATTTCTTATCGGAGTAAATTTGATTACAGTGTTGTGTTTGTTCTAGGTGTACAGAATCTGGTTCATTCATACATATACATATACATATATCTAATCAGGTTTAGATTCTTTCCCATGTTGGTAATTACAGAGCGTTGAGTAGACCTCCCTTGGTATCCAGTAGGTCCTTCATGATTATAATTTTATATGTATTATTAAATGTATGTTAACCCCAACATCCTAATTTTTCCATTCCTTTCACCTTTTTCTAAGTCTGTACGGGTCTTTCTCTGTGGAAATATGTTCATGGATATCAATTTTTAGATAACACCAGTAAATGATATCATTGGATATTTTTCTTTCTTTTCCTGACTTATTTTATGTACTAAGGTTATCTCTAGGCTCATCTGTGGTGCTGCAAAAGGCATTGTTTCATCTTTTCCATGGCTAATATTCCATTGTGTACATGTACCACTTCTTCTTTGTCCATTCATCTGTAGATGGACATTTTGGATGCATCCATGTCTGGCTATTGTAAATATAACTGCAGTGCACGTTTGGGAGCCTGTGTCATTCGGAATTCTGGTCTTCTCGGGTTATAGGCCCATTAGTGCTTCAGCAGGATCATGTGGTAGTTCAATTGTGTTACCTTTTAAAGGCACCTTCATTCTCTTCTGATTAGTGGCTGTTACCAGTTTACATCCCATCAGCAGCATAGGAGGGTACCCATTCTCAGAAACCCATTCAGCATTTATTGTTTGCAGACATTTTTTTTGTTGGCCATTCAGACTACTGTGAGGTGATAACTTTTTGTAGTTTAAATTTTCGTGTCTCTAATAATTCTTGATTTTGAACATTTTTTCATGTCCTTTAAAAAAAGAAAAACAGTGTAAGCCAATTTACCTCTTGAAATTGTCTTCTCGAGAGTTTGCCCTCTTTTGAATATTAATGTCCATTCCTGGCCCCAGGACATTTTTTGAGGGCAGGTGTCATTTAAAGCCCTGCAGTCCTTGTGAATATTAAGTGACCATTAGCACTGGGATTAAAGCTGCTGTTGCGGGAAATGGCAACAAGGCAGCAGATTACTATATTCCCAGCTTTGGTTAAAAGACCTACAGAGCCTTCATGGAAGTCGTGTTCCTAGGTTGCAAATTAGAGTGGAATGTTCCAGGACAAACCCCCAAAGACTTATGTCTCCTTACTTATGTTTGGTTGTTAACTTTAATTTATATTTTTTATCAGAGTAAATTTGAGTAGAGTGTTGTGATTGTCTGGGTGTACAGAATCTGGTCAATTATTCATACATATATCTCTTCATCTTTGGATCCTGTTCCCATGTAGGTAATTACAGGGTGTGAGTAGACCTCCCTTGGTATTTGGTAAGTGTTTGGTGATTATATATTTTATATGTAATAATCATTAAATGATTTATATATTTTATATGTTATATGTTTATAAACATATAACATACATGAGTATAAGTATGCTAAGACCATAATCCTAATTAATCCATTCCACATACCTTTCATTTGGTTAAACCTTAGTTTGTTTTTTAAGTCTCTGAGTGTCTTTTTCTGTGGAAATATGTTCCTTGCTAGCAATTTTAGGATAACATCTATAAATGATATTATTTCTAGGCTCATCTGTAGTCATGAAAATGGCATTGTTCATTTTTTTCCGAGGCTAATATTTCATTAGGTACATGTACCACTTCTTCTTTGTCCATTTGTCTGTTGATGGACATTTTGTTTGCTTCCATGTCTTGGCTATTGTAAATATTGCTGCAGTGCATGTTTGTCTGCCTGTGTCTTTCCGATTCTGGTCTTCTTAGGTTATAGGCCCATTACTGGATCGGCCGGATCATGTGGTAGCTCAATTTTTACATTTTAAACGCAGCTCTATTCTGTTCTCATTATTAGCTGTTACCAGTTTACATCTAACCAGCAGCATAGTGGGTATGCATTCTCCACAACCCCTTCAGCAGTCATTGTTTGTAGACTTTTTACTGATGGCATTTTGAATGTTGGGTGGTGACACCTTTTTGTAGTTTGGATTTGTATGTGAGCAGTAATTCCTGATGTTGAGCTTTTATCCATGTCCTTTTTTTCTAATAAAAGAGTAAAACTCACTTCTTCAAATTGTTTTCTTGAAAAATTTTCTGTGTTTTGAATTTTTTTGGCCATTACCTACCCCAGGACATTTTTTGAGGGCAGGTGTCATTTACAGCCCTGTGATTATATTAAGTGACCATTAGCACTGGGTTCAAAACTGCTGTTGTGGAAAACGGCCAAAAGGCGGCAGCATTTCTCCATTCACAAATCTGGTTACTAGGGCAGCAGAGCCTTCCTGAAAGTCATGTTAATAGGTTGTAAATTAGAATGGAATGTGCCAGGAAAACCCCCCATACATTTATGTCTCATTGCTTCTTGTTCGTTGTTTTAATTTTTAAAATCAGGGTAATGATTAGAATATTGTTTGTTCTAGGTGTACACAATCTCGTTCATTTGTACATTATATATATCATGTACAGATCCTCTTCCCATGTAAATTTTTACAGAGTGTTCAGTAGACCTACCTTGGTATATGGTCGGTCTTTTTGATATATGTATTTAATATGTATTGGTATACGTATGGCAGCCCTAATCTTAATTTGTCCATTGCTCCCACCTTTCCTTTTAGATAACCATAGTTGTTTTCTGAGTCTGTGAGTGTCTTTCTCTGTGGAAATAAGTTCATTTGTGTCAGTTGTTAGATAACACCTACAAGTGATATCATATGATATTTGTCTTTTGCTTTCTGACTTACCTCATGTTCTGTTATTATCTCTAGGCTCATCTATGGTGCTGCCTAAAGAGCAGTGTGTCATTGTGTTCCACGGCTAATATTCCACTGTGTACATGGACCACTTCTTCTTTGACCATTCCTCTTTTGGTGGACATTTTGGTTGCTTCCCTGCCTTGGTTATTGTGAATATTGCTGCAGTGCACCTTTGCCAGCCTGTGTCTTCTCGATCCTGCTCTTCTCAGGTGATAGGTCCAGCAGTGGGCCTGCTGGATCACATGTTGGCTCAATTTTTACTTTTTTTTTTCCAGTTTTTACTTTTAAACACAGCTCCTTTCTGTTCTCATTGGTTGTCACCACTTTACATCTCACCAGAAGCTAGAGGGTACAAAGTTCTCTAAAACCCCTTCAGTATTTATAGTTAGTTAGTAGACTTTTTGCTGGTGGTCATTCGACTGGTGTGTGTTGAAACCTTTTTGTAGATTAGATTTGCATGAGTCTGCTAATTCCTGATGTTGAGCTTCTATTCGTTTTTTTTTAAAGAGTGAGTAAAAAGTACACCTTCATATTATCTTCTTGAAAAATTTGCTGTTTTGAATTTTTTTGGCCATTACCTACCTCAGTATATTTTTGATGGCAGGTGTCCTTTACAGCCCTGAGTCCTTGTGAATATTAAGTGACCATTAGCTGTGGGTTTAAAGCCACTCATGCGGGACACGGCCACCAGGCGGCAGCATTTCTACATTTCCAACTCTGGGTACTTGGGCAACAAAGCCTTTCTGGAAATCGTGTTAGTAGGCTGCCAATTAGAGTGGAATGTTCCTGGGCAAACCCCCAAGTGCTTATATCTCCTTATTTCTTGTTTGATTTTTAAATTTAATATTTATGTTTTATCAGAGCAAATTTTATAAAAATGTGTTTGTTCTAGGTGTACAGAACTTGGTGCATTATATCTATATATCTATCTATTCATCTTTGGATCCTTTCCCATGTAGGTTATTACAGAGTGTTGAGTAGACTTCTCTTGGTATTCCACAGGTCTTTGGTGATTATATATTTCATATGTATTACTATATGTCTGTCAACCCTCATATCCTAATTTATCCATTCCTCACACCCTTCCATTGGTTAAACATAATTTTGTTTTCTTAATCCGTGAGTGTACTTCTCTTGGAAATAAGTTCATGGGTATCAGTTTTTAGGTCACACCTGTAAGTGATATCATAGGATATCTTTCTTTTGGTTTTTTCTTACTTCAAGTTGTGTGATTATATCTAGGTCCTTCTATGGTGGTGCAAACAGCACTGTTTCATGCTTTTCCATGGCTAATATTCCATTGTGTACATGCACCACTTCTTCTTTGTGCATTCATCTTTTGATGGCCATTTTGGTTGCTTCCAAGTCTTGGCTATGGTAAATATTGCTGCAGTGGAGGATTGCCAGCCTGTGTCTTTTGGATTTTGGTCTAATCAGGTGATAGGACTAGCAGTGGGCCTACCAGATCATATGGTAGCTCAATTTTTACCTTTAAACGTACCTCCTTTCTGTTCTGACTACTGGCTGTTACCAGCTTACATCCCACCAGCAGCTAGAGGGTACACAGTTCTGTAAAAATACTTCAGCATGTATTGTTTGTGGACTCTTTTGCTGATGATCATTCTGACTGTTGTGAGGTGAACATTTTTGCAGATTGGATTTGCATGTCTTTAATTCCTGTTGTTGAGCATTTTTCCATGCCCTTTTATTGTTTAAAAAAAAAAGAAAAGAAAAAATGTGAGTAAAATATGCCTCTTGTAATTGTCTTCTTCAAACGTTGCCTTCTTTTGAATTTTTTCGTGATTTTCGACCCCAGGATTGTTTTTCTCGGGGCAGGTGTCATTTGCAGGCCTGCAATGATTGTGAATATTAAGTGACCATTAGCACTGGGTTTAAAGCTGCTGTTGCAGGAAACGGAGACAAGGTTGCAGCATTTCTACATTCCCAAATCTGGTTACTAAGGCAACAGAGCCTTCCTGGAAGTCATGTTCCTAGGTTGTAAATTAGAATGGAATGTGCCAGGAAAACCCTCCATAAGCTTATTTCTCATTATTTCTTGTTGGTTTTCTTAATTTAATTTATATTTTTTATCACAGCAAATTTGATTACAATGTTTTGTTTGTTCTAGGTGTGCAAGATGTGGTTCTTTTACACATATACATATATGTATTCATCTTGGGATCCATTTGCCATGTAGGTTATGACACAGTGTTGAGTAGTCTTCTCTTGGTATTCCGTAAGTCTTTGGTGATTATATATATATCATGTGTCTGTATATCTCTGTTAAACACAATATCCTAATTTATCCAATCCTCACAACTTTCAATTTGGTTAACCATAAGTTTGTTTAATGAATCTGTGATTGCCTTTCGCTGTGGAAATATCTTCATTTGTATCAATTTTTCGGTAACACATATAAGTGATATCATAGGATATAGGATGTGTGTCTTTTGCTCTCTGTCTTACTTCAAGTTGTGTGATTATCTCTAGACTCATCTATGGGGCTGCAAACGGCATTGTTTCATATTTTTCCTTGGCTAATATTCCATCTGTACATGTACCAGTTCTTCTTTGTCCATTCATCTGTTGATGGACTTTTTGGTTGCTTCCATGTCTTGGCTATTGTAATACTGCTGCAGTGCAATTTTGCCTGCCTGTTTCTTTCCAATTCTGTCTTCTGAAGTTATAGGCCCAGGAGTGGGCCTGCTGAATCATAGCGTAGCTCAATGTTTATCTTTTAAAGGCACCTCCATTCTGTTTTCATTAGTAGCTCTTACCACTTTACGTCCCAAAGCATAGTTGTTTTCTAAGTCTGTGAGTGTCCTTCTCTGTGGAAATAAGTTCATTTGTGTCAGTTGTTAGATAACACCTGTAAGTGATATCATAGGATACTTGTCTTTTGCTCTCCGACTTTTGCTCTCTGACTTACCTCATGTTCTCTGGTTACTTCGAGGCTCATCTATGGTGCTACAAAGAGCAGTGTTTCATTGTTTTGGAAGGCTAATATTCCATTGTGTACATGGACCACTTCTTCTTTGTACATTCATCTGTCGACGGGCATTTTCGTTTTTCCAAGTCTTGGCTATTGTAAATATTGCTGCAGTGCAGGATTACCAGCCTTTGTCTTTTGGATTCTGGTCTTCTCTGGTGACAGGCCAAACCGTGGGCCTACCAGATCATATGGTAGCTGAGTTTTTACCTTTAAACGTACCTCCATTCTGTTTTCACCTTCGGCTGTTACCAGTTTACATCGCCCCAGCAGCTAAAGGGTACACAGTTCTCTAAAACCCCTTCAGCATTTGTTGTTTGTAGACTTTCCTGCTGGTGATCATTCTGATAAAAGCTCAACATCAGGAATTATTAGACTCATGCAAATCTAATCTACAAAGAGGTTTCAACACAGAGCAGTTGAATGCCCGTCAGAAATAAGTCTACAAACACTAAATGCTGAAGGGGTTTTAAAGAACTGTGTACCCTCTAGCTGCTGGTGAGATGTAAAGTGCTAACAGCCAGTAATGAGAACACAAACAAGCTGCGTTTAAAAGTAAAAATGGAGCTACAATTCGATCCAGCAGGCCCACTGCTGGGCCTATCACTTGAGAAGACCAGAATCGCAAAGAAGCAGGCTGGCAAAGGTGCACTGCAGCAATACTCACAATAGCCAAGACATGGAAGCAACCAAAATGTCCATCAACAGATGAATGGACAAAGAAAGAAAAACTGGTACAGGTAGAGATGATATATTTGCCAAGTAAAAAAATGAAACAATGCCGTTTGCAGCACCATAGATGATTTTAGAGGTAATCACAACTTGAAGTAAGTCAGAAAGCGAAGGACACATATCCTATGATATCACTTAATGGGGTTACCTAAAAATGGATACCAATGAAGATTTTTCACATAGAAAGGCAATCAAAGATTCGATCAACAAACGTATGGTTAACCAAATGGAAAGGTGTGAGGATGGAATAAATTAGGATACTGCGATAAACAGGGATATACCAACACATGTGAAATATATAAGCACCAAAGACCTACGGAATACCAAGAGAAGATGGCTCAACAGTGTGTCATAACCCACATGGGAAATGGATCCGAAGATGAACAGATATATGTATATGTGTAAAAGAACCCCATCTTACACACTTAGAACAAGCAAAACATTGTAATCGAATTTGCTGTGATAACAAATAAAAATTAAATTAAAACCAACAAGAAGGAATGAGACATAAACTTCTGGGGGTTTTTCCTGGCACATTCCATTCTAATTTACAAGTTGGAACATTACACCCAGGAAGGCTCTTTGGCCCTAGTTAACCAGATCTGGGGATGGAGAAATGCCACAGCCTTGTGACCGTCTCCTGCAAAAGAAGCTTTAAACACCTTGCTAAGTGTCACTTGATATTCACAAGAACTGCAGCTCAGTAAATGACACCTGCCCTCAAAAAAATATCCTGGATTCGAATATCGAGGAAAAAATTCAAAAGAGGGCAACCTTTCAAGAAGACAATTTCAGGAGGCATATTTAACTTACATATTTTTTTCGTTCTATTTTTTGTTTGTTTGTTTAACCATAAAGGCCATGGAAAAAGCTCAACGTCAGGAATTAATAAAGATATGCAAATGCAATCTACAAAAACTTTTACCTGACAACAGTCACAATGATCATAAGCAAAAATCTCTAAACAATAAATACTCAAGGGGTTTTAGAGACCTGTGTGCCCTCTAGCTGCTGGTGGGATGTCAACTGGGAACAGCCAATAGTGAGAACAGAAAGGAGGTGGGTTTAAAGGTAAAAATTGAGCCACCATATGATCTGGTAGGCCCATTACGGGCCCTATCACCTGAGAAGACCAGAATCAAAAGAAACAGGTTGACAATCGTACACTGCAGCACTATTTCCCCTAGCCAAGACTTGGAACAACCAAAATTTCCATCAACAGATGAATGCACAAAGAAGAAGTGGTCCACGTACACAAAGGAATATTACTCCGATAAAAAATATAAATTAAATATAAAAAACAAACCTAAGTTAAGGAGACATAAGCTTTGGAGGTGTATCCGTGCACAATCCACTCGAATTTACAACCAAGGAACACTACTTCCAGGCAGGTACTTTTTCCCTCGTAACCAGTGGGGAATGTAGAAATCCTGCCGCCCTGTGGCCCTTTGCCGCAACAGCAGTTTTAAAACCTGTGCTAAAGGACTCTTCATATTCCCAAGGACTGCAGGGCTATAAATGACACCTGCCAACAAAATGTGTTGAGGGAGGTAATGGCCAAAAGAATTCAAAATATGGCACATACTTCAAGAAACCATTTGAATAGGTAAGCTGTACTCACTCTTTAAAAAACAACAAAAAAGTACATGGCTATAAGCTCAATATAAGGAATTATAAGACATATGCAAATCCAGCCACAAAAAGGTATCAGCTCACACCGGTCAGAATGACCATCAGCAAAAAAATACAAACAATAAATCCTGAAGGGGTTGTGGCGAAATTCATACCCTCAACTTTAAGTGGCTCGTAAACTGCTAAGTGCCACTAATGAAAACAGAATGGAGCTGCCTTTAAAAGGTAAACACTGAGATACCATATGACCCTGCAAGCCCACTCCTTGGCCTATAACCTAGGGAGACAGAAATATAAAGACACAGGCAGGCAAAACTGCACTTCGGCAGTATTAAAATAGCCAAGACATGGAAAAAACCAAAAAGTCCATCAAGAGACGAATGGACACAGAAGAACTGGTATGGGTACACATGGAATAGGAGTCACGAAAAAAAAATGAAACAATGCAGTTTGCGGAACCATAGATGAGTCTGGAGGTAATCACACAACTTGCAGTAAGTCAGAAGGCGATAGACACATAGCCTATTATATCAATTATAGGTGTTACCTAAAAATTGATACCAATGAAGGTATTTCCACAGAGAAAGGCAATCACAGATTTCTTAAACAAACTTTTGGATAACCAATTGGAAAGTTGTGAAGATTGGCTACATTAGGATATTGGGGTTAACAGAGATATACAAACACAGGTGAAATATATAATCACCAAAGACCTACGGAATTCCAAGAGAAGACTACTCAACACTGTGTCATAACCTCCATTGGGTAGGGATCCGAAGATGAATAGATATATGTATATGTGTAAGAAAACCACATCTTGCACACCTAGAACAAACAAAACATTGTAATCAAATTGGCTGTGATAACAAATAAAATTTAAATTAAAAAAAACGGACAAGACGTAATGAGACAAACGTATGGGGGTTTTTCCTGGCACATTCCATTCTAATTTACAACCTAGGAACAGGACTTCCAGGAAGGCTCTGTTGCCCTAGTAACCAGATTTGGGCATGGAGAAATGCTGCAGCCTTGTGACCGTATCCTGCAACAGCAGCTGTTAACCCAGGGATAATGGTCACTTAATATTCACAATAATTGCAGACCCGTAAATGACACCTGCCATCAAAAAAAAATCCTGGGATCGAAAATAGACCAAGAAATTCAAAACAGGGCAACATTTCAACACGACAATTTCAAAAGGTATATTTTACTCACACTTTTTTTCTTTTGTTTTTAAACAACAACAACAAAAAAGGCGTGGCAGAACGCTCAACATTAGGAATTATTAAAGACATGCAAATCCAGCCTACAAAAATGTATCCGAATGACCATCAGCAAAAATTCTGCAAACAATAAATGCCAAAGGGGTTGTGGAGAATTGCGTACCCTCAGCTCTAAGTGGGATGTAAACTGGTAAGAGCCATCAATGAAAACAGAATGGAGGAGCCTTCACAAGGTAAACACTGAGCTACGATTCAATCCAGCAGGCCCGCTGCTGGGCCTATCACCTGAGAAGACGAGAATCAAAAAGACACAGGCTAGCAATCCTGCCTTGCAGCAATATTTACCACAGCCAAGACTTGGAAGCAACCAAAATGTCCATCAACAGATGAATGCACAAAGAAGAAGTGGTCCATATACACAATGGAATATTACTCTGAGAAAAAATATAAATTAAATTTTATCAACAAACATAAGGAAGGAGACATAAGCTTTTGGAGGCTTATCCGGGCACATTCCACTCTAATGTAAAACCGAGAAACACACCTTTCAGGAAGATTCTCTTTCCCTAGTAACCAGAGTGTGTAATGTAGAAATGCTACCGCCCTGTGGCTGTTCCCCACAACAGCAGCTTTAAAAGCTGTGCTAATGCTCACTTCATATTCACAAGAACTGCGGGGCGGCAAATGACACCTGCCGTCTAAATGCCTTTTTTTGTTTGTTTTAATGTCTTGAGGGAGGTAATCGCCCAAAAAATTCAAAATGTGGCACATACTACATGAAAACAATTTGAATATGTAAGTTGTACTCTTTAAAAAGAAAGAAAAAGCATATGGCTAATATCTCAATATAAGGAATTGTTAGACGCACGCAAATTCAACCACAAAAAGGTATCAGCGCATTCCAGGGAGAATGACCATCAGCGAAAAAACTACAAACAATAAATGCCGAAGGGGTTGTGGAGAAATGCATACTCTCAACTTTAAGTGGGATGTAAACTGGTAACAGCCACTAATAAAAACAGAAAAAGGTGTCTTTAAAAGGTAAATTTTGAGCTACCATATGATTCAGCGGGCCCAATCCTGGGCCTGTGATCTAGGAAGACAGAATTGAATGACACAGGCAGGCAATAGTGCACTGTAGCAGTATTACAATAGACAAGACATGAAAACAACCAAAAAGTCCTTCAAAAGATGAATGGCCAAAGAAGAACTGGTACATGTACAGATGGAATATTAGCCAAGGGAAAAACGGAAACAACATCGTTTGCAGCACCACAGATGAGTCTACAGGTACTCACACAACTTGAAGTAACTCAGAAAGCGAAAGACACGTATCCTATGGTATCACTTATAGGTGTTACCTAAAAATTGATACCCGTGAAGATATTTCCACGAAGAAAGGCAATCACAGATTCATTAAAGAAACTTATGGTTAACCAAATGAAAAGGTGTGAGGATTGGATACATTAGAATACTGGGGTTAACAAAGATATACAAACACATGTGAAATATATAATCGCCAAAGACCTACGGAATTCCAAGAGAAGACTACTCAACATTGTGTCACAACCCACAGGGGAAATGGATCCGAAGATAAATAGATATATGTATAAAAGAACCACATCTTCCACACCTAGAACAAATGAAACATTGTAATCAGATTTGTTGTTACAAAAACGACAACTAAACATTAAAGTAAAAAAATGAACAAGAAGTAATGAGACAAACTTATGGGGGTTTTAACTGGCACATTCCATTCTACTTTACAACCTAGGAACCCTACTTCCAGGAAGGTTCTGAACACTCTGTATTAATTTATATGGGAAGAGGACCTATACATAAATATATATATATATATAATGTTCAAATGAACTAGATTGTGTACACCTAGAATAAATAATATTCTAATCATTACCCTGATTAAAAAAATTAAAACAACAAAGAAGATGTACTCAGACATAAATTGATGGGGTTTTTTCCTTGCCCATTCCATTCGAATTTACAACCTAGGAACACGACCTCCAGGAAAGCTCTGCTGCCCTAGTAATCCAGTTTGGGAATGGAGAAACGCTGCTGCCGTGTGGCCGTTTCCCACAACAGCAGCTTTCAACCCAGTGTAATGGTCACTAAATAGTAACAACAATTGCAAGCCTGTAAGTGACACACGCCCTCAAAAAAAATCCTGGCGTCGAAAATCGACCAAAAAATTCAAGAGAGGGCAAGGTTTCAAGAAGACAATTTCAAGAGGTATACTTAACTCACATTTTCTCTTTTCATTTTTTTTTTTGTTTGTTTAACAAAAGAGACCATGGGAAAAGCTCACCATCAGGAACTAATAAAGACACGCAAATCCAATCTACAAAAACTTTTACCAGACCACAGTCAGAATGATCATCAGCAAAAAATCTCTAAACAATAAATAATCAAGGGGTTTTAGAGAACTGAGTACCCTCTAGCTGCTGGTGGGATGTCAAATGGTAACAGTCAGTAGTGAGAAAAGAAAGGAGGTGCGTTTAAAGGTAAAAATTGAGCTCCCATATGATCTGGTGGGCCCATTACGGGCCCTATCACCTGAGAAGACCAGAATCAAAAGACACAGGCTGACAATCCTACACTGCAGCACTATTTCCCCTAGCCAAGACTTGGAACAACCAAAATGTCCATCAGCAGATGAATCCACAAGGAAGAAGCGGTCCATGTACACACAGGAATATTATTCCGATTAAAAAATATAAATTAAATATAAAAAACAAACCTAAGGAAGGAGACATAAGCTTTGGGGGTGTATCCGTGCACAATCCACTCGAATTTACAACCAAGGAACACTACTTCATAAAGGTACTGTTTCCCTAGTAACCAGAGTGGGGAATGTAGAAATGCTGCCGCCCTGTGGCCGTGTGCCGCAACAGCAGCTTTAAAAGCTATGCTAAAGGTCACTTCATATTCAAAAGGACTGCAGGGCTATAAATGACACCTGTCAACACAATGGGTTGAGGGAGGTAATGGCCAAAATATTCAAAATATGGCACCTACTTCAACAAATCATTTGAATAGGTAAGCTGGACTCACTCTTTAAAAAACAAAAAGTATAAGTACATGCCTATAAGCTCAATATAAGGAATTATAAGACATATGCAAATCCAGCCACAAAAAGGTATCAGCTCACATGGGTCAGAATGACCATCATCAAAAATTCTGCAAGCCATAAATGCTGAAGGGGCTGCGGAGAAATGCGTACCCTCATCTTTGGGTGGGACTAAACTGGTAAGAGAAAATCATGTAAACCGAATGGAGGTGCCTTTAAGAGGTACACATCGAGGTACCATAGGATTCAGCAGGCACACTCCTGGGCATATGACCTAAGAAGACAGAATTAGAAAGACACAGGCAGGCAAAACTGCACTGCAGCATTATTGCAATAGCCAAGACATGGAAGCTAGCAAAAACTCCATCAACAGATGAATGGAAAAGAAGAACTGGTATACGTACTGGTGCAATATTAGCCCAGGAAAAAAATGGAACAATGCCGGCTGCAGCACCATAGATGAGTCCAGAGGTAATCACAACTTGAAGTAAGTCAGAAAGCGAAGGACACATATCCTATGATATCACTTATTGGTGTTACCTAAAAACGGATACCAGTGAAGATTTTTCAGAGAGAAAGGCAATCATACATTCAATCAACAAACGCATGGTTAACCAAATGGAAAGGTGTGAGGATCGGATAAATTAGGATATTGGGATAAACAGAGATATACCAACACATGGGAAATATATAAGCACCAAAGACCTACGGAACACCGAGAGAAGACTACTCAACATTGTGTCATAACCCGCATGGGAAATGGATCCGAAGATGAATAGATATATGTATATGTGTAAAACAATGACACCTTGCACACCTAGCAGAAACAAAACATTGTAATCAAATTTGCTGTGATAACAAATAAAAATTAAATTAAGAAAGCCAACAAGAAGTAATGAGACATAAACTTATGGAGGTTTTTGCTGGCACATTCCATTCTAATTTACAAGTTGGAACGTTACACCCAGGAAGGCTCTTTGGCCCTAGTTAACCAGATTTGGGAATGGAGAACTGCCGCAGCCTTGTGACCGTCTCCTGCAAAAGCAGATTTAAACACGGTGCTAAGGGTCACTTAATATTCACAAGAATTGCAGCTCTGTCAATGACACCGGCCCGCAAAAAATATCCTGGGTTCAAATATCGACGAAAAAATTCAAAAGAGGGCAACCTTTCAAGAAGACAATTTCAAGAGGCATATTTAACTTACATATTTTTTTCGTTCTATTTTTTGTTTGTTTGTTTAACCATAAAGGCCATGGAAAAGGCTCAACGTCAGGAATTAATAAAGATATGCAAATGCAATCTACAAAAACTTTTACCTGACAACAGTCAGAATGATCATAAGCGAAAATCTCTAAACAATAAATACTCAAGGGGTTTTAGAGACCTGTGTGCCCTCTAGCTGCTGGTGGGATGTCAACTGGGAACAGCCAATAGTGAGAACAGAAAGGAGGTGGGTTTAAAGGTAAAAATTGAGCCACCATATGATCTGGTAGGCCCATTACGGGCCCTATCACCTGAGAAGACCAGAATCAAAAGAAACAGGTTGACAATCGTACACTGCAGCACTATTTCCCCTAGCCAAGACTTGGAACAACCAAAATTTCCATCAACAGATGAATGCACAAAGAAGAAGTGGTCCACGTACACAAACGAATATTACTCCGATAAAAAATATAAATTAAATATAAAAAACAAACCTAAGTTAAGGAGACATAAGCTTTGGAGGTGTATCCGTGCACAATCCACTCGAATTTACAACCAAGGAACACTACTTCCAGGCAGGTACTTTTTCCCTCGTAACCAGTGGGGAAGGTAGAAATCCTGCCGCCCTGTGGCCCTTTGCCGCAACAGCAGTTTTAAAACCTGTGCTAAAGGACACTTCATATCCCCAAGGACTGCAGGGCTATAAATGACACCTGCCAACAAAATGTGTTGAGGGAGGTAATGGCCAAAAGAATTCAAAATATGGCACATACTTCAAGAAACCATTTGAATAGGTAAGCTGTACTCACTCTTTAAAAAACAACAAAAAAGTACATGGCTATAAGCTCAATATAAGGAATTATAAGACATATGCAAATCCAGCCACAAAAAGGTATCAGCTCACACCGGTCAGAATGACCATCAGCAAAAAAATACAAACAATAAATCCTGAAGGGGTTGTGGCGAAATTCATACCCTCAACTTTAAGTGGCTCGTAAACTGCTAAGTGCCACTAATGAAAACAGAATGGAGCTGCCTTTAAAAGGTAAACATTGAGATACCATATGACCCTGCAAGCCCACTCCTTGGCCTATAACCTAGGGAGACAGAAATATAAAGACACAGGCAGGCAAAACTGCACTTCGGCAGTATTAAAATAGCCAAGACATGGAAAAAAACAAAAAGTCCATCAAGAGACGAATGGACACAGAAGAACTGGTATGGGTACACATGGAATAGGAGTCACGAAAAAAAAATGAAACAATGCAGTTTGCGGAACCATAGATGAGTCTGGAGGTAATCACACAACTTGCAGTAAGTCAGAAGGCGAAAGACACATAGCCTATTATATCAATTATAGGTGTTACCTAAAAATTGATACCAATGAAGGTATTTCCACAGAGAAAGGCAATCACAGATTTCTTAAACAAACTTTTGGATAACCAATTGGAAAGTTGTGAAGATTGGCTACATTAGGATATTGGGGTTAACAGAGATATACAAACACAGGTGAAATATATAATCACCAAAGACCTACGGAATTCCAAGAGAAGACTACTCAACACTGTGTCATAACCTCCATTGGGTAGGGATCCGAAGATGAATAGATATATGTATATGTGTAAGAAAACCACATCTTGCACACCTAGAACAAACAAAACATTGTAATCAAATTGGCTGTGATAACAAATAAAATTTAAATTAAAAAAAACGGACAAGACGTAATGAGACAAACGTATGGGGGTTTTTCCTGGCACATTCCATTCTAATTTACAACCTAGGAACAGGACTTCCAGGAAGGCTCTGTTGCCCTAGTAACCAGATTTGGGCATGGAGAAATGCTGCAGCCTTGTGACCGTATCCTGCAACAGCAGCTGTTAACCCAGGGATAATGGTCACTTAATATTCACAATAATTGCAGACCCGTAAATGACACCTGCCATCAAAAAAAAATCCTGGGATCGAAAATAGACCAAGAAATTCAAAACAGGGCAACATTTCAACACGACAATTTCAAAAGGTATATTTTACTCACACTTTTTTTCTTTTGTTTTTAAACAACAACAACAAAAAAGGCGTGGCAGAACGCTCAACATTAGGAATTATTAAAGACATGCAAATCCAGCCTACAAAAATGTATCCGAATGACCATCAGCAAAAATTCTGCAAACAATAAATGCCAAAGGGGTTGTGGAGAATTGCGTACCCTCAGCTCTAAGTGGGATGTAAACTGGTAAGAGCCATCAATGAAAACAGAATGGAGGAGCCTTCACAAGGTAAACACTGAGCTACGATTCAATCCAGCAGGCCCGCTGCTGGGCCTATCACCTGAGAAGACGAGAATCAAAAAGACACAGGCTAGCAATCCTGCCTTGCAGCAATATTTACCACAGCCAAGACTTGGAAGCAACCAAAATGTCCATCAACAGATGAATGCACAAAGAAGAAGTGGTCCATATACACAATGGAATATTACTCTGAGAAAAAATATAAATTAAATTTTATCAACAAACATAAGGAAGGAGACATAAGCTTTTGGAGGCTTATCCGGGCACATTCCACTCTAATGTAAAACCGAGAAACACACCTTTCAGGAAGATTCTCTTTCCCTAGTAACCAGAGTGTGTAATGTAGAAATGCTACCGCCCTGTGGCTGTTCCCCACAACAGCAGCTTTAAAAGCTGTGCTAATGCTCACTTCATATTCACAAGAACTGCGGGGCGGCAAATGACACCTGCCGTCTAAATGCCTTTTTTTGTTTGTTTTAATGTCTTGAGGGAGGTAATCGCCCAAAAAATTCAAAATGTGGCACATACTACATGAAAACAATTTGAATATGTAAGTTGTACTCTTTAAAAAGAAAGAAAAAGCATATGGCTAATATCTCAATATAAGGAATTGTTAGACGCACGCAAATTCAACCACAAAAAGGTATCAGCGCATTCCAGGGAGAATGACCATCAGCGAAAAAACTACAAACAATAAATGCCGAAGGGGTTGTGGAGAAATGCATACTCTCAACTTTAAGTGGGATGTAAACTGGTAACAGCCACTAATAAAAACAGAAAAAGGTGTCTTTAAAAGGTAAATTTTGAGCTACCATATGATTCAGCGGGCCCAATCCTGGGCCTGTGATCTAGGAAGACAGAATTGAATGACACAGGCAGGCAATAGTGCACTGTAGCAGTATTACAATAGACAAGACATGAAAACAACCAAAAAGTCCTTCAAAAGATGAATGGCCAAAGAAGAACTGGTACATGTACAGATGGAATATTAGCCAAGGGAAAAACGGAAACAACATCGTTTGCAGCACCACAGATGAGTCTACAGGTACTCACACAACTTGAAGTAACTCAGAAAGCGAAAGACACGTATCCTATGGTATCACTTATAGGTGTTACCTAAAAATTGATACCCGTGAAGATATTTCCACGAAGAAAGGCAATCACAGATTCATTAAAGAAACTTATGGTTAACCAAATGAAAAGGTGTGAGGATTGGATACATTAGAATACTGGGGTTAACAAAGATATACAAACACATGTGAAATATATAATCGCCAAAGACCTACGGAATTCCAAGAGAAGACTACTCAACATTGTGTCACAACCCACAGGGGAAATGGATCCGAAGATAAATAGATATATGTATAAAAGAACCACATCTTCCACACCTAGAACAAATGAAACATTGTAATCAGATTTGTTGTTACAAAAACGACAACTAAACATTAAATTAAAAAAATGAACAAGAAGTAATGAGACAAACTTATGGGGGTTTTAACTGGCACATTCCATTCTACTTTACAACCTAGGAACCCTACTTCCAGGAAGGTTCTGAACACTCTGTATTAATTTATATGGGAAGAGGACCTATACATAAATATATATATATATATAATGTTCAAATGAACTAGATTGTGTACACCTAGAATAAATAATATTCTAATCATTACCCTGATTAAAAAAATTAAAACAACAAAGAAGATGTACTCAGACATAAATTGATGGGGTTTTTTCCTTGCCCATTCCATTCGAATTTACAACCTAGGAACACGACCTCCAGGAAAGCTCTGCTGCCCTAGTAATCCAGTTTGGGAATGGAGAAACGCTGCTGCCGTGTGGCCGTTTCCCACAACAGCAGCTTTCAACCCAGTGTAATGGTCACTAAATAGTAACAACAATTGCAAGCCTGTAAGTGACACACGCCCTCAAAAAAAATCCTGGCGTCGAAAATCGACCAAAAAATTCAAGAGAGGGCAAGGTTTCAAGAAGACAATTTCAAGAGGTATACTTAACTCACATTTTCTCTTTTCATTTTTTTTTTTTTGTTTAACAAAAAAGACCATGGGAAAAGCTCACCATCAGGAACTAATAAAGACACGCAAATCCAATCTACAAAAACTTTTACCAGACCACAGTCAGAATGATCATCAGCAAAAAATCTCTAAACAATAAATAATCAAGGGGTTTTAGAGAACTGAGTACCCTCTAGCTGCTGGTGGGATGTCAAATGGTAACAGTCAGTAGTGAGAAAAGAAAGGAGGTGCGTTTAAAGGTAAAAATTGAGCTCCCATATGATCTGGTGGGCCCATTACGGGCCCTATCACCTGAGAAGACCAGA
Source organism: Balaenoptera ricei (assembly GCF_028023285.1). Lineage (NCBI taxonomy): Eukaryota > Metazoa > Chordata > Mammalia > Artiodactyla > Balaenopteridae > Balaenoptera > Balaenoptera ricei. The sequence goes on along the minus strand of NC_082640.1, from coordinate 99,166,655 downwards.
ATCAAAAGACACAGGCTGACAATCCTACACTGCAGCACTATTTCCCCTAGCCAAGACTTGGAACAACCAAAATGTCCATCAGCAGATGAATCCACAAGGAAGAAGCGGTCCATGTACACACAGGAATATTATTCCGATTAAAAAATATAAATTAAATATAAAAAACAAACCTAAGGAAGGAGACATAAGCTTTGGGGGTGTATCCGTGCACAATCCACTCGAATTTACAACCAAGGAACACTACTTCATAAAGGTACTGTTTCCCTAGTAACCAGAGTGGGGAATGTAGAAATGCTGCCGCCCTGTGGCCGTGTGCCGCAACAGCAGCTTTAAAAGCTATGCTAAAGGTCACTTCATATTCAAAAGGACTGCAGGGCTATAAATGACACCTGTCAACACAATGGGTTGAGGGAGGTAATGGCCAAAATATTCAAAATATGGCACCTACTTCAACAAATCATTTGAATAGGTAAGCTGGACTCACTCTTTAAAAAACAAAAAGTATAAGTACATGCCTATAAGCTCAATATAAGGAATTATAAGACATATGCAAATCCAGCCACAAAAAGGTATCAGCTCACATGGGTCAGAATGACCATCATCAAAAATTCTGCAAGCCATAAATGCTGAAGGGGCTGCGGAGAAATGCGTACCCTCATCTTTGGGTGGGACTAAACTGGTAAGAGAAAATCATGTAAACCGAATGGAGGTGCCTTTAAGAGGTACACATCGAGGTACCATAGGATTCAGCAGGCACACTCCTGGGCATATGACCTAAGAAGACAGAATTAGAAAGACACAGGCAGGCAAAACTGCACTGCAGCATTATTGCAATAGCCAAGACATGGAAGCTAGCAAAAACTCCATCAACAGATGAATGGAAAAGAAGAACTGGTATACGTACTGGTGCAATATTAGCCCAGGAAAAAAATGGAACAATGCCGGCTGCAGCACCATAGATGAGTCCAGAGGTAATCACAACTTGAAGTAAGTCAGAAAGCGAAGGACACATATCCTATGATATCACTTATTGGTGTTACCTAAAAACGGATACCAGTGAAGATTTTTCAGAGAGAAAGGCAATCATACATTCAATCAACAAACGCATGGTTAACCAAATGGAAAGGTGTGAGGATCGGATAAATTAGGATATTGGGATAAACAGAGATATACCAACACATGGGAAATATATAAGCACCAAAGACCTACGGAACACCGAGAGAAGACTACTCAACATTGTGTCATAACCCGCATGGGAAATGGATCCGAAGATGAATAGATATATGTATATGTGTAAAACAATGACACCTTGCACACCTAGCAGAAACAAAACATTGTAATCAAATTTGCTGTGATAACAAATAAAAATTAAATTAAGAAAGCCAACAAGAAGTAATGAGACATAAACTTATGGAGGTTTTTGCTGGCACATTCCATTCTAATTTACAAGTTGGAACGTTACACCCAGGAAGGCTCTTTGGCCCTAGTTAACCAGATTTGGGAATGGAGAACTGCCGCAGCCTTGTGACCGTCTCCTGCAAAAGCAGATTTAAACACGGTGCTAAGGGTCACTTAATATTCACAAGAATTGCAGCTCTGTCAATGACACCGGCCCGCAAAAAATATCCTGGGTTCAAATATCGACGAAAAAATTCAAAAGAGGGCAACCTTTCAAGAAGACAATTTCAAGAGGCATATTTAACTTACATATTTTTTTCGTTCTATTTTTTGTTTGTTTGTTTAACCATAAAGGCCATGGAAAAGGCTCAACGTCAGGAATTAATAAAGATATGCAAATGCAATCTACAAAAACTTTTACCTGACAACAGTCAGAATGATCATAAGCGAAAATCTCTAAACAATAAATACTCAAGGGGTTTTAGAGACCTGTGTGCCCTCTAGCTGCTGGTGGGATGTCAACTGGGAACAGCCAATAGTGAGAACAGAAAGGAGGTGGGTTTAAAGGTAAAAATTGAGCCACCATATGATCTGGTAGGCCCATTACGGGCCCTATCACCTGAGAAGACCAGAATCAAAAGAAACAGGTTGACAATCGTACACTGCAGCACTATTTCCCCTAGCCAAGACTTGGAACAACCAAAATTTCCATCAACAGATGAATGCACAAAGAAGAAGTGGTCCACGTACACAAACGAATATTACTCCGATAAAAAATATAAATTAAATATAAAAAACAAACCTAAGTTAAGGAGACATAAGCTTTGGAGGTGTATCCGTGCACAATCCACTCGAATTTACAACCAAGGAACACTACTTCCAGGCAGGTACTTTTTCCCTCGTAACCAGTGGGGAAGGTAGAAATCCTGCCGCCCTGTGGCCCTTTGCCGCAACAGCAGTTTTAAAACCTGTGCTAAAGGACACTTCATATCCCCAAGGACTGCAGGGCTATAAATGACACCTGCCAACAAAATGTGTTGAGGGAGGTAATGGCCAAAAGAATTCAAAATATGGCACATACTTCAAGAAACCATTTGAATAGGTAAGCTGTACTCACTCTTTAAAAAACAACAAAAAAGTACATGGCTATAAGCTCAATATAAGGAATTATAAGACATATGCAAATCCAGCCACAAAAAGGTATCAGCTCACACCGGTCAGAATGACCATCAGCAAAAAAATACAAACAATAAATCCTGAAGGGGTTGTGGCGAAATTCATACCCTCAACTTTAAGTGGCTCGTAAACTGCTAAGTGCCACTAATGAAAACAGAATGGAGCTGCCTTTAAAAGGTAAACATTGAGATACCATATGACCCTGCAAGCCCACTCCTTGGCCTATAACCTAGGGAGACAGAAATATAAAGACACAGGCAGGCAAAACTGCACTTCGGCAGTATTAAAATAGCCAAGACATGGAAAAAACCAAAAAGTCCATCAAGAGACGAATGGACACAGAAGAACTGGTATGGGTACACATGGAATAGGAGTCACGAAAAAAAAATGAAACAATGCAGTTTGCGGAACCATAGATGAGTCTGGAGGTAATCACACAACTTGCAGTAAGTCAGAAGGCGAAAGACACATAGCCTATTATATCAATTATAGGTGTTACCTAAAAATTGATACCAATGAAGGTATTTCCACAGAGAAAGGCAATCACAGATTTCTTAAACAAACTTTTGGATAACCAATTGGAAAGTTGTGAAGATTGGCTACATTAGGATATTGGGGTTAACAGAGATATACAAACACAGGTGAAATATATAATCACCAAAGACCTACGGAATTCCAAGAGAAGACTACTCAACACTGTGTCATAACCTCCATTGGGTAGGGATCCGAAGATGAATAGATATATGTATATGTGTAAGAAAACCACATCTTGCACACCTAGAACAAACAAAACATTGTAATCAAATTGGCTGTGATAACAAATAAAATTTAAATTAAAAAAAACGGACAAGACGTAATGAGACAAACGTATGGGGGTTTTTCCTGGCACATTCCATTCTAATTTACAACCTAGGAACAGGACTTCCAGGAAGGCTCTGTTGCCCTAGTAACCAGATTTGGGCATGGAGAAATGCTGCAGCCTTGTGACCGTATCCTGCAACAGCAGCTGTTAACCCAGGGATAATGGTCACTTAATATTCACAATAATTGCAGACCCGTAAATGACACCTGCCATCAAAAAAAAATCCTGGGATCGAAAATAGACCAAGAAATTCAAAACAGGGCAACATTTCAACACGACAATTTCAAAAGGTATATTTTACTCACACTTTTTTTCTTTTGTTTTTAAACAACAACAACAAAAAAGGCGTGGCAGAACGCTCAACATTAGGAATTATTAAAGACATGCAAATCCAGCCTACAAAAATGTATCCGAATGACCATCAGCAAAAATTCTGCAAACAATAAATGCCAAAGGGGTTGTGGAGAATTGCGTACCCTCAGCTCTAAGTGGGATGTAAACTGGTAAGAGCCATCAATGAAAACAGAATGGAGGAGCCTTCACAAGGTAAACACTGAGCTACGATTCAATCCAGCAGGCCCGCTGCTGGGCCTATCACCTGAGAAGACGAGAATCAAAAAGACACAGGCTAGCAATCCTGCCTTGCAGCAATATTTACCACAGCCAAGACTTGGAAGCAACCAAAATGTCCATCAACAGATGAATGCACAAAGAAGAAGTGGTCCATATACACAATGGAATATTACTCTGAGAAAAAATATAAATTAAATTTTATCAACAAACATAAGGAAGGAGACATAAGCTTTTGGAGGCTTATCCGGGCACATTCCACTCTAATGTAAAACCGAGAAACACACCTTTCAGGAAGATTCTCTTTCCCTAGTAACCAGAGTGTGTAATGTAGAAATGCTACCGCCCTGTGGCTGTTCCCCACAACAGCAGCTTTAAAAGCTGTGCTAATGCTCACTTCATATTCACAAGAACTGCGGGGCGGCAAATGACA